>NC_081756.1:41645789-41969820 GCF_963082965.1 Carassius carassius | reverse complement strand
ATATCTTACACAATTTTTTCTTCAAGTAAATATATCTGATTTTAAGGATGTTTAAAAAAAAACAAATTGTGAAGCACAAGATTTTGATAACTTGGCCATTATGTATTAAAAAAAACAAATTGTGAAACACAAGATTTTGAAAACTTGGCCATTATGTATTACTAACTATCTATACTAATATATTAACTATAGTGCCCTCCACTAATATTGGCACCTTTGGTGAATATGAGCAAAGGTGGCTATGGAAATAAATCTGAATCATTTATCCTTTTGATCTTTCATTCAAAGAAATTCACATAATTCTAACCCATCACTGAAGTAAAACAATTGAAAGCAACTGAATATGCTGAAGTTTGTTTTTGGTTGAGCAAGGAGAATTTTTCTTCAAACCCTCCCAAACAGTTTGATGGATATATATATATCCATCAAACAGCCCCAATATCACCACATGTTGTGTGTGTGTGTGTGTATATATATATATATATATATATATATATAGGTGTGCCAATAATTGTGGCCAACATGCATTGGAGAAGAACATTTATTTCATAATGAGACCCCCCCCCCCTTATTTTAATTGTTTTTCTTTAATGGATGTTTAGAATTTTGAATGAAAGATCAAAAGGGTAAACAATACAGATTTATTTTTACAGCTGCCTTTGCTCATATTTACCCAGGGTGCCAATATTAGTGGAGGGCACTGTGTATAGACTGTTTCAACGGCAACAAAATAAAAAATAACCTTACTGCGCATGCGCGCTTTTGTGGCCCTAACTTAACTTCCGGTAGATTTCCAAATAGAATCAGTAACAACAGCCAAGTCCCTCTAGAGTAGTTTTTTTTTTTTTTTGATAAACAAAATATGTTTGCTGTGTAAATCAGGTGGATTTAATGAAAATGCAAATTAATTATTTCCGAGCAGGAGATGCATAAAGCGCGAGAAATAGAGGTTTCCCCAGTAACAACTGTAAACAAAGCAGAGCTACGCTCACAAATGCTGCATTATCAGGCATAACATGCAAGTCTTCCTTCAGAAATAGTGATATAAAAACACCCGTGCCTCGTTTTGATATTTAAACATATAAATGTAAGGAATTATCATTATTAAAAGTGCAGTACATAACGTTACTCATGTTTATTCAACGAAGCCTTTTTGAAAATCAATCAGTTTTAAAATCGAGGTGAGTCTCCAAAATAAATAAATGTATGGGAAACACATCCCGCAGCACAACCACCTGAGCCCAATTTCAGTCTACTCATCACCTTAACTTTAACTGCGTTTGTAGAAGGCACTGCAGCCAGACCGATATACACAACACAGACCGGAAGTTAACTTAGGGCCAGGGGCATGCGCCCGATGAAACCGTCTATATGTGTGTGTGTGTGTGTGTGTATACATATATACATATATATATATATATATATCTGTTATATATTTAGCAGACGCTTTTATCCAAAGCAACCTACAGAGCATTCAGACTAACATTTTTTTACCTAACGTGTTCCCTGGGAATCGAACCCACAGTCTTTGCACTGCTAACGCAATGCTCTACCACTGAGCCACAGGAACACTATATATAGTTTTGATATCTGTTATTTTCTGCCCTCAGATGTAAATGGCATGATTCTGGACGACTATAATATTAATGTCATTGCCAGTGTGTTCAAGCAGTGGTTACGTGACTTGCCAAATCCTCTGATGACTTTTGAACTGTATGAGGAATTCCTGCGGGCCATGGGTGAGCATGATCACACTTAATTACATAAGCATTCAGTATAGCAAATATAGTTTTGTTGTCTTATTTGCTTGTCCTATTTTTTATTGTTGTTGTTGTTGGGCAGGGGGGTTGTTGTCTTTTTCTTTTAAATGTTTTGTTCTGTTTGTGAAGCACATTGAAATTGGTACTAGTGGACAATGTAGCATATGATTTCCCAGAGACACCCCAAGCCATCCCAGTATAAAAATAGTATAAGAATTCTACATTTTATTACATAAAGTAGTACAAATATTACATAGCATAAAAGATCACTAAAGTTGTGTTGACCTAGATTCTTAATTAACCTTTACATTACGTTTTTATCCCTTGTCTTGAATTTTAATTATTTCTATAGGTTTTAAACTCTATTGAAATAGATGGAAATAATTTTTTATCATAAATGATACAATAATTAACAAATATATATTTATTTTATTTTCTATATAAGTCCACAGATGCAGTACTGTTATAAAGCCCCTTTTGAAAGTTTTTTTGTGTTTAAATCAGTTACACATTTATATAGGCATAATGTTTCTTCAGGTCTCCAGGACAAAAAAGAAGTGACTAGAGGGGTTTACTCTATAATCGACCAGCTCAGCAGAACTCATCTGAACACGCTGGAGCGCCTTATTTTCCATTTGGTCAGGTGAGACAGCAACTGCAACTTCCCATTTCTGCAAAATTATGTATGCAAGAATGACTGGTTAAAAAAAAGTTGAGTGGTGATGCACAGTCAAGCAACAGGCAATAAATCCTATCCCTTTGTTGGCTGCTTGTCTACAGGATTGCCCTGCAGGAGGAGACAAACCGTATGTCTGCTAATGCGCTGGCTATCGTGTTTGCCCCCTGTATCTTGCGCTGTCCTGACACTACCGACCCTCTGCGGAGCGTTCAGGACATTGGGAAAACCACAGCGTAATGGACAACTCTTACTTCATATGGTTTGATGATACTAGTTTAGTTTATATCTAGTGATATAATTAAAATACATCCGTATTTTCTTTCAAAGATGTATCGAGCTGATCATTTGTGAGCAGATGAATAAGTATAAGGCCAGACTGAAGGACATCAGCACTCTGGAATTTGCGGAGAACAAAGCCAAGATCCGACTTACATTCATCCGCAGGTCCATGGTAAGAGTTAAGAGAGAATTTCCACAGACATCCACGTAACGCAGATGTCCAAAACCTTGCTAAATAGGGCATATTTCTGGATCAACATCCTTGTTGGACCTGAAACAACGTTCTTATCAACATTTTATTTCCCCTTTTATTTTAGATGTAGTTGTTTTTTCATTTGTTTGGTTCTGGAACAACATTCTTATCTCCGATGAGTCCAATCTAAAACTTCATACCAAATCTACTCCTTAAATCAGAGGGAAACGACAGGTTGATAAGAATAACGCTCCAACCCCAGTTATAAGCTTAACTTTAACCCTAAAATCTGACAGATACCTTGCTTCAAGACCAAAAAGGATATTGTTCCGAGATCATGTCCTACTTGAGTAAATCAATTAGCCACATTAGCTATGCCTTGACACTAACTCGAGTTTCTCCTTTCCCTCCCCTTTCCTCTTTAATCCAGAAACCTGTAATAATTGCTGTTAGATTTATGAGCATAACCCGCAGTGCTGCGGCGGTAGGTATTTATGTACTCGCTGTTACTGTAAGTGTCATCACGTATGACGTGTCCCAGCACTGTGTAGTCTGTCTGTCTTCATGATCATGACATCCAGACGCTTGGGCAAGAAACTCTAGAGCTCAGATGTTAGCTAATTACTTAGCACTTTATTATTATAGACAAAATCACCGTGTTACATTACATTCTCATTATGTTGCACTGCATGACTCGGGAATTCTTGAGATAAACATTTCTGTTGGATTTACTCCTTGTGCCTAATATTTTGCTTTCTCTGGGTGGTAATGTAATGTCTAATTCATTCAGAAAGGTAACAGCTTTGGGCTGAATTGAGTCTGTGTTGTCCATCCAAGGTCCAAAATGAACAGTAGCAAGAGCCAAAATAGCTACTTAGTCACTTTAAGTGATTGCACAAACACACACAATTTCAATTGCTCTGTAAGAATACATTTTTGACCATCACTGACATACGTGAATCAAGTCACAAAATAAAAACAGCTTAATGAATCATTTGCCATTGGGACAAAAACAATATTCAATTTGGACCCTGTATTAAGCTGTTGTTTTTGTAGTCTAAAAGAGTCTCGAGAATGAAACCAGCAAACACTTTGTTTGAGTTTAGCAGTAGTAATAGCAAAACCTGATCTATCTTGAGTTGCACCACTCATAATGTTGTGTTGTGTTTTGTTTGACAGGGTAAGGGCCATGTGCACAGGTTGAGGTATCACTCACCATCTCCTCCCGTCAGTCCTCGGTCTCCAACCGCCCCGGAGGTGATGCAGGAGAGCGGAGATGAGGAAGTCAGCAGAGATCCAGAAGTCTCTGAGCAACAACAAGTGGCCATGCAGCAAGAAGAGAAAGTCCTGACCGAACAAATTGAAAGTTTGCAGAAAGAAAAGTAAGAGAACTGGCTTTAGCATGTGGGATTGGATATTAACTTGTATATTAATACTCAAAGGGTACGAAACCCAAGAGGACCTTCTATATATAATGTGCATTATACATCCAGGGCACACTGTATTGGGTATCCCACAATGCAATGTACCAGACTTGTCAGTTGTAATTAATAGAAGGAAGCAATAAGAATAGTTATTTTTACCATCTCCTTTTGAGCTTTGCGTTTGATCATACTCCTGAGAAACGGATACATTTTTACTCAAAATTAATTATTAAATGATACAAAAATGCTGTTTTTATTATGTAGTACATAGCAGTAAGAAGTACACAATTATTCTGTTATGAACACAACCAAAGCTTGAGATTTGTTTGATCATCACCTCATAGGGAGGAGTTGACATTTGAGATGCTTTCTCTGGAGCCGCGGGCGTCCGATGATGAGACTCTGGAGTCAGAGGCCTCTATAGGCACCGCAGACAGTTCTGAAAACCTGAATGTGGACTCTGAGGGCGCCATTTCAGACTTCTCTGGTGAGTAACTACTGAATATTCCTAGTAAATTGGGTTGGATAAACTTTATTAATCCCCAAAGGGAATTTTTGCATGTCACAGCAGCACACAATAATAAATAAAAAGACATTGACAGCAAGCAACAAGTATTTCCCAGTATAAATTTTGCATAGCATTATGATTATATACACTTTTGTTTTTTGAAATGGGTCAATTGCTTCACATTAGCTTAAACACAGCTCAAGCCTGATTTCGTGAGGCAACCTTATGTTTCATGTCCAAACAATGACAAAAACCAGCAATGCAGTATCATTTAAAACTGGAAAAACTACACTAGTTTGAATGCCATTGCCTTGTTGTGATTTTCCAGCACACCTTTCATTGCTGTTCTCTGTCTCTCAACAGAGCGAGGCCCAGCGCTGACCGCTACGAGGCCCAAGTCTGAAGGGAAGAACAGGAGAGTTCTGCGAAAGCAGCCCGAGTCCCTGGACTCCATGGATTCCAGTTCTGCCGTCTCCTCTGTGTCATCTTCCTATATGCAGCCACCTTTGCGAACCCATAAATCACGAACCCAAAAACCTCCTGACAGCCTGGAGAAGGACGAACATGATGGAGAGGAGAGACCGCAGTTCACCAGCCGCAGCACCTTCAACCCAGAAAAAGGCAAACAGCGGCTGCAAGGTGCCAAGGGCTCACCTCAGAAGCATCGTGATTCTCTGATGGACGGAGGGCCGAAAAGAGATCCAGACTTGCAGCCCCAGCAGGTGGTGGTGTACGGCAGCAACGAGTTCATGGTATGAAGGCCACAAGGTTAAACATCCATCCACGAAGAAGAGCTCATCCCTCCCTGCTAGCTCACTTGAGATCACATTTGCTGCATTATAGTCCTTAAGTGCCATGTTGACAGAAAAAGCAGAAAGAGAGAGCTGGGCATAGAAAACAGCTCTGTTGGGAATGTGTGGTGAAGGAAAGCAGGGCAAAGGGAATGCTGAACCATTCCGACGTGGAATGATCTCCTTTGGGCTTTGATTGGCAACTCCTTGACTGTGATCGGGGTCCAAATGCGGGAGAAGAAGCCATTGATGAACTCCACAAATTCAAGCTAAACCATGGGCTGCTTTAACGTTTACAGCATTCACAACAATTTATTTGCCCCCAAGCCTATTTAATACATTTTATGTACATGGAATATATAAATCTATATGAATATATTGTGATATAAAGTGTACAAAGCCAGAGCACCAGTGACTGCTGGGTTGTTGAATTCATATATCGTGCATCGGTCATGAATGAGTTGGAGAGAGAAGTGAGGACACTGGGTTTGTGTGGCTCCTCTGTGTGTGTGTCTTATGAGAAAACCTCTGGATACGTTTGTGCTGTTTTTTGTGTTGTGCTTGGAGGGAAATGATGCCATCAAGGGACCACGCAAACTGGTGTTATATAATGCCAGAGGATCCCACACTAAAGGAAGACTCCAAAGTCTTCCAAATCACCACATAGTGTATTACTGTATGTCAAAAGCCATCCATCAGTTGTTTGAATTCATTTAGATTTTCATTCCTATTTTTTGTGCTTATCTGCCTCAGTCTTGTTCTAAGAAACCAGTTAAAACGCAGAAGTTACTGGATTACTATTACTTAAGGTATTCTAAATGTAATCATTTTTCTGAATCTTAGCATCATTCATGCCCTGCAAACATGAGATTCCTCTTGACTTAAATATGATTTAATATATTACCAAATGGTCTCTTCTGCCTGTGTATATATATATATACTGTAATGTGATATTTCCTTTTTTTCTAATATTTAATTATTAAATAAAACCTTGTTGTAATCCACACAAGTGCATTTTGGAGGGCTATGCTCAGATTTGACTAACTGCTCTTATTCAACTGCTGTATTAGCAGTGTTGCTCTTGGAGGGATTCTGATATCTCTCCATTGTTAGTTATTGATATCAAGAAGCTGATTGTGAAATGAACAAAACTTGTGCCACCAGCAAAATATTTCTCTGTCTAGACCATTTGTCAATCCTTTGTCACTGTGGTTTGTGCTAAAATCATGAACATCAAGATTAATCTGTCATCCTCGTGATAAACTGTGATTATACCCCAGTAACATGGCTTGTTAAGGGTTTCTGCATGTGATGATGTTTAGCAAAGGCCGTGTTTTTCACAGGAACGACTTTATGGACATAAACACATGGCATCGATCTCAGAATGAAGACTGTTAATTTATGATGTGTTATTTAGATCTCATGCATTGCTGACATTGGTCACACCGCCTGCAGGATTGAGCAAACAGCTGTCTGGCCTCAGATTTGTCTTATGGAGTCATATGTGTTGAACAAATATTTTGTATGAAAGAAAAGAAAAAAAACTCAATGGTTGTATAATAAATTACACATTTTGAACAAAAAAAAACAGTCTGTTAAATGAAAGAGTTATTGTGCAACTATTACTGCTAACCAGTTTCAGCCACGTTCAGTTTTGTATTGATTTGAGCACTTGGAGGAAATCTTGAATTACTGGTTTGTCCTGCAAACCTAAAAGAGTCTCTTCTTCCTTCACCAAATGGGTGCATCTGGCCTAAGGGAGAGCGGTTTAACTGGTCTTACTGGTGGCAAAGGTGCGGAATTATTCATTTATTTGTATATTTGAATAAATAGCCATCAGTTGATAAGAATACAACAGAAGAGTAAAAATGTATACTGTGGTGATACAATGGTACTATTGCTTTTCTCCTGCTACTTCAAAAATAAATAAAAATAATAATAATTAAAAAGGTAATGTACCATGTTCTTCCCTTTCACAAATTTCGAAAGTAATATCTTATTAAAACGTTACACTTGTGTACGTGTAGCAGGGTAACTTCGCATCAGAACTCCAGTATTAATTTCAAGCACTGTAAGAGAGATCAAAGTAACCCCGGCGTCACGTGACGACTGATGCCATCACGCACGCGCAGCGAGGTGTGCGCGCTCAGGGAGTTGCGCGAGCACCGATACACCTGTGCTGCTTACTGCAAGACAAAATGTCTGGATTCGATAGCAACCCCTTTGCCAAACCAGTTGATGTAAATCCTTTTCAGGTAAGTAACTACGGTTTTATTTATTATGTATTCAGTAATATGTGAAATGTTACAAATGTTAGAGCTGCAAACCTGTTCGGTTGGTGTAGAGTCAACTGAGGAGGTGAGATAATGACAGGCGTTCAGCCAATCAGATTTCACTCTTAGGCTGATAAGCCAATCAGAACGATTGTGATTACGATAGAGGAAGTGTTATTTTGATAAATTAAAAAGCGCTTTTTTTTTAAATATAACAACTTAGTTTTTGAGAGGGAGTTAGCACCACAACCTTGTTTATCATTCTGTAAAGAACATAAAGGATATTTCCATCATAAAAACATACCCAGTAGCGATCCTTCACCTCACCAGAGGTGCACAAACCCAACAGGTTCATCTCAATTTCGTCTGCGTTTGTGAATTATAATGGCCACGGATATATACTTTTTTTTTTAGATACAAATGTAATAAAAGATCAAATAAACAGATGGCAATACTTTGGTAATTTCCTGGTACTGAAGAATTGTTAAATTCATGTACTGGCAGACAATATTTACATGGCACTCCAAGGTTCTTTAAACAAAAACATCATACATGTCCAAAAATATCCAGGGCATTACATTTAAGAAGTTAAATGAATAGACATTTTTTTTTCATGTGTCTGACAGGATCCATCAGTTACTCTGGTGACTAACACAGCAGCTGATGGCATAGGAGAGTTTAACCCATTCACAGCTGGTGCTCTGGTAAGCATGACAGCAGTTTACAACTCACATTTTCACATCAAAACTCTTTATTTATATCTAGTCAAAACATGAATAAGAAAAAAAAATCTAAAGCAATTTATACAGAATCTTTTTTTCATAATTTGAAACCAAAATGACCCCTATTGGGAGCAAAAAAAGAAAGAATCAAATCAAAAATCATGCTGAATGAATTGAAATTGTATTCAGAATTGATTTGATCTTGGATTTGATTCCTTAGGGGGATAGTTTACAATTCAGATTTTTCCGCTGAAACACCTAGCAACTTTTCTGTTTGTACTCTCTTTTCAGGATCAGTGCACCATTCCCATATCAGCCCCCTCTCAACTGGCCGTCCTCCAGACCACAGTGGAGCCCAGTCCACAAGTTAGTACAGTGTTGTTGCTGAACTACACTTAACACATGATATTTAGTTTGTTTGGTTTCCACATAAACCTCAGTGCAGTACAGTAGCGTGTATCTGGTTCCTCCATCAGGCCAGTGTCGCTGCAGGACAGGCTGAGCTCCTCCGTCAGCAAGCAGAGCTGGAGAAGAAGGCTGCGGAGCTGGAGCATAAAGATCAGGAGCTTCGGGATCGAGACACAGCATTAGGTGAACCAATACTGATCTTGTTCTGTAAGACTTTCTTCTGTGGTCACATGGACTCTTAACATGAAGGAAACTATTTGCTTGCAGGTAAAGAAAACAACTGGCCACCCTTGCCCAAGTTTTTCCACATAAAACCTTGCTTCTATCAGGATTTTAATGAAGAAATTCCTGCGGAATATCAGAGGGTTTGCAAGATGATGTACTACCTCTGGATGTGTAAGTGAATGCCGAGTTCAACATGGAATTTCTTGCTATAATTATACTGCAGTAGGTTTAAAAAAATTTTTATTTTTTATATAATATTTAAAAATAACTAAAACTAAATCATGAAAAACAAATAAATTAAAATGAATAAAAACAGACAAAAAAATTCTAAAGAACACCAAAACGACTAAAGCTAAATAAGTTATATCAAAGTGTGAACAAAATATACAAATAAAATCTATTTAAAATTATAAGCAAAAACTATGAAACTAAAATAAGTTAAGTTTAGCAAACATGCTAGCTAATGATCCACTTCTTTGTCAACAGATCACAGTGTGACGCTGTTTCTGAACCTGCTGGCCTGTCTGGTGGGTTTCAGTGTCTCTACTAAGCATGGAGTGGACTTCGGACTCTCAGTCCTCTGGTTTATTTTGTTTACTCCCATAGCTTTCCTCTGCTGGTACCGACCCGTATACAAAGCCTTTAAGTGAGTTCAGTGTTGGCATTTTGCATTATTTTCCTGACATTTTCACGCAAGTTATGACAGAAGTCCCCACATGTGAACAGGACAAAAATGAACTAATACTGCAGATATCTATCACCACACTTCCTCGCTCAACTGATCACAGTTCATTAAAACAACATTTTTATCTCATAGTTTCTCTAAAATGCTGTTTAAAAATGAAAGGTATTACCTAATTAAATATGCACTGATTTGTATATGTATCTGACAATTGGATAAAGCCTTTTTATCCATTTTTTATAGAACCTCATTTTATCACTTTTATGAATCCATAAATCAGAATATAGAAAAATAAATAAGATCACCATGTTTTTAGGATTAAATGTTAGATAAATCAGGTGCACAAAGCCCTATGTAAAACCTACAGGATGTATTTAGGAATAAAACTGGAAAGTTTTATGTAAGTGCTACTAAAATCAAGATTTCTGGCTTGAAATCTTCAGATAAAAATAGATATGTAAGTGTAATAAACGCTTAATTGTGTATTTTGGATGCTTTCTTTCCACTTGTTATGGAATCATGATGAAAACAATGGTTTTGCATGTAGTGTCTTGCTGTAGCTTTAATTTCATGAAAAACAAGAATCTTTGTGGTTCAGAAAGGTGCTTCAATTACATAGAGACTGAGAGGTTAATTGATTGTGAGTATCGTCATCTCATCTGTAACTTTTTTTTCTTTTGTTTGCATTGCAGGTCTGACAGCTCCTTCAGTTTCTTCTTTTTCTTCTTCATTTTCTCATTCCAAGTAATAGTGTACATCATTCAGAGTGTGGGGATCCCCAACTGGGGAAACAGGTGAGGTTCTTCATCACTGGTGCTCTTTTAAGAGTGTACTTTGAATCTTTGTGTGTACTTCCTCTCTGCATGTTTCTTCGACAGATTTCCACTTCATAATCTGCCGGTGGTCACCTCTCTGTGAGTGTGGACTCTGTTCTTTATTTCCTTCTCATGATCATATTTTTCCTGGTGAAACATCCTGTCCTCTTCTCACCAACAGTTTCATACTGTTACTATTCTACAAATGTCTAACCCTCATTATTAAGCATTGACAGTCCCATCCAGCACATAGAACATGAATAATAGCTTGTTGCAGAAAGGTGTGGGATTACTTCCCAAACTATTTCATTTTCTATTTTCCTGTATTGCTGTTGATTGTGAGATAGTTTGAAAGTGCCTGCTGAAAGCATTAATGTGATGTAATGATTGTTTCTCAGCGGCTGGATCACGGCCATCTCTGTGTTTAGGATTAACATAGCCGCGTCAGTCTTCATGATGGTGGTGGCTGGATTCTTCAGTGTCAATGCTTTGCTGTCCATCATCTTACTGAAAATGGTAAGTTAGGCAAAGTTGTATGTGTGCATATATGTTAATGTGCTTGTACTTGCACTTGCAAACATTATTGTGTCTGTTTCTTTTTATCTGTCAGTCTTTACACATTAAAATATTAATTTGTACCAATTTGGTTCTAATATGTCGATCAAAGATAAAAATTAGTTTTCAAGCATCAAAACAATAAAAGCTGAATACAGCTTTATTTACATTTAGAATGGGTTCATTTTATTTTTGCTGAGCAAATGTAATTACTGCCATACATGTTCACCACAATTTTCAGAAAACACCCTCTAAAATGTTATTCAGTGTAACAGTAATAGTTCATATAATAAAAAATATTGTGAGACATATTTAGAACCACAAGCATCAGTAATTAATGTACAAGCATAATGTAATTAAAAGACAGTGTTTAAGGATCACAGCGCAGACCACAAAAACTAATTTAAAATCTTTAACAATATTTGCCACTACAGTTCGAAACCACTAGGTCTACTGGTGTGTGTTTTTATAATTTAAAATAGAATAACATTTAGTACGCATTTTTTTTATATATATATATATTTTTTTTTAATAAGCACAGGTCAGAATAAGTAGATTTTTTACTTTTCATTTCTAAAAAAATATGTTATGTTTATTGACGTTGGAATATTATTTCACCCACATTTTGACATTTGATTTTCACAAAAGCTATTTGAATCATTAAATTGTGCACTGACTTCCACTGTGTTTTCAGGTTCACTCCATGTACAGACACGCAGGTGCGAGCTTCCAGAAGGCGCAGGAAGAGTTTTCTCAGGGGGTCGTCACTGACCGAACCTTCCAGTCTGATGCAAGCACAGCTGCATCTTCAGCCGTGCAGGGAGCCTTTCAGTAACAGCCACAGTCATTGAGTTCTGCACATGAACCTCCATCAGACAACCCAAACCTCTTATGGAAAGACAATCTGTATTTGAGGCCTCTTAAAGTTGTTTTTCTGCTGCAATACATTACTTTGTTTACTGAAAAATACGTGGCTGTTGATCGGCGAGGCACTTTAGATGATAACATGGGTTCTGTGAGAGGACAGGTTGTATTTTCTTCCTGTATTCCTCATGTAATGTTACAACATTGTTACAATATAGTCCAAATTCCAGTCAATACTAATTATATGGTCTAATTTTGTCCCTGCTATTTGTATTTAGATACTTCTTTTATGTATTGTTACATGTTGAATTATTCTACTGTTTGATTTCTTCTTTATAACCCAACTCAAATAATTGTATGTCAGCTGATGTCTCGGTATTGGTTTTACAACATTTGAACAGCCATTCCCAAACAAGAAATGTAGATTAACATATAGTCTTTAGAGTGAACAGTAGTACTTTTGTGAAACAAAGTAATGTTATCTGTTTGTTGGAGTCTTGTTACATTCTCAAACTGAAGTGATTTTGCAGTGTTCTCAATTATGAACAAAATATGTATATATTTATAAACTAAGCAGATCTTATTTTACTGTGGATAACTTGGACGGGCTGCTCAAATATTTTATTTGAGTTATTGTTAAATAAACTTACTCTGATTATTGTTGTTTGTTACCATTAGTCTACCGGTATATATTATTTCTTATCTTGATAAACATGATACAGTTTCAATTTAATATTACAATTATATATATATATATATATATATATATATATATATATATATATGGTGCATCTCAAAAAATGTGAATGTAATGGAAAAGTTCTTTATTTTTTTGCTTTAATTCAGATGGTTATTACTTACACTTTAGGAAAATTAAAAATTAAATAAATAAAAAAATTACAAAACAGAAATGTTCAAGATCTCCAAAGCATTGTGCACTCAATACTTGGTTGGGGATCTTTTTGCACGAATTACTGCTTCAATGCGGCGTGGCATGGAGGCGATCAGCCTGTGACACTTCTGAGGCGTTACTGAAGCCCAGCTTGCTTTGATAGTGGCCTTCAGCTTCTCTGTATTGTTTGTCAGATGTTACTTATCTTCCTCTTCACAATACTTCATATATTCTCTGTGAGGTTCAGGTCAGGTGAGTCGGCTGGCCAATCAAGCAAAATTAAAATCAGCATCTCCATAAAGCTTGTCAGCAGATGTAAGCATAAAGTGCTCCAAAATCTCCTGGTAGATTGACTTTGGACTTGATAAAACACAATGAACCAGCAGATGTCATGGCACCTAGATCATTCAGAAACTTCACACTGGACTTCAAGCAGCTTGGATTCTGTGCCTCTCCAGTCTTACTCCAGACTCCAGACCTTGATTTCCAAATGAAATGCTAAATTTACTTTAAAGGTGTTTTTCTCAATATCTATATTTTTTTACACCCTCAAATTCCAGATTTTCAAATAGCTGTATCTCGGCCAAATCACATCAATGGAAAGCTTATTTATTCAGCTTTCAGATGATTAATCTAAAACTGCTGGAAATGGGTTAATTATGCAGAACATGCTGGAAAATCAAAAAATTTGCAGGAGCTGGACGATTTTTCTATCTCAAAACATAAAAACAGTCATAGATGGAAATGACACACATCATTAATGTTCAAGGGTATGTAAACATTTGAACGGTGGAGTATATTTAAACATCTGTTAGGTGAAATAGCTTATTCAAGACAGTACCAAAAAAAAAATAACATGCAATTTTTATGATCCCTGTTATTTAGCATATTCTGCAAGGGGTATGTAAACTTATGAGCAGAACTGTATATACTATATACAGAGATGTCTGATGAAAAAAATAAAGCATAACGGACACCAGAAAGAGCCGAAGTACTGTTCATCAAATACTTTTTGATATATTAGCCTATACTTATATTTTCCCTACTACACTGAAGTAAATATCAATTCGGTACATTGCCCAAATTGTTATATATGTTATAATTTATTTAAATCCATTAATATATCAGATTGTCTTAAAAGACCATAAGAATAACTATACTTTTTTTAATAAGAATTTCTATGGCTTATAAAAAAAATATTCCTTAAACCAAAAATGTTTATTTATTTATTATATTTATTTTATTATTTATTTTTGTTTATTTTTTGATGAATTTGCCTGTTATATTGTAGGTCTAATACTAATCATATTCATCCTATTACAGAAGGCCATGTATCCTCCAGCACGGGTTTCGTTTCTTTTGATCATATAATCACGTTGTCACTTGTGACGTCGTTTCAAAAAACGCCAATCACATTTCTACAATCTTGTCAAAAGACCAATCGTAGCTTTCTTTGGGCGGAGTGTTTAAAGTCAAGTGTAGTTCACCACTGGCAAAGTTTGCAACAACAGATACAAAATGCTGGAAAACAAAATAATAAATTTAACAGTGCGCGACGTAAGATTCCCGACGTCTCTGGAACAACATGGATCGGATGCAATGGTGTGTAACTTATACTTACGTTTCACTTCTATATCCTGTTTATTTCAGAGCGGTCAGAATTAATTCATGCACCAGCAATGATGTAAGCATTACAGTTGGCTATGAATGTGATTGATTTGCAGCACACCGATCCAGATTACTCAGTCGCATATGTTGTTCTCGACACGGACTCGGACGCTGCACTGAAGGGTTATGGCTTGACTTTTACTGTAGGAAGAGGGACGGAAATAGGTGAGATTCACAAATCTAAGAATTCTGCAAAAATGTCATATGACTATGTCGTGCGAGTGGATCCTGTGATTCCATTAACAATACAAGACTGCCACCTTGTGGTGAGAATTGTTTTCAAGGTTTTTATTTCCTAAAAACTCCATAGTAACGTACGGAAATGTAAGCTTGTTTTTGTCACGCGATTCTCACAATTGAGATAAACAAAATTTCAAGGTTAACTCTGTGACGGAATTGACTCAGAAATGAAGTCCGAATTGTCATGTGTAAACTCACAAGAAACAAACATGTATTTGTTTGTTTGTAAAACTAGGCTCCCGTGATAACATGATGAAATCGTTTTGTTGGGAAATAGTGTGGGAAGTTTTTCCCAATTCAGCCAATTTGTCTTTTGTAACAATTTATTACATTTCATTATATATAGCTCTACTAGTACTGCAGGGCACCCTTGGAAAATAAGAGCAAATTAAGCAGCTGTAAAATATATATTTATGTCCCTGGCCATATCCCTTTAAGAATATTTTACTATTTTGATTAAAAGTTAGATATATATAAATATTTTTAACGAAAGGCTCATATTTAACAAGTGTGTCACTCAGTATTAGTGCAAGGTGCTGTACTACATCTGAATTCTATAAACAGTCACCCGCTTTGCTAGATATCAGTATCAGCCATTAAAACAGCATATTTGTTAGTTATTATCAAAACTTTACCCTGATAAACAGTTACATAACCAGACCAAACAAACCACTAGGTCGTGTGATGCATTGGTGTTACACAATCTCCAGAAATGTTCAAATCCTGAAAAAAAATAATAATCTTGAAATTATTTTTCTACAAGAGTGTTTTATCCTATTTGTACAGATAAAAGAGCCATTGTGTTAGCTGAAATATTAGTTTTGTTAGAATAGTATCCCCATCAGTTCCAAATAATGAAAGAAATTCTGATAGGTTTATACCAAGCTAGATCACCGTGTGTCTGTTTGTCTCTAGTGGTGTGTGCAGTTAAAGCCTTATCTACTCTGGTGGTGGGGAAGACTTTGAAGGAGATAGTGAGTGACTTCAGAGGCTTCTACAGACTCCTGAGCAGTGATGGTCAGATGAGATGGGTTCGTATCACAACAGTGAGCTCAGCCACTTCAATCCTTTCAAGTCATCATGTACAGTTAATATAATGGATGAAATTACTCATAGGTTGGACCAGAAAAAGGAGTAATTCAGCTGGCGACAGCAGCCATTCTGAATGCTGTCTGGGATTTATGGGCACGAGTGGAGGGCAAGGTGAGAAACAAACCCTTACAGACCGAATCTTTTGAATGTATTAATGAATAATATCATTAAAGGTCAGAATGAATATGTTTTGCAGCCCTTGTGGAAGCTACTTGTAGACATGGTGAGTATTCGCTTTTAAAAATCTTTCTTGCTTACATGACCGCAACTAAGATTCAAAACAAAGCAAAATTGCTTAAAGTATTAGACATGAAATGGAATTTAAAACAGACTATTTCCATGTCATATGATGATTCTGAGTGAAGTGGCTTATTGAACAGAATGAGCAAAAAAAATTTATCCATTGGTTGTTGATATTATTACATTTTCATGAAAGCTTATGAAGTTTATACATATACATATATATATATATATATATATATATATATATATACACACAAACACACATATATACACATATAGCATTATGCTTATTTTTGTGTTTATTTATGATTCCTCTGCCCAGGATCCAGCCAAGTTGATCAGCTGTATTGATTTTAGATACATCACAGATGCACTGACTGAGCAGGAAGCTTTAGGTGAGGTCATTAAAGATTGTTTTGCATTATCGTTTAATTGTCTATTTTATTCACATTTAACTTTTTCACTTCTTTTTCTTTTAGATATATTGGTAAAAGCAAAAAAGGGTCAGAAAGGTAGAGGTAAGATGAGTTCTTAAAGACTACAAGCAGTGTTGCAGTGAAATCACCCACATGCTGCTTTGTAGATAAACTTTTTTTTTTTTACATAAATCTTTTTCACTACTTGCTTTAAACCACTACAGAGGAGCAGATGTTAAAGGAAGGCTATCCTGCCTACACCACTTCCTGTGCCTGGCTGGGATACACTGATCAACAACTAACCCAGGTATGTCTGTTTGCTGGGCTGTTTTTTTGGTTTCTGTTGTAATCATAATCAGACAAGAATCATATGCTTGACATGTTTTGCTTTGTGTAGCTCTGCTCTGAAGCTCTTGCCCAAGGCTGGACTAAATTTAAAGTGAAGGTTGGGGCTGATTTGCAGGATGACATCCGTAGATGCAGCCTTATCCGGAAGTTGATTGGACCAAACAACACCCTGGTGATTCTAAGTCAAACATGTATACACTGCAAAACGCATAAGAAAACATGTAGTTTAATATTTCAACCTGATCATGTTTTACTTAAAATTAAGAGTAGAAGGCTACATTTGGCAGGAGAATTTACAAGACCTCTTATCTGTCAGATGATTGATGCCAACCAACGTTGGGATGTTAATGAAGCGATTACTTGGGTAACCAAGCTGGCAGAATTTCACCCTCTATGGATTGAGGAACCCACATGTCCTGATGATGTTTTAGGCCATGCTTCCATCTCTAAGGTAAACAGGTTTTGTTATGTTCATTATTAAACCATGTTATTCAGGTTTTGAGGGTTCTTGTTTTGTTTCTAGGCACTTGCACCCTTGGGTATTGGAGTCGCCACTGGAGAGCAGGTGAGATTATTTAAAACGTGTTCTAAAACATGCAAATACATCATAAGAACATCATAATGTGCTTTATGTCTCACTATTTGTACTGTTTAACTATTAAGAAGCTCGGATCTGTTATCTGGCAGTAATGTTTTAGGGACCATTTACACGTCAATATTTTCAGCCAAAAACTGGAAACTTTTTATTCGTTTTTCCTGTTAGTTTACACGACAACGATATTTTGGGGAGTGAAAAACACATATTTCTGAAAACTGGTTCCAAAGTGCAAGTTTTTGAAAACGCCACCGTTGCGCGTGCGTAGTACGTGTTAGGCATGTAGACATGCGCAGTACGTATCAATTTAAAGGAAAGCGCGAACAAACATGAACAACAATAGTGGAGTACTACATGGTACTGTTGCAGCTGTTTAAGAGTTTGGTAACGCTTGTTATGCTTCTTCAGCAAAGTGTGGATTTACTTCACCAATATTAAAACCAACAGGTAATGTAACGGTTTACTAACAAGGTGAGAGCGCCAACTACTGGCCTGGCATAAATAATACAGCATTTTTGGCCGTTTTCGACAATGTGTGTAAACGCAAATCGTTTTGAAAATGTTGTTGTGTATACGTGAAACTTCTAGAAAATGCAAGAAAAACACTTTTTCGTTTTTGACTACATTGTTCCATTAAGGCTACGTTCACACGACAACAGTTTACCCAAAAATGAAGAGTCACCCTCATGTCGTTACAAACTAGTTTTTCTTCTCCTGAACTCAAAACACAATACTCTTAAGAAAGTTGAGGTCCAAAACAACGTTCACTGTATTGAAAAAAGGAGATATTTGTTGGATATAGTCTTTGTGTCTTAGATTATGAAGTCATAAGGTTTGTTGTTAATTTTGAGATACCATGCTGTATCAACATCTTTGTGTGCTTGTTTGCAGTGCCATAACAGAGTGATGTTTAAGCAGTTTCTCCAGGCCTCAGCTCTACAGTTTGTTCAGATTGACAGTTGTCGGGTGGGCAGTGTGAATGAGAACCTTGCCATCATACTCATGGCTGCCAAGTTTAATGGTAAATCAAATGTTAATATTATCAGCAAATCCACCTATCTAGATTTCTGTGCAATTCAAAATCGTATGTCTTGTTTTTCTTTACAGTTCCTGTGTGTCCTCATGCCGGGGGTGTGGGACTGTGTGAGCTTGTTCAGCACCTTATTTTATTTGACTACATTTCAGTGTCTGCTAGTTTAAATAATAGGTACAGTATGTGTTTTGAACAAATATTTCTGTTTTTGATGCGCACTATAAGAAACCTTTCACCTGAAACTGATGTTGTCATTTACACACCCTCATCATATTACTCCAAGTCCCCATATTATTTTCTATATTGTGGGACACAGATATTTTGCTGATTTTTCTGTCTTTAAAACAAAAAGCAATTGATACTATGGATATTGAGCTTCAAAAGGCATCGTAAAAACATCGTAGAAGGAGTCTACAAAAGTACACGACTTGTGTTCTGTTTTCCAAGTCCCTTTTCTAAGTCTGGGTAATAGGCAGAGATTTTTGAATATGTAAAAGTTTATGAACTTGTAAACATCGACCGTTAATGGACAACTAGCTCCCTTCGTTAGGGCAAGTCCGTTAATTAAGCAGTCATATTCATAACAGTAACACTCCCCTGAGGAATATTTGCCAGTAGCAACTAGACCTCAACATGAATATAGATCATAAAAAAAGACACATGTCTATGTTGGTTGAAATGGTGTGTGTATAAAATGGAAAAGAACTATGTCCTGTTGAGTGGACGATTTGTTAATTGTCAATTGATTGACATGGGAAGCCAGAAGTGAAGTTTTTCAAGTAAATTTTTTTGAAGTATGTTTAGTTTTGGGTGAGAAATTCCTTTAAATGTTAAACATGGATTGTTTAAGGTCATTTCGTTGAGCTTTTGCTTGCTGTGTGTTTTTTGAAGGATGTGTGAGTATGTGGATCACCTTCATGAACATTTCAAAAGCCCCACCATCATCAGAAATGCCGCCTACATACCACCAAAGGTAAGTTAAAAAAAGAAATATAATAAACACGCAAAGCAATGGATGTACAGTATTCTCCTGCTGCACTATGAAAAGTCGTTTAGAATTAATAGAATCACTGAAAAATAATGCACACCTGAGGAGGCTTTTTTCAATCATTTAATGGTCCTGGGACAATTGTTCCATAGTTATTGTTCCAGAGTTTTTTTTTTTTTTTTCAAACCCAAATCTTCATTTTATTTTCACTTTCTCTTTTATTCTTTTCATGAAAATGCATTATTTGTATAAAACACATACAATTCATTTGAATTTTCCTTTACATTTCCATGATCAGAAAGGAGCAGATAGAAGAATAATATTCTTATATTTATCTGCCCCCTTTCTTCAAACTAAATTTGTAAAACCCCTGACCTTTCTGGAAAAATTGTACAGTCGGCTTGAAACAATTTCACCTGTACTCAAAATTAGGGCTGGGTATTGTTCAAAATCTTTCAATCCGGTGCCAATTTCGATACCTCAGTTTCGATACCGGTTCCTAACGATACTTTTTTCGATACCATATGTTTTAAAATCCATTTCAACATCAACACAAATACAACCCGAATTCCGGAAAAGTTGGGACGTTTTTTAAATTTTAATAAAATGAAAACTAAAAGACTTTCAAATCACATGAGCCAATATTTTATTCACAATAGAACATAGATAACATAGCAAATGTTTAAACTGAGAAGGTTTACAATTTTATGCACAAAATGAGCTCATTTCAATTTTGATTTCTGCTACAGGTCTCAAAATAGTTGGGACGGGGCATGTTTACCATGGTGTAGCATCTCCCTTTCTTTTCAAAACAGTTTGAAGACGTCTGGGCATTGAGGCTATGAGTTGCTGGAGTTTTGCTGTTGGAATTTGGTCCCATTCTTGCCTTATATAGATTTCCAGCTGCTGAAGAGTTCGTGGTCGTCTTTGACGTATTTTTCGTTTAATGATGCGCCAAATGTTCTCTATAGGTGAAAGATCTGGACTGCAGGCAGGCCAGGTTAGCACCCGGACTCTTCTACGATGAAGCCATGCTGTTGTTATAGCTGCAGTATGTGGTTTTGCATTGTCCTGCTGAAATAAACAAGGCCTTCCCTGAAATAGACATTGTTTGGAGGGAAGCATATGTTGCTCTAAAACCTTTATATACCTTTCAGCATTCACAGAGCCTTCCAAAACATGCAAGCTGCCCATACCGTATGCACTTATGAACCCCCATACCATCAGAGATGCTGGCTTTTGAACTGAACGCTGATAACATGCTGGAAGGTCTCCCTCCTCTTTAGCCCGGAGGACACCGCGTCCGTGATTTCCAACAAGAATGTCAAATTTGGACTCGTCTGACCATAAAACACTATTCCACTTTGAAATAGTCCATTTTAAATGAGCCTTGGCCCACAGGACACGACGGCGCTTCTGGACCATGTTCACATATGGCTTCCTTTTTGCATGATAGAGCTTTAGTTGGCATCTGCTGATGGCACGGCGGATTGTGTTTACCGACAGTGGTTTCTGAAAGTATTCCTGGGCCCATTTAGTAATGTCATTGACACAATCATGCCGATGAGTGATGCAGTGTCGTCTGAGAGCCCGAAGACCACGGGCATCCAATAAAGGTCTCCGGCCTTGTCCCTTACACACAGAGATTTCTCCAGTTTCTCTGAATCTTTTGATGATGTTATTCACTGTAGATGGTGAGATTTGCAAAGACTTTGCGTAAAAAAATTGTGGAAAACTTTAAAAACAATGTTACTCTACGTCAAATTGCAGTCTTTCACAGATTGGAGAGCCTCTGCCCATCTTTACTTCTGAGAGACTCATAGCTAATCATGTTACAGACCTGATATCAATTAACTTAATTAATCACTAGATGTTCTCCCAGCTGAATCTTTTCAAAACGGCTTGCTTTTTTAGCCATTTGTTGCCCCCGTGCCAACTTTTTTGAGACCTGTAGCAGGCATTAAATTTTAAATGAGCGAATTAAGTGGATAAAAGTGTAAAATTTCTCAGTTTAAACATTTGCTACCTTATCTATGTTCTATTGTGAATAAAATATTGGCTCATGTGATTTGAAATTCCTTTAGTTTTCATTTTATTAAAATTTAAAAAACGTCCCAACTTTTCCGGAATTCGGGTTGTACATTAAACACAAAACTTTTATTTTTCACCTTAATTAAAACTAATTCTGTTAACACTTCACACTCTGGATAACATTATTAATACAACTGGTTGTGCTTTTTGGATAGGGGTGCGCCATTCAGGGGCGGACTGGGACCAAAAAGTTGCCCTGGACTTTGTGGCCCACAGCAGCCCACCACATCATAACTTAAACGCCCCTGTTTTGATATCATTTATTAATTTAACATTTAAGTAAACAGTTTGGGCATTTTAACCAAATGGGCAACTGATCTTCCGTTGAAAAAAAATAAAAGGACAGCTGCTGTTCATTTAGCGACTCCTAGTGCGCGCTACATGCTCATCAAGACACAAACATTCTTCTAGAACTCACACTTTGCATTCAGTTAGCAGATCCATACGAATCATGCATGAAATAGAAGTTTATAAACTCAAATGATAGCTTTATGTGCTTTACAGAGGAACTTGAAGTCTTTATTCATTCGAGATGTTCAATAATAGATCATCTTTGGCTCGGTAATACAAGTTCATGATCCGATTAGTGAACCGATGATTCTTTTGAGTCAATCAAACCAGTTTCACAAACTGGAAAGATCTGAGGTGCAGGGCTTGCAAAATCGTTAGCCCCACGTCCCGGGGGCTATTGTGTTTTCCAGTCCGATGGGCTATCGTGAATAGTGATGTAAAATTCCTAACTTGATTCGCGTTGTTCACTCGCTTAAAGGGGTGAAACGGATCGTCGCTGATAATTTGCACTTGTTTCTAAATCTTGCTGATTCAAGCGTTGTAAACAATTAATGCGAGCAGCATTTCAGACAATGCGCGTACAGAGAATGAATTCATCTTTCTTGTATCGTAAATTCTGAATGAACACATACACACACAATTATATAAAAATAATTGTCTCTGCAAGTATTCTCGTAAACACAGTCGGTTATGTTTTAAGTGAACGTATACAGTGGCCTGCTGCTTAGAGAAATTCGCTGTACCGGATAAATCTGTCTCTCTCTCTCTCTCTCTCTCTCTCTCTCTCTCTCTCTCTCTCTCTCTCTCTCTCTGTGTTTTTTAGACGACGTGAAAGGGGGCGTGTTTCAAGATAGGCAATGGAGTAGACCAAACTAAACATGGAGGGAGGGCAAAACACTCATCCAAAATGCTTCATTAAATTGGTGGCATTGCTGGTTTTGGTTGCAATACTCTTATCGCATATGTTGCACTTTGCTGACTCGGCATCCTCTTTGGCCTTGTAAAACGGAAACGTTTTGAGAAAAAACAACTACACTTGTGTTGTGTGACTGCGAGTATCTTCAGAAATCCTCCCCGTCACGTCACGTTGTGGTGGACAGCCAATCACGGCGAATTTAGGTCCTTACATGCACGTATGCTACAAGCTCAAACATACACAGCCGCTTGGCAAAAAAAAAAAAAAAAGAAAAGAAAAACTAACGGCCGCTTGGACTTTTGGAACCGAAATTTCGCACCGAAAGATAAATAATTTTTCAATACTCATAGCATCGAAGTTTTTCGTTCGCTACCATAAAGGCATCGAAGTTCGGTACCCAGCCCTACTCAAAATCTAATAGTACTTTCAGATCATGCACACAGCCAGTCAATAAAAACACTATTAATTAGACACTACATACATTGTATAATATTGATTGTCTGCGTATTCAGCAATTGCATATTGTAAAATTTAATTAAAAAGAGAGGATATCAACATTTTGTGGCATTAGCATAAATAAGTGTTTTTACATCTTCAGGACCCTGGATACTCTTGTGAAATGCTGGAAGAGTCTGTGCAAAAACATCAGTATCCTGAGGGTGAGGTTTGGAGAGCCATAGAACAGCAGGGGAAACAATAAATATGAACACATACTGTATGTGTAACTGACTGCGCTGGAAATAACAGAACTACTTCCATCCTGTCAGATTGTCTTGTTTGAGTTGATTGGCAGTGCAAATGAATGAGAAGGGTAAATGGATAATGAAATGGAAATTTGTATTTTATAAGTCCTTTAGAAGTTTGATCAACTCGTATTTGAATGTTCCTAAAAGATAAATGCTTATGTTGCAGTCTGAAATGATGAAATGTACTCTGCAGCAAAAGAGGGAAATGGAAAAAGTGTATGCTAAAACTACTGCTGTCTTGATTTACAAGTCTAGTTTTGGGAAATGAATAACAATGGGGAATTTTATTTGCCTATTACAGTTTTTTTAATTGCTTACACACTAAAAGTTGTATTTGAGGCACACTCATTGAAACCATTCACTCATATACCAAATCTTCAGACCAAGTCTGCTAAACTGCAAGCACAGTATCTGCTTTAAACGACTGTAAAACAAACTTTTTGCAAAACTAAATACAGTTCTCTAAATTAGATGCATTCAAAACGAATGCAGTGATATCGCGCGGCACCTGAAAATAGTCCCCAGCTAGTTTGTATAGTTGCCGCAATAGCAGAGTTGCTGGGGACTATTTTCAGTTGCTGCGTTGTATTATTTTTGCGCCTGCTGCACCCATGGTACGACTGTAACGCTCCTTGATTATTACGCTGGAATGAGATTTATAGTTCCTAGCCATATCAGCTTAGAAAATCACAACTTTTCATTTTCCGTCGGTCTCAGTACATCATGTAACTACAGAAGAAAAGTTTTAAATAGGAAAAATATCAAAACTCTTTGGTCATTTTTGAGCGAGATGCTAACGGTCTAATCAGATTCAATGATCTATGCTAAGCTAAGCTAAAAGTGCTACCACCAGACCCGGAGATTGGCTGTATGGATTTGAAAATGGTAATACTCAACTGTTTAACTCTAGGGGAGCTGGAAAATTAACCTATTATCTAAAAAAGTGGAGTGTTCCTTTAAGCACCTCTAACAAGAAAATAGTGTCACTATAGAGCTCAAGTCAGTTTAGTTTTTAATTAGTTCAGTAACTGTAAAGTTCATCAATTGTGCATATACAATGAGTAGAGTGTCTTTTTTATGTAAGTCTGAGTGCAATGACAAACTCCTGTGCGCTACATGACAATGAACAAGCAAAAGACTAGATAGTATGTCATATCCGTATATAGTTTGGTGTATATGGCAAATCATTTTGTGTTTGTGTGTAGAGTTACTATGCAAAAATACCATTAAAATAGTTTTGAAAGAAATATTTGCTTTTGTGTAATGTTTAGAGAAAACAAGCCATAGTTGCAGAAAGTGTGTGCAAGCAATTGTAAAAACTGAAATATAAGGGAAGATTGGTGTGCAAACAATCAAATCGAAGTAAACATGTACTGAATTTTTTCTATTTTCTTTTTCTAAAGTGATTCCTGTTAATAAACCTGAATAAGAGAAAGTCGTGTCTGTTAATGCTGTTGTGCTCTGCATTGCACCACCTGCTAATTTTAGGCAGCTATGCTAATCCTGTATGATAACGGATTTCAAACTTAATCGTTTCTTAGATATACTGTACACTGTGAAAATGATTGTTTGTAAATAAAACAAAGATAACTGGACTGTGGTTTAGAAAATGCTATTTTAATCTGAACTATTTTCATATTCAGTTTTGTTATAATTATTTGTGAAATTTATTAATTTAGCAATTTCCTTACTTTATGACAATTTGGTGTACTGAAAATAAATTAGCAGTGGTTAGTGCACAAATTTTTTTTTGCATTGAAATGCACCTAATGTTGCCTAGATTGTCCTTTTAAAATATACACTCGTAACTTGTATTTGTGTATGTATATAATATATTTATATACTATATTGTTTATTTTTTACTTTTTCATACAATTACAGTTACTAACATTACATTTTCAGGAGCAGGTGATGATTATGATTAATTCTCATAAGGATACACAGCATGGACTATTTTTAACCATGGGGAGGCACTGTTTCTATTTCTGAGAAAGTCATCTGCAGTTCAGTGTTTCTTTTGAAGACTAAAGGGCAAAAGATGCAAGGAAATGCATGAACTCTTGGCAAGCCTTTAAATGATGAAGAATCAAAGCTTTGTGCTCTCACAGACCTCTTCATTTCATAAGCTACTTTGGAGACGAGAGAATGGATTCACGTGCGTAATTACTATAGTTACTGTCACCCATCAGATCCAGTAGACTGAAGAGGTTTTAATGGGCTGGTTGGACTGAAGCACTGATCAAATGAAATAATGCAACATATGAAAGCAAACAAGTAAAAACAGCATTGATAGTAGTGCGTTACTGTGTGTCCAGCCTGGAGTCAACATGTTGGTTCTATTTTAATTATTCAGAAGCAGTTAATAACCAGTAGATGTGTAAAAGGCCAGATGAGGTCTCCTATGATAACATGTACCCTGAAACACCCCATTCCTTTCTTCCTAAATTGGATTTTTAAGCAAATTGCAATGCTCAGGGACAGATTAAATGAAAATTCACTCTTTTATATTCAAACTATATTCTTAAATCATAGCCTACTCAGTTGCTCAAATAACGGATTTCATTTGATTTTTGATAAAAGTTCACATTAGTGAAACAGCCACACGGTCCAAATGCTAAGCAACATGACCTTTAATTAAAGGAACAAGTCCAAAATTAGACGAAATTTTGTAGTTTGCAACACCACATTGCAGACATGTCCTGACATCTTCATCTGCAAATTGCAATGCCATTTATTTTTTATTCAAAAGTTACCCACATGCTTTCACTTAGAAGAACGATTTAATAAAGAGTTACAAAAAAATAAAAGTGTTACAGAAGTGCAATATGAATTATATTTAAAACGACAATGACACGTTCCTCAAAATTAAACAGTTAAAAAATAAATTTAAAAAATCCTATATCTAAACCAGAAAAATTCTAGTTAACACTTTACAATAAGGTTCCTTTGATGACATTAGTTAACATGAACTAACAATAACATTTACATTTATTCATTTAGCAGACTTACAGATGAGGACAGTGGGTTAGTTACTGTAACAAAGATTAATAAATTCTGTTACAAATGTATTCCTCATTGTTTGTTAATGCATTTACTAATGCTAATTAAAAGGATCTTATTGTTAAGTATTATCCATGTCTACATACACGACAGTCCTGAAACATCAGCTAAGCAGAGAATTACAAACCAATCTTCTTTACAGAGTAAAAAAAAAATGAATTGCATGTCTCAGTACAACATGACAAACAAAATACGTTGCATTTGCTGTTCTGATGCAGGCCTCTTATTAAAGCAAAACAACACATATATTGTACACTGCAGCTACATCTCATGGTCCTTGGATGCACAAGTGATGGAAGTAAAGTAAGTGTCATGCAGAGATGTTATATTAAATGCAAATGTGCTACTGGTTTTGTTTTCCAGAGAATCCATTTATTCACATAAAATCAAGAAATGATACCTGAAATGTGATTAAGCAAATCAAAATGTATAATGGAGTTAGAAAACGCAGCACAGTTTATACAACTCAAGGTGCGATCACAGATGTAAAACTATTTGGCTAATTTTCAAGGGTGATATATGCAGTCATTCAAATAGGAATCTGCACAATCTGGAGTTTGGCAAGAGAAAGCTGACAATTGACAATAGAAAATGGACATTTTTTGCCTTTGAAATTTCACTGAAATATCATTAATGACTGCATCTTAAAGTTGTCTTCACATTTTCTTTGATTTAGCAATTATTTAATTTTTTGTGGGTGAAATCCAGCCATTTCAATAGGATTCCACATGATCAGGATTTTTTTTGCTTGAGTGTAAGACTTCCCATGTAGATTTTGTAACTTGTTCAAGTCAACCACGCAAATTCACATGTTGACCTACATAAAACTGCTTGGTTTGACTTCTGTGTGAACTGAGCTTCATACACTATTGACAATAGACCTTTTTTTTCTCACAAAACTTAATCGTAATGTTGCAGATGAGACCGCATCTTAAGACTGAATGCACAGTTAGTGGTCTTATTATAAAAGGTCAGAAACAACAAAATGAATTAGTTTAATATATTACATGTACCTGCAAACATCTTGACAGTTTTTCTTTAAACTGATGTCTCTGTTGTTGGTAACAGTTAATGACTGCATTAAAAAGAAATCCTTTATATATGTTGTGAAAGCAGACCTTAAGCTATTCTACAGTATGTTGTATACATTTTGAAAAGTGGGATACTGAACTGTTATTCTGTGTATATATTTATTAATCCAAAGAGATTAATTTTACAGACATGTAAAATTAAGGTATAAATAATGTGTGTAGAATTCAAGTACCAGCTAACATTAGACTGAGTGAGGAGCTTAGCGCTTGCTACCTTTAGCACCAGTTTATGTTGCAGCACCAGATACTTCATTAATGGTTTTACATCTGATCTGCCATCAGCTTCAATAAATAAAAACATCTGCAAACTTGCAATTATGTGGAATTGCGCTCTAGATTTGTTATTAATTATTAAAATTAATACAAAATGGAAATGCAGTCCTAAATTCCTGGTTTAAAGATATGATTTTCCATCAACAGCTAATCATAAAAGAAAATTTAATTACTATAGTAGTTACTGCAGTTATGATGTATATTTATAAGCCAACCTGGAAATCAGCATCACCCTGGTTCCCTTTACAAAAAAGCTTTTGTAGGATTTATTGGATTATTGTAGAAAATAAACTCTGTGACCAATAAAAGTTTGATTCTTAAAGGGGTCATATGATGCAATTTCAAGTTTTCCTTTCTCTTTGGAGTGTTACAAGCTGTTTGTGAATAGATACGATCTCTAAAGTAGCAAAGACTAAAGTCTCAAACCTAAAGAGATATTCTAAAAATAGATATTCTAAAAATGCCTTTTTTAAACACGTCACCACATCTACGTCACGATGTGGGAATATTTACACAACACCGCCCAGATGTTCAGGCAAAGAAAGTAGGTGTAACTTTGATTCTCGCTGTAGTATTGTTGTTGCCGCCAGTTTCATTGTAAAACAAATACTTTGTTTGGTCTTCCAAAAGAGGAAACAGCTAGAAATCAGTGGTTAGGTTGGATTTACAACACTGATCCAGAACAGTTAAACCCAAATATTCAGATGTGTGCAGCGCATTTTATGGAGGACTGATTCCTGATCCTGGGAGAGTAGAATACAGTGCCGCCGTTTCTGGCTCACAGTCTGTAAGTAGGTTTACATTTTTAAAGGATTTGCCACTGATGATTCAAACGCAAGTTTTGAGCAGTGTAGAGTAGAGCTTGTTGTTTGTCATTTTTCAGATCACAAATGCAGACATGGTTTTATGTTTATGTGGCTCAATGTAACGCAACAAGTAAAAACACAGTATAAGTCATTATAATCTGTAATCATGTCCCCACTGGATGCAACAAACGTCTCGTTTGTAATGAGTTTTATTATTTTTCTGTTGTAGCACCACAGTATGGCAAGGGGCGTAACATTTCCGTCACACGCTTCAGACATTTGGCCAATCACAATGCACTGGATAGCTGGTTAATCAGAACACTTTGTAATCAGAACTTTGTAAAAAACAACGCGTTTTAGAAAAGCGGGGCATAGAGGAGAAACAATAATGTAGGGTTTTTTTAGTGTTTTTTTTTATTTTATTTTATACCATAAACACATTTCATTACACCAAATACACAAAATGTTCTACATCATATGACTCCTTTAAACATTTTGTTCATCATGATACTCTTCACATGATGCATTTTGAAGCTTAAATACAATCATCAACAGTTGCATGACTTAAAGGTCACCACCACTGAGCTTCTGACAACTCTTTAAAAAATTATAAAAAAAAAAAAAACCTTTTCCCTGATTGTTTGCATAACAATAGTTTGCAAGAGCGTGATTATAAACACAACAATGCTGTCAAAGCGAATTAGTGAGTACATGAGATTTAATTTACAACCTGTGTAGTCCCATTTAGCCTCCTGTTAGCAACCATCGTTTTTAAGACGAGAAAAATAAAATGACAAGGGGGTTTACTGATGCATGTTATTCCACAGAATGAAAACATCATGAGCTTGTTAACCACAAAACTTATTTTAGGCATTTAACCAAAAACCCATGCAATAAACCCACTGACTGAGACGGAAGAGCTAAAATGCTAACTATACATGCTACAATGACATCATTCCTGCATCACTCTATAGTGAGATGGCAAGATGGTCCGCTCTGCATTACTACCACTTATCTGAGATGATGAGTGGAAATAAGCACTGCTTACTGTATGTGTTAAAGGATGTAAGGACAGAGAAGCTCCCTGATGAACTGTAGGTTAATGGCAACAGCTTGACCAGACCAGATGAAAGTCTGTCCAACAATGGATTGGTCCATATCTGCTAAGAATATTTGTGTGTCATAATCTTGTGTTCCCTGGCTTACAACAGTCATTCTGATATCCCTCTGTATCTCAGCGACTTGCAGTGTGATCACCGGCCTGTGATGGCAGCCTGCAGGTCTTGCAGCACTTTGCGCGGACCGAAGGCACTTGACATCGGCCGAGCCATTGTAGAGTCTGACAGAAGCGTAATGTCAAATGGTTCCGGTAACACAGCTGACCTGAAAGACACAGAAAACAACCTGCAGTTAGGACAGCTCTAGAGGGGCGAGCCTGCCTCACCACCTGTGTGAGATACATGCACTAGTGCATTCACACATTTGTCCTCAAGCCAGGCAACACAATACAGCAACACAGACACCTCAAGATGGGCAAAAAAAAAACAACAACAACAACAAAAAAACAAAACACACACCTCTGATGCTGTGAATACCTGAAATAAAATCAAGCTGACTAATTATATACCAAAGAACATTTATGAAATTAAACTCAAATTATAATGGCTGCACAACAAAACATAAGGATCCTTTTTACATTTCCAGTGTTCTCAGAAGTGGAAGTCATCCACTTAGGGGGGAGAAAGATGTCAAATTTGCTATCACTCTCTCAGCTGTTGTATTAGAAACATTCACGGCAACATTAAAAAAATTCTATTATTTAATGGCAAGGTAATAAAACAAAGTATATATATAAATAGCCTTGTTGAAATGGTTATAAGACCAAAAGCATGTAGAGCAAAGACCATAAACACAGAAGGCTTTACAACACAAGTTTACAGAAGCAAAGTGTTACAGACAGTCCTACTAAATGAATTTTCAGGGTATTTCCACTGGATAGGCCTCTAACAGAAGGAGTCTTTCACATCTTAGCACAACACCGTCTCCTCATGCTGCTAGATCACACAGTGTGTTGATATCAGTGGGGTCAGGGGCCCCAGCTGCAGTGGGATCACATGCTGCACCCACTTCCCCAAATCCCCAGCACACCCTTTCCTTCCTTTCCTTCTGTTCACAGGCACATAGTGAGAGAAGTGACGTTGTGTGACACGTCTCAATTACTTTTCTACTTTATCAAAAATCTCTGTCTCCAAAAGCCTCATGTATAACACAGACTTCTTACAAAACACTGAAATCTTGTTCCTATGCACACAATGGATTTTTTATGTCATAAGTATTTATATTTATAAGCGGTCTTTGAATGCTTTAAATAAACGAACAAAAGTTAAGTTTATAACAATTTACAATAAGGTTCCATTTGTTAAATGGGTCAAATGATGTTGCTAAAGTGAACATTATTTGGTGTAATGAAATGTGTTTATGCAGTTTAAGGTTAAAAAAACACATTATTTTCCACATACTGTACATTATTGTTTCTCTTCTATGTCCCACCTTCTGAAATGCAACGATTTTTACAAAGCTCATCGGTCTGAAAAATGAGGTGTTCTCTGATTGGCCAGCTATCCAGTGCATTGTGATTGGCCGAATACCTCAAGCGTGTGACGGAAATGTTACGCCTCTTAACATACTGTGATGCCCTGTCTGGCCGGAGCGATGAGACATGAACATAAAACCCATTATAAATGTGATATAAACATGATTTCTAGTCGCGTCCTCTTTTGGAAGGCCAAACAAGGTAGTTTCGCTTTCACAGTGAAATACACACTCTCTATACGACATGGGGGCGGCAATAACTGTCACAGTGTCTGGGTTGTGTTCCCTGGGTTTCCACTAGGTGTCCTCAGTTCACACGGTGTTTATCATATTATCACTTCCTGTCTCCTTATTTGGTCACCTTCCTCCTTGTTTAGTTAATTGATTGTTCCCCACCTGTCTCCTGTTTCCCCATTATCCTTTTGTGTATTTATACCCGGTCTGTCTGAGTCTGTGTCACGGAGTCCTTGTTTAATGTTGAAAGTTTATTCATGTCCGTCGCTTCTTGCCTTGCCTTGTCTTCGCGTCTTGTTTATGTATGTTTGGATATTCTGGTTTTGACCCTGCCTGGACTGTTTACCCATTTGGATTTCCCTTTAATAAATGACTTACCTGCAATTGGTTCCCTCTCCGTGTTTGCTGTAACACCGAACATGACAGAAGGACTCCGTCACGCTAGGAACCAGCGGTATGTAATTTTTCCGTTCCCCGGCCAAGATGGCGGAGCGGCGAACCAAGTACCTTCGGTTGATCGCCCTCCGCCAAGAGGGCAATGAAGTGGGTGCCCTGGCTCAGGTGTTCTGGTCCCTGGCCGAGGGCATGGGCTACAACGATGCGGCCCTCAAGGACTATTTCAATGGCGGGCTGGATGATCCAGTGTCTGGAATTCTGGGAATTCGTGCGCTACCTGCAGCATCGGCTTCGGTGGGATGCCCCAGCCACTTCTGTCTCTTCCGGCGGGGTGGTCGTCAGCCCAGCACCACTGCCCAGGATGGCAACCAGCCAAGCGCCACAACCCAAGATGGCCGCCAGTCCAGCACCCCTGCCCAGGATGGCTACCAGCCAAGCGCCACAACCCAAGATGGCCGCCAGTCCAGCACCACTGCCCAGGATGGCTACCAGCCAAGCGCCACAGCACAAGATGGCCGCTAACCCATCGCCAATGCCCAAATTGGCCACCGTTCCAGCGCCACAGCCCAGGATGGCCGCCAGCCCAGGACCAATGCCCAAATTGGCCACCGGTTCAGCGCCACAGCACAAGATGGCCGTCAGCCTAGCGCCACAGCACAAGATGGCCGTCAGTCCAGCGCCACAGCACAAGATGGCCGCTAACCCAGCGCCAATGCCCAGATTGGCCACCGGTCCAGCACCACAGTACAAGGTGGCCGCCAGCCCAGCGCCAATGCCCAAATTGGCCACCGGTTCAGCGCCACAGCCCAAGATGGCCGTCAGCCTAGCGCCACAGCACAAGATGGCCGTCAGTCCAGCGCCACAGCACAAGATGGCCGCTAGCCCAGCGCCAATGCCCAAATTGGCCACCGGTCCAGCGCCACAGTACAAGATGGCCGCCAGCCCAGCACCACAGTACAAGAGGGCCGCCTGTCCAGAGTCATGGCCCAAGATGGCTGCTTGCCCAGCGCCGCTGCACAGGATGAGAGTCTCAGTTGACCCTCCAGAGTCTAGTCAGGTTCCAGTTGACCCTCCGGAGTCGAGTCAGGTGCCAGTGAACTCTCCGGAGTCGAGTCAGGTGCCAGTGAACTCTCCAGAGTCGAGTCAGGTGCCAGTGAACTCTCCAGAGTCGAGTCAGGTGCCAGTGAACTCTCCAGAGTCGAGTCAGGTGCCAGTGAACTCTCCAGAGTCGAGTCAGGTGCCAGTGAACTCTCCAGAGTCGAGTCAGGTGCCAGTGAACTCTCCAGAGTCAGGGCTAGTCACCGCTGATCCTCCAGAGTCAGGGCTAGTCACCGCTGATCCTCCAGAGTCAGGGCTAGTCACCGCTGATCCTCCAGAGTCAGGGCTAGTCACCGCTGATCCTCCAGAGTCAGGGCTAGTCACCGCTGATCCTCCAGAGTCAGGGCTAGTCACCGCTGATCCTCCAGAGTCAGGGCTAGTCACCGCTGATCCTCCAGAGACTAGGCTGGTCACCGGGGATCTTCAAGGACTGAGTCAAGTCACCGGTGATCTTCAAGGACTGAGTCAAGTCACCGGTGATCTTCAAGGACTGAGTCAAGTCACCGGTGATCTTCAAGGACTGAGTCAAGTCACCGGTGATCTTCATGAACAAAGGCAAGTCACCATTGATCTTCATGAGCAAATACAAGTCACCAATGATCTTCATGAGCAGTGTCAGGCCAGCACCAATCTTCTGGAATCCAGTAAGGACACCAGGGGATTACCAGAGTTTCGTCATCCCGTTGGTCCAGCCGCACGGAGGTCTGCTCCGCCTTGGGGGGCTCTGGTCCTGACCACATGGCTGTGGTGGTCTTCTGCTCCGCCCTGGGGGCCTTCCGCCCTGACCACACGGTTGTGGGGGTCTTCCGCTCCGTCCTGGAGGACTCTGACTTCATCCACAAGGACGTGGTGGTCTTCGGCTCCGCCCTGGGGGGCTTCCGTCCTGACCACACGGTTGTGGTGGTCTTCTGCTCCGCCTTGGGGGCCTCTCGTCCTGACCACATGGCTGTGGTGGTTTTCTGCTCCGCCCTGGGGGACTTCCGCCTTGACCCCACTGTTGTGGTGGTCTTCTGCTCCGCCCTGGGGGGCTTCCGTCCTGACCACGCGGACGTGGTGGTCCTCTGCTCCGCCCTGGGGGGCTTCCGCTCTGACCACACGGACGTGGTGGTCTTCTGCTCCGCCCTGGGGGGCGCTTTCCCTGACTACACGGTTGTGGTGGTCTTCCGCTCCGCCCTGTAGGACTCTGGCCTTGACCACAAGGGTGTGGTGGTCTTCTGCTCCGCCCTGGGGGGCTTCATGTTTTTTCCTTTTGTTTTTGTGTTAATTTCTGTCCCTGTTCCTTTCTGTTAGTCTGGCCCTCTGTCCCTCCCCCTGAACCTCATCCGGTCCTCCTCCCTCCTGGTCTTCCTGTTTTGTGTTTACTTTCTGGTGCCTGTCCCCCATGTTTTTCTTTTCTGGCCCTCCGTCCCTCCCCCTGAGCCTCCACCTGTCCGCCTCCCTCCTGGTCTCTGTTTTGTGTCTGTCTTGGAGCGTCTGGGAGCCGCTCCGTAGAGGGGGGGTACTGTCACAGTGTCTGGGTTGTGTTCCCTGGGTTTCCACTAGGTGTCCTCAGTTCCCACGGTGTTTATCATATCACTTCCTGTCTCCTTATTTGGTCACCTTCCTCCTCGTTTAGTTAATTGATTGTTCCCCACCTGTCTCCTGTTTCCCCATTATCCTTTTGTGTATTTATACCCGGTCTGTCTGAGTCTGTGTTACGGAGTCCTTGTTTAATGTTGAAAGTTTATTCATGTCCGTCGCTTCTTGCCTTGCCTTGTCTTCGCGTCTTGTTTGTTTATGTATGTTTGGATATTCTTGTTTTGACCCTGCCTGGACTGTTTACCCCTTTGGATTTCCCTTTAATAAATGACTTACCTGCAATTGGTTCCCTCTCCGTGTTTGCTGTAACACCGAACGTGACAATAACAACATTACAGCGAGAATAAAAGGTATGCCTTCTTTCTTTGCATGAACATTTGGGCAGCGTTATGCAAATCTTCCCACATAGTGACGTAGACATGTGGGGGCGTGTTAGAATGAGCCGTTTAAGGGGAGCGTGGACGAGTCTTTACTTTTATCAAGAATATCTCTTTGGATTTGAGACTTTAGTCTTTGCAACTTTACAGATCTTCTTTATGCACCAAGAGCTGGTAACACTCCAAAGAGAAAGGAAACTTTTAAATCGCATCATATGACCCCTTTAACATTAGCTAACCACTTTTATTAAAGAGATAGTTTACTAAAAAATTGAATAGTAATAATGTCCTACGTCATTCACTGGATGCCACTCTCTCATGAACATGTTTACGCCAGTTAACAGAAGCTAGAGATTAAGGTTTATAAAGTTTTAAATATGGATATTATTCTTACCCAAACACATCGCTTCGCTTCAGAACGCCTTTATTAATGATTATTTATCAGATGATACAACATATTATAAGGTTGTTTATAAAGCATTATGCATGCATTATAATGCATTAAGAATAGCCTCATAATGCATAATAATGAGGGTATAATGTATAATGTTACCATACTGTTTCTACACCAACTTTTTTCAGTGTACACTTGGAATAAGAAAGCAGTTATACAGAGCTTTCGTTTTTCAGAATGTTACAGAAATCACCAGTTGCCATAGAAAAGAACATTTATTACAAGCATCCAATCGTTTTCTGCCCGTAAGACACTGAGTATATAATGCAGTGCATATTTTGTATCTCACATATAGTTCATAAATAGTTACCTGCAAAGCATTCTTACTACATGTCCTAGTTTTTGCTTTTTCTGTGCTCACGGACACTCATTACCAGCCTGTGAAAGCTGTCATGTCCTGTCAGCTCAAAGAAAGTTTAAGCCCACAACACTTCACATGGTGCACAGTCTGCACCATGACCCTGTCATTCAAAGTTCATTCAGTCACAGGTTATGTGTGATTCACCGCACACTTACCACATTGACAATAAATGAGAGTGCCAAATAAGGCTACAGACCAAACCAACAAGCAGCAACAAAAAAATAAAATGAAAATAAAGAAAAAAATAAAGAATTAATGGACTGACCATTAACTAAAAAGAACTGATGTTTTATTACAAAAAGAGGATGAATTAGGGCCTAATGACATTTCATTTTATGAGTCACTTTTACATGTTACAGCAAGGATCTTGATTGATTAAATTGCAGTCTCACTGGGCGTACAGCCTAGCCTCATAAATATATGCAAATGTATAGTTAGAGTTTGCTGCTGTGATGATGCAAATGCCAACCAGGCAGTGAGATCTGGCTACACTTGATGTGGCTAAAAAAAAAAACCTCAAAACACAAGGCAGCTAAAAATGATTTGATGACTGCTCTGAAAAAGGTAATTAGGGTGTCCTTATGGCGCTTTTCCACTGCATGGTACGACATGGTAAGGTTTGGTACGGTTCACTTTTGGGGGTTTTTCCACTGGGTACAGTACCTTTATGCAATTATGCCAATAAAGTTTTGACTATGATTGTATTTATCCCCATGTATGATGATAAATGAGCATGTTGTGTTTTCATTTAAAATGATAAATATAATAAATAATATAATAATTTCTTAATTCAAAATAAGATAGTAATGAATAAATCTCTGATAATCCCTGGTTGCTATGGTCATGAAGGTTTGTTTATGCATTAAACAAATTAATATCTCGTGACCATGACATATTATCACGTTCCCATGAGTTATTATGTCGTGGCCACAACAAAACTAAGTGAACCGACCATGTCCCCTTAGGGGCACTGTAGGTAACAGCTGTTGTGTGCCTTTTTTTCCTCTGTGCTCCCAAACTACTGAATGCTGATGCAATTCTGCTTTGGGGGAGAGTTAAGATTATATATGTGGCATAAATCAGAATCACATATATTCAGCATTGATTTCTCTTCCCGGGTCTGTTGTGAGTGCTGCTAGACGCTGCTGACGTGTTTTCTTGTGCGCCCAATAACAAAGATAACACATCAGCAGCATTGTATGTCAACAGCATCACTGCAGTGTTGTGAATGCACTCACACCTGGAAGAGAAGACAATGCCGAATAAAGTTTTAATTTTTTTTATTTTTGGACGAAAATGTATTTTTGATGCTTCAACAAATTCAAACTGACCCTCTGATGTCACATGGACTACTTTGATGATGTTTTTCTTACCTTTCTGGACATGGACAGTAGACCGTTCACACAGTTTCAATGGAGGGACTGAGAGCTCTCGGACTAAATCTTAAATATCTTAAACTGTGTTCCGAAGATAAACTGAGGTCTCACAGGTTTGGAATGACATGAGGGTGATTAATTAATGACATAATTAAAATTTTTGGTGAACTAACCGTTTAACATTAAATAATAATTGGCTTATTTACTTAAAAACAAGTTCCTAAATGTTATTAAATATAGTAGGTTATTCCAAAGGAAAATATGCATGCCTTTGCAATCTTCCATCAAAACATTAATAATATGTTCTGCAGCTGAAACGTTTTCTTTTTGTCTGGCTGTTGCTTGTCCTATCACCATAAAAGTGATGTAATTTTTGGGGTGTTAAAATGCTTGACAGAACAACCTATAGGATCTAAAAAAACACAAGATCTCTTTAAAGTCACTTATTTTTCCCACTTTATGCAACGGGTTTTTACAGAAACCAAACATCGTAGATTTCAGCACGAACTCAACCTTTCCCTTTAAAATTCTTCCAGGAACAAACACTCTGAATCATGTTTTCCACATTAATTTTAGAGCTGTATATTCAATACAAAAACAATAGTCTCATTTATTATATATATTTTTTTTTTGCTGAGAAGTTGTGGGAAAAAGAAAAAAATGGGAAACTCAATTAAGCCTTTGAGACCTCTGGTTTGTTTTCCATACAGATTACTACATACAGTATGTTAACAATACTTTAAGATGTACAGCAACACAGGGTTAACTTGTTATACAGCTGCAATAAAATGTGCAAGTAGGTAACAGCTGGCTTTAGTTGAAATGGCATGCAAATCCACTTGTGATCTATTTGGACAATGCCAAAATAATTAATTCCAAACAGATATGCAAGACCTCTCTTGACATCCAAAACACTGTCAGGAGTGAGGGGCTCTGAGCTGCAGTGTGCCTCACCAAAAGAAGTTATCTTAGGCAAAAAAAAAAATTATATATATATATATATATATATATATATATTGGTATAAAGCCATTGGTATATATATATATATATATATATATATATATATATATATATATATATATATATATACACACACACCAATGGCTTTATACCAATATATATATATATATACCAATACTATTAATAGCCCTTTGGGATGCCATGATTTATAAATCTAGAGTGGGGAAGTCCACACCAGTAAAGTAATTCTTAAAGGCACCCAGGATAGAAAATCAGTGAAACTTCCCCTTAGTATCACAAAAGACTGTGAGACCCTCCAGCTGACACTATGACAATCTGAGCCAAAAGAACCAGGTTTTTGGCAGTTAATCGAGTAGCTGATTAATTCAAATTCCAACATCAACAAACACACTGAAACAATGTGCTGTTAATAAAGGAGATCATCTAGAGAATAGCATCTTAGAAAAGGTTACTGCCTCAAAACTGGACAAATTATGAAATTCTTCCCTGAATTGCAAAATTCCAAGTCTGGCACGGAACATCACCTTAAACTCTGAAAAGTCTGTATGGATTAAAATGAATAATATATCAAAAGTTGAGTTTTTTCATCTAGAAAATGATTTCACATAACATAATGGCATAATTATTTTTTTGAAATAAAGCCATTGCACCCCAGCTAATAAATAAAGTCTCTTTTTAGTGACCTCCACTGAAGTGAAATAATTATCAGCAAACATTTTCCCAAAACTAATCAAAAGTGGGTGGATTTCCTTGATAATTTCTTTCTAAAAGTAAGAAATTAAACATGCACCACTAAACCGCTCATCACGAATCACATTTTAATTGGCACACTGAACTAAAGCAATTTTCTCTGGACTAACACGACAGGCCTGGCGGTACATTTCAAAGTGATGTTGATGGTAATTAAAATCTTTGAGCCAGGTGAGCTGTGTTTGACTGGAATTCTTCCCAGGAATATGAAGGAGTAAAGGTTAAGGAAGGGGGCATTTTCTTGCTTGAAATTGTCCAGTTTGGTGATAACTGCAATCTGTGAGCTTCGAGTTAAGGACAATATTTGAATAATATAAGATTCTTGTAAATTTGACTAAAAACTCAATATTTGAAGGTTTAAAGTCAGTTCTCTTAGCTCTAAAGTCAACATAAAAAAATGGCATTTGAGCAAAGATTCTTTTTTTATCATTTATTTGCCTGAGAATGCAACTCTGGTTCATGTGAAACTCTTGTTTCAGATAAAATCTGTACGTGTTGTTCTCTTTATATATCAGAATAATCACTGTCTGGTTGGACTGCGCACACAGGTTTCTTCTATCCCCAGTGACTCATGACAAAAGAGCAGCAATGAAGGAGGATTCAGGGGTCCGTAAATGGCACAGTCCTAAGCAACCAGCAATAATCAAGCCAAACCAATCTAAATGTGCTGCACTTTATGGAGCTTTCAATAGCAAACCCAAAGAAAAGTAGATTTTTCTCCCTCTCTCAGTATGATTGCTTAGAAATGTCATCCCTTTTGGCTATGGCAGCTCAAGGATGAAGTGTAATAAAAAAATAAAAAAAAACTATTTCAGTGTAGAATTATATGCAATAATAACGGACAAAAGATAAAATACAACTGTACCTAAGATATTCATAAGCTTATTTCCTTAAAGACTGGAAACACTGTGGCTCTGTGGCATTTTCAACAAATGCCATTATTCAAGTTATCCAATTCTGTCTGGTCCACACAGATTTTACACAGATTTTACAAGAAAATAAAATTTTCTTATTTAACTTCCACTTTATACATTCTTATTAATATCAAATAACAAATGATAAAATATCAGCTCATTTAAGTAATTAAAAAAAAACAATTGCCCCCTGAAGTTCTTTACATTTCAATTTCACTTTAATTCTACTACCTTAAATTCACATTTGAATTCTACGTCATTTCAAGGTCAGTTTAAAAGGGAATCTCAATTCATATGAATTCACGGTCTCTAGCTCACAAAGCTCCACTCACCAGAGGGGGTGCTGTCACAGTCATGAATGTTACACTTCTTTGTGTTCTTTGGTCGAGGTTCATGATCACAATCTACATGTCCATTTTCATCCTCAAGCTCGGCCTCAGTGTTGACACATTTGACCAGTCTGTGCTGAACACCTCCTCCACAGGATACTGAGCACTACCAACAAACAATAGATGACAAGCATGTTAAACACCCATTACAGTTTCTCCAATTCATCCATTTTGGGCCAACTGTCCTTTAATTATCTTCCATCAGACAGCTCTGCTCAACAACCCATGACAACTGATAACTGTCTTTAAAGGAATCATATCCTACATTTTTTTTAATCTATATATTTTATCAGTATTTTTTCAATGTTTAGTAGATATGATTACATGCACTTATTTTCATAAATCAGAATGAATCTCTAAATATTGCAATCCATTGCATGTCTTCCAAGCAAAACTTGTAATGCATGCTTGCAATGTTCAGAACCAGAGAAAGCCACAGTGATAGTGTCACTGGAGTTACCTTGAGTTGTAATTTTTGCCTTGGTGACACAAAAAAATATATATATTATATTATAATATTATAATACATTATAAGGGTATTCTTGAGGCATTATCATGAATGCATAATGAATTATAAAAAAACACATTTCTCAGTTTCAGGGCAGGTGACCAGCCTCTGCTGCTTCCCACCTCCACACAGCTCTGAACACTGGGCACATATGATGTTAGACACAAAGATGAAGAGAGTATTGTGAAAACCAAGAAACAGACACAAAGAGCTGAGGAGGGAAGAGTGAAAACCAGCCTCTGAATTTGTATTATTTCTATTTTTATTATTATATATATTTTTTCATGATTCATACTTTTTATTTTCTTCAGTGGGCAAACAATACATTCAATTAACAAATAATTAAACATTTTTTAACCCTTTCCCCTACCCAGACAACGTGTAAGGTACAATTATATGTAGATTGCTATCATAGATCCAATAACACAAATAAATGAAATAAACTTAAAATGAAAAGAAAAAGAAAGCACAATAAATTATTTACATTCTTACACTGGTCTCAACTCAAGGACTTTACTCAGAATTCTCAAGAAATACCAAACACAATATCTACCCCACCTTCTCTCGTAAACGTCTATTTTTTCCAAGTAATCTGTACAACATTTTTCCACACGCTGCCACCATCCCCAATTCTGTTACGTATTCTTGGAAAGATGGTGAACCTACTGACCATCATCTCTTTATATCATAATACTTATTTAAATCCACTTGGTCATCTCAACATCAACAGGTAATAAAAGACATACAGTAAAAACTTGAACAAAATGAAAAGCAGCATCCTGACACATATTGAATATAGTTATGAACCTTAAACCAAAATTCCTGTATTTTAGAACAGGACCACAGAGCATGCATCAGATCTTCACTCTCACGTCCCCAACATTCAGCATATTCCTTCAGACCAAGTCTGAAAAGTTTGCTCGTGGTCCAAAAAAAAAAAAAACAATTTCATATTTTGAATTGTTTAAATCTTGACATTACTTTACAATTTTGACAGATTTTAATCTAATGTTTATCACTAAATGTACAATTAAAAAATTCTTACTCCAGACCATTTTAAGTGCAAAATGGAAACTACACCCTACCTTGTCCAATAACCATCTGAAATATACTGAAACCTCAGTTGAAAATGTCCTCTTCCTTAAGTTGTTAGAACTATAGACAAAACATCTTCTGTAGCTCGGCTACTTGTCCTAAAAATCCCACATAATAGATGTCTAAACTGTAAATATCTCCAAAAAATGTATATTTTTTTTAAGGCCAAAGGTTTGGGTTAATTGGTTGGACAATTTCAAAGTGTCAATTGTTATAAACATCCCCAAACTTCAAACTACCCTTCTCTATCCATTCCTTCCAGAGAAAAGTTTAATTTCAGATACACAATTTAAGATTCAACCAAATACTTGAGGCTGTGTTCAAGTAGGTGTTAAACTAAAATGATTTTGCCATTCCCTTTCCAGATTGATTGGAGATTCTGCACTTTTTAGGTAGTTTAATGGACAGGCACTGTATTAGTGGAAGGGGAGGTAAGATAGCTTGTTCAACATTAAACCAAGTTAGGGCCCTCTTGGATGGGAGGGACCAATGAGCCAAATGTCTCAGGCTGAAGGCATAATAATAAAACAAATGTTTGAGAAGCCCCAATTGTCAACTGGCTGTTGCAACTTAGTCATATGCAACCATGGGCATGTATTATTCCAAAGAAATGACTTTGGTTAACTTATCAAACTGTTTAAAATATTGCAGAGGAATCTCTACTGGGATTGACTGAAGTAAATCATTAATTTTCGAAGGCAGTTCATTTTAAAAACATTCACATTACCCCAAAGAGACAAATTTAGTGATGACTATCTCCCTACATTGTTTTAAAAAATGCTGTAGTAATGCTTCTAAATTCACTCTTACTAAATCTTTATGTTTCTGAGGGAAGAGAATACCAAGGTATCTTATACCTTGTTAGGGCCACTGAAAGGGAGCGAGCTTCAGACTTTGACAAGTTAACTTTATAACCGAAAAGCTTAGAAAATTAATTGATAATCTTCAACAAACATAGTAGTGATGTCCGATTCATGAACGAATCGTTCTATTTAACCGGTTCTTCTTAGTAAACCGGTTGAACCAGTTCACCAAATCGAACTGAATCGTTTGATACTGTTCGCGTCTCCAATACACATTAATCCACAAATTACTTAAGCTGTTAACTTTTTTAACATGACTGACACTCCCCCTGAGTCAGAATAAACCAATATCCCGGAGTAATTCATGTACTCAAACAGTACACTGACTGAACTGCTGTGAAGACCGAACTGAAGATGAACACCGAGCCGAGCCAGATGACGAACAAATACGCCCACTGCTGGAGCAGGTCTCGTTCTCGAGTCAAAAACCGGTTGCATCGGTTTTCGGATCACCAGTACACTGAACTGAGGATCATTTCTATCGGACGCGTCCGATTTGAGAACCGATGAGCTGATTCTCGTTCTCGAGTCAAGAACCGGTTGCATCGGTTTTCGGATCACCAGTACACTGAACCGAAAACAGTTTCTTTCGGACGCGTCCGATTTAAGAACCGATGAACTGATGATACTGCACATGCGTGTAATTTTTTAAGTATTTTGTTAAACATCAGAAAGTGTGAAAATAACTATATTTTATTTTCCTTTTTTTTTTTAAGATGAATGTTTCTAATCTGTATATTGTAGATCATTTATAGGCCAAAGGGGTTTTCAGGGAAGTTGGACAATAATTAAGACATACAGTATACAGTACAGATATTTCATAAATCATCCCTTATTCCTATTAAACATAGTCTTTATAGTTAATGATGACACATTCGCAAATTGAGTTTGTAGTAAACAGAACATGAACACGAGTAGAGCAGCTGATGATACTGAACTGCAGCACATGCCGGTTAGAGCGATTCTCGTTCTCGAGTCAAGAACCGGTTGCATCGGTTTTCGGATCATCAGTACACTGAACCGAAAACCATTTCTTTCGGACGCGTCCGATTCGAGAAACGAGGAGCTAGGTTAGGTTTTTAACTGACTAAAGTTATGATTACTGACTTTATATTTGAATGTTTGATAGACGTGACGCCATTACGTCACCTCCAATGACGTCATTACATCGAGCGTAAAAGAACCGCTGAACCGTTTTTTTCAATCGGTTTATTGAATCGTACCGTCCGAAAGAAACGGTTCACGGAAAAGAATCGAACTTCCCATCACTAAAACATAGCACTGACTTTGGAGGATTTGAGACAAACATGTCATTTGCATAAAACATCAATTAACCAGCCTCTCAATTTTTTAATTACTTACCTGCCCCCAAGAGGATGTATACCACTCTAAACAGTTGTGGATGTTGCAGGGAATCCGAACAGGAGGTCTGGGGGAGGTGGCCTGGCAATGAAATGGCCGCAGTAACCTCTGATCTCGTGTGTCATAACACTGAATCTCTCGGACCTTCACTCCTACACCACAATTCTTCGAACACTGCCAAATGATATATCAGGATTAGCAACTTCCATAGTTTTTTATTAATTAAAAATGAATTTGTTTGGCTGCATGTATGCACGCTTACTTTACTCCAGTCTCCAATTTTCCATGCGGAGCAGGGTCGAAGGTAGCAGCGACGTGCTGGCACTGGCCTAGTAGCTAAGTCACAGTCATATTCATCACCAGTGCTGCAGGAGACTGACCTCCAGATGGCACCAAGCCCACAACTTGTTGAGCACTATCATACAAAATCATTTGCAGTATAAAGTACTGTTTACATTCAAATATGTGTGCATAAAGTACTTAAAGTGATTTATCCAAGTAGGACATTTTCCTGGAGAATCTCTCTAACTATTCATATTTTAGAGTTAGGTTGAAATTTTGAGGTTATGAGTTTCAACAACATTCTTATAAACATAACATTTACCATTTTATGAAATCTTGTGTATGTGTGCACACGCATAAACAGTCAGATTTAAGGTCAGATAGTTGTGCCATGTGATCCCTCATATCCATTTTTGTTGCTAGAATAACATGAAACAAATTTCATTACCTAAAAGTTATGTGTGTGTTCAAATATGATGCTTTGGTGTCAGCATAATTCAAAGACTTTTATCATTGGGGCCGACTGCTGTTTCTCAGCCCATGCTGGTTTCATATCTAGTGAATGTGAGGAATGCATAATTAACTACTCACAGCACTCCAGTTGCCTTTTTCCCAGTGTGCAGGGGAGGCTGATGGGGAAATGGAAGGCATGACCAGCGCAGTAGGCATCAGAGGGTTAGAATGCACTGAATCCTCACTGCTAGTGCCCTGAGATGGCTGCTCAGTAAGAGTAGAACGAGTGTGATTCACCCTAGCAGGTCTCAGCATTCGTGCAACAACAATCTTATTGTTGTCAATATCGGTCCAGTGAGGCAAGGGGACCGGAGTTCCCCAAGGCTCTATTCTAGGCCTATTAGTCTTTGTTGGTGCAATGGCTCTAGAATACCAACTTTGAGTCTTTGCTGCAGTTGTAGTGTCCGGAATCTTAGTTGGAGTGAAGAGTGGGGCCTCAAAATCACTTTCCATTTCTGTAGGAGGTAGAGCTATTGTTCCAGCTGTTGAGGTCATGCTACTGTAATGTTTGGATGGGACAGAGGAAGTTGGAGAAGGAACATACTCTTGAGAAATGCTATCTGAGGATGTAGTGGACTTCCTTACAGTAAGCCTTGGTTCACTAGCCTTAGTGTAAATTGCTGGTTCGGTCAAAACTTGATATTTTCCAAAGTCATCACTGGTAGCACTGCTGAGAAGCTCCAACGGGTGAGAAGTTGCACTCAGTGTGACTGTTGGTGAGGCCGTACTCCATTGTAATGGAGTAGTGGGATTATGAACATGTCTGTTCTTATATGTTTCAAACTTAAACACATCATCTAAATGAGGTTTATAATTTTGATTGCCATGGTGTGGTTCACTTTCAGCTTCAGGATCACCTTCACCAAAATCCTCTTCATTCTCATCTTCAGTAATTGGCGTTTTAGTTTTGTCTTTTTGGTTGCCTTTGTAATGGTCATGGTTATTTGAATTTCTGTTCAAATGTATATGTGGTTCAGGAGTTAAAAAGAAGTTTGGAACAATTTCATATGATAATGTCTCCTTGTTCTGAGTGAACACATCTGCAGTTAATGGCGGGTTCCTTGTAACACTGGTGTCCTGACTTAAGCCAATCTCAATGTTCTTCCATGTGCTAAATAACTTGGTTGCTGCAGAGGATGGTTCAGTTGTTGTAATTACAGGGAGGAAATAGTCCTCAGCAAATAGCTCAGTATTATTTTCATCGAGTACATCTTTCTTTTGAAGTTCATGACCTTCAGTACCCTTGTTTGTAATGCTGTCAGAGCGCATAGTGGTGGTACTGTGTTGGTCCGCAATTGTGGATGGCGATGAGGTAGTTATAGGAACATCTGCCTGAAAAATGTCTCCATGATTTATTCCTGAGTTATCAAACATATCATTTTCAGCTTTATCAAGGTCATACGACAGATCCTCATGGAACCTTATAAAATTATAGTCATAATAAAAATCATCAACTTGAAGATTTTTCACAATAGAATTGTCAGTGGATTTTTCAACATGACTATAATGTGTGAAATCATCTTCTATAATGTCATTGCGGTCAGCATTGCCCCTGGGCTGATTTCTAGTAGTACTGAAGTGGGCTATAACTTCTATCTCATTAAAACCTTCTTTGCTGGATGCTCCACTTCCTGACCAGTTGTTGCCAAATGTATCTAAGTTTATGGGGCAGTCCTGAAGATAGCATGGCATAGTTGAATTAGGTTTGGCTTTCGGATCACATTCTACACCAGTATTCCAGCTGCAGGTCACGTCACATGTCTGGAAACCAGCTCCACAGCTCACTGAACACTGTGGAAGAAGCAGTGCATAAGAGCTGTCAAAGTCAGAAAAGTGTCTCACAATGATTTAAAAAATGAGACTGTTTTGTATAGCAATGAGTTATCAAAACAGTTTTGTATATTGTTGTCCCATAAAGCAAAATCGGATGTTTGTCTTATGAGAAAGCAATGAATAATCATTGTGTATATTGTTTGCAGTATTGACAGCATTAGATGAATGTGAAGTTGAATGTTTTCTCTTTTCAAATAGTGTACTATAGTGGTACAATAGCATCTTTGTTGAAAAAAAGATACTTTGGACAAGCTAAAAAATAAATAAATTGTTAAAGCCTTCTTTCCACCGTTAAATTATATTTATGGTTTCATTAAAACATTACATTTGTTTTAATATTAAAAGTATTTAATTCTCTGAAAGACAAAAGCATTAATACAGAAATGTATAAAAATAAATATAACCAATACATTCCCTTAGACATAAGCCAAAATGTTACATAAAGTTGATCTATATATTGGCTTTTTACCATTTAATTTCACCATAAACAAAAGCTAAACTAGCTATAATATGAAAGTAGAATATTCACTTAAAATAAAACTAAAAACATTGTTAGTCAAAATTGACTTACTATAGATAAATACATCTTTAAGTCTTTAATGTTTGTGTTGTGATATGCAAAGAAAAATACAAATAGAATGAAAAAACAGAATAATTTCTGCAGTGTTCTGCACATCAACACTATATTCAAAAAAAAAATTTCTATGGAGGATTCAAACCAGAAACCATGATTTTCGATTAGACTGATAGAAAAATGCACTTATAATAAATCATATTGTCATTTAAAATTTTTCAGTGTACAGTAGCAGGTTATACCATGGTAAAATGATATATACAATGGAACTCAAGGATTATCATATTCATGGCCCATATTAATACTATAGTATGTTTTGTTAGTGCTGCTAAAATGCTAAGGCTGCACAGACAGTATAACCTTTATAAATTATAATCTCAGTAAACCTTTCTTCACAGATCATTCTGTATGCTTTATGAACTATATGAATCATAATCATATATATTCATCACATATTCTCACCTCTGACCAGCTTCCAGTGGTCCAGTCAGCAGGACAGGATACATGTGTGTTGCAACGGACAATTGACTCAGGCTTAGGCAAGTGATAACACTCAGCCGGTTGAAGCGCTCGTTGCTCATCCAGCCCTAGGCTCCGAATACACAGCACTGTTCTCTTACTAAGCCCAGTGTCCCCACAGCTAGATGAGCACTTTTGCCACTCTCCAACCCACCATCTGATGACACAAAACATCACAGGAATATACTGCACATTTATTGCTCTAATGATTGCCTTTAAAAGTCAACTAGTGGACTGCTGCTGAAGGGTGTGTAAAGTATATGACTGTCCAGCAGTAAAACTCACATGGCAGGACATGCCCCCTTATTGCAGTTAGTCTGCTTGTCATCTGGCCTAGTTGATGGATCACAGTATTGTTCCTCAACAATTCCAGATGTTCTCTCCACACAATGCACAACTTGCCTCTGTACACCTAAAAGAAGGAAAACATTTAAGAACAGCTGTTTACAAAAAATGCACTTTTACCAGTGCACACAAGTATGCATTCAACATCTGGCAATCTTCAGGCAATTAAACCGAGAGAGCTGACAACTGTACCACAGCCTGTCCTTCTTCATAAGCAAAAGACATAAAAAATATATATATAAATATGTATAATACACAATAAATGTCAAATAAATAAATGAATGAACTGCATTTAAATTTCCATACAATTTAGTCCAAAGTTTTTCCATTCATTCAATTTCCATGAAAGAAAGAATTATGGCACTAAAGTTTAGTGTTAGCAGCATTTCAGTCTATTTTGACACAAAGATATGTGGAAGAGCAAGTTAAATATTACTAACACTAAACTCTCATTTACCTCAAGATAAGTAATATATCTTCAGATTTTAATTTGCTTGCCATTTAGAGAGTAGCAGTGTATTTAATAATGCAGTTTTCCTTAAGAACACCAGCAAATGATCTTTTTGTGGTTTGTCCTATTCAATGAACTGTGGAAATGAATGTGAGGAGACGACTATGCCGAACATAATAAAATCTCAGCAGTCCTGTACTTCTAAAATGGAGATAGCAGCAAATCTACCTCAATTACATCTTGCTACTGTCCCTTAGGAACTGAATTCATTCCAGGAGGAGGAAGGGTAATCCTTCTTGTGTACTCTCGTCTGCTAAAGTCACGTCCTTGGGCTGATTTTGACCTTTATTTGACAGCTTGAGAATCAGAGTCTCCAACAGAGAGATGAAGGGACCCACAGTCCGGAGGCTTCACAGACTTCACAGGTGTTTGAAGAATGTTATCAGATAAACTCTCAAACAGATGGGATAAAGGGCCCTGGGGCCCAGGTGTCAGTCTGCACTGATTGGTGTGAACCTCAAAAGACATACACGGACATTAGGTGGCTAGTCCCATAGCTAAAGTTTGCAGAACACTGTCGCATGTTTATTTATTTTTTAGATCCTATTGTCACCAGAGTCTATTGTTATTAAAATCCCAAAACCTGCTATGCCCTATTGTCTATTTAGATAAATTTTATGATAAAAAAAAAGATTTTCTTTAGTATTTGAACATAAATACATTGCTCATTTCATAAAAATAAATCAAATATTTGATGTAGTGGGAGACTTTAATTTGAATTTAGGCAGAGCAGGTTTTAATTCTGCTGCTATGATATAGAGTAATTGATTTACCTGCTGTGCCAGACCAATTAAATGATGTCATTGGTTTGAGCACTTCAGTCAAATTAAAGATGAGCAGCGGGAAATTGCATCTAAAAATAATCATACTCGCTAATACTCTTCAACACTTTTGAGACTGGTGCTATGATAGAGGAAATAAGTAAGAATAGGATGAAAATGAAAATCTGTCAATCCTTAACAGACCTGTTGATGGCCAAAAACAATGTAATCAACAAGAATTAATACACTCTTTAAAAAAAAATCATCTAGAAATACATTTTCAAGAGGAGCCACTTGAGTAAATATTTTAAAATAACAGAAGCATTTGCAATGGCTTTAAGAAGCACTATCTGACCCATCAGAGCCCTTATTCAACTTGTTGTGATGTTCATTCCAATATCCAGACTCAGTTTAAACACCCCTTTTCTATTAGGACAAAGTACTGAAATGATTAACAAACAAATGTGTTGTATGTGATTGGTTCAGCTACATAACTACATTTTCTCCAAATAATTTCTACCCACTCTATCACACAGCCAAAAGGAATGATCACACATTTTCAGCCTGTTCTAGTAAATCCCATTCTTATGAACGCATGAAACAAGGATTTAAATGAGACATTTACCTTTTGTATTACCAAAAAAGATCATAGGGCTGCTTCCTGCAGAATCAAATTGCATGCAAATCCTTAAGCCTGTGATGTTCGCAAAAATGTTTAATTTTCTCAGATTAAATGTTTTTGACTGAGATACAAGAAACACAGTATGCAGCAATATTAGAAGTAGTTGTTCTTCTTAGTCATCCTTTCATAAGCAGATAAGGGTCGGATATGAGGATAAATTTTAAGATTAAACAAAAGAACAGCTTGGATTCAATAATTACACTTAGCAGTAATTTCACAGACTATGAAGGACACTGTAAAAACTTTAGAAGTACAGTACACTCAAACATTGAAGACAGTGACAATTACATTTGTAACAGCAGCGCTAACTGGAAAGGATTGGCAGATTAACCCACCCACTGACCAAAGAAACTGTACCCACCTGTGATCCTTCGCTCAGATTAGTCACACTTTAAAAACCAAGATATATTCTCTGAATTCTTGATTAGAGAACAAGTATAAAGTCCCCATTTTTTGCTAAAAAATGCTTAAAGGCCATATTTTGTTCTTTACATATAAGGTCTTTTTTTCAGTGAATTTTATGAGTGAAAACACTGTCAAAAAAATAATAACAGCACATTTTCAGTCACTTTGCCTTTTCTTTTAAAACCAAAATTAAAGTGCTATTTATAGTGTATTCTTCACTGAAAAAAGAAACAACTTTTGAACAATTAATTATTATAACTAAAAAACAAATGGATATAAAGCACCTGGTACGTAATTTTATGTGAAATAACACTGAACAGTTTTCACTGAATAAACTGACAGATTTATACACGTGTTTTCCCTGGGAGTTGAACCCATGACCTTTTGCACAGCTAACGCAATGCTTTACCATCCAGCCACAAGAACACAATTTTTGCATAAATTGCCAAAGAGCCATGGGAACACAATTTATGCAAAAATTGTTATGCATAACAATTTATGTTTATTAAAGCTATTAAAATTATTCAGTCAAAAGCAGAGTGCGCTTTTTCTTTTTTGTTGTTGTTTGAATAACATTAATGAGACAGACAGCTGCAAGTTTATTAGGCTGTTGTCACTTTAAGAATTAATGAACAGATCCGCTATACAGACACACATTAGCCAGATTTCTCTCTACTGTTATGTGCATTTAAGACATAAACGCTTAAGTTAATACTTGCCAAGCTGGTCATTTTGACATATTTGTGTGTATTTGACTGTTTACTGTGTGTGTTCTTTGTTTGTGTTCTGCTTGAGAAGGACCTTGCTGCAGCATACATAACGGGGTGTGTGTGGGTGTGTGGGGGGGTTGGGTTGGGGTTACAGGTGTCACTCAGTCTCATTCCTACTCTGATTGGCTCACTCGTCTTTCACAGACATACCTAATAGGAAATGTGTTTGGAGCCGTCAGTATAATGCACAGATAATACAACATTAGCCTATTGAATTCACAAATGAACCATTCAGTGTTTCGTGTTTTTTTACCAGTTGTTCAAAAAAGAAACAGTTCAAAAGATTATCTTACAAAATGCACATTACCATTGAAGAAGATATTAATTTATTTCAATTAAAATAACAAGGAACAGCAATTTTTCTGAAATGAAGCAGAGGGAAAAGTCTGATTTTATGATTTTATAGAAACCAATAACATCTTCTATAACTTTAATTGTGTCTGGCTATATTATTTAAATGAAAAAGTCACTGATAAATCTTTTCATTTCCTTTCTCATACGATGGTTTGTGAAATGAGATTACTTCATATCACCATTTATTTCATAATTCTTTCTTTTATCTGAAGACCTGACCCTCCTGCTGAGGACGATCAACTGAAACATTTATGTTTAAATGTTGTGGGGCTGTTCGTGAATTATCCTATAGGGACATACAGGCTAAAATACAGGCTAATGTTTTTTTTTTTCCATCTGTGCATTATAATGAAGGCTTTGTGAAACTGCACAGCTTTTCCAATTGAATTTTTAGTTTTTGACACAAGAAAGTAGCAATCGACTGCGTTACAACTTCTTTTCAAGGGTAAAACAATAAAGATGCATTAACTTATTTGCATTGTGGTCATTATTTTAGAAAATCATTTTCATGTCAACAGTTTCAAATAGATTTGAACAACATATGTTCCCTCCTACAATGACTAAAACACATTTCCTATCAAGAGCATTGAGCCAAGCAGAGAAGGCATGGGGCGGAGTGACAGGTGCAGTCCCACCCCAGGTGCAACCCTGTCTCGTTCTGCAGGCTGAAACCAGGTGTACTTGTTCCGCTCTGTCCTGGAGCAGACACAGAAAGCCGCATACTTGTTCACCACCTAATGCGCTTTTAATAACTCTTTTTTTCTTTCAAACACATTCAGGGCTGTAGCTAGGCTATGCGTGGCCCAGGTGCAGGTTGTACCTGTAGGCACTACTTGAACAGACACCACTACTTATCTATAATTATTTCAACACACAACCACAATCAAATCTCTAGAAGCTTGTGAACAGTTTTGTAGTGGCTGCATGGAAGTCCTGCTTATTCATAAGCCAGCAAACTGTGACAATCTCGTTGCACACATAGCATTACCTTTGCGAGTATGACTATTTTATTCAGTGTTAGGATGTGGGATTTATCACTGACATTATTAATAGATTTGCTATTAGGCATCTTATTGTCACCTCCAACCTGCTTCACTTAGAAAAGGTGAAAAAAAAACGTATTTCTCCCAATGATGTTAGTTACTATAGCAATTCTCAATGCAGCAGTTCAAAATGTCGCAATTGTAGGTCCAACAACCAAACCAAACAGTAACTTACATTTACATTTAGCAGATGCTTTTATCCAAAGCGACTTCCAAATGAGGACAATGGAAGCAATCAATATCAACAAATGAGCAATGATATATAAGTGCTATAACAAGTCTCAGTTAGCTTAAACGCAGTACACATAGCAAGGGTTTTTAAATAATATAATAAATAAAAAGAAAACCGATGGAATAGAAAAAGAATAGTGCAAGCTAGTCTTAGAGGTCTTTTTGCTTTTGTTAATTGTATAATTAATGAAAAGAAAACAGACAATACAAAAAGATTAGAAGGCTAGTTGTTTTTTTAAAGAATAGAATTAGAATAGAGATTGCTAGAGTTAGAGGGTCAGATAAAGATGGAAAATGCTGCTCGGATTGAGTTGGGGAGGTCATTCCACCAGGAGGGAACATTTAATTTAAAAGACCGTAAAAGTGACTGTGCTTCTTTGGGATGGCACAATCAAGCGACGTTCAACTGCAGAACGCAAGCTTCTAGAGGGCACATAAGTCTGAAGTAATGAATTTAGGTAAAGGGGTGCAGAGCCAGTGGTAGTTTTGTAGGCAAACATCAATGCCTTGAATTTTATGTGAGGAGCTATTGGTAGCTAGTGCAAATTGATAAACAGAGGTGTGACGTGCATTCTTTGACATAACTTGGCATAGTCCTAAACATAAAACTTGAAACACTCACGAACAGCAGGTACAATTAACAATACCAGACAAGAGACAACAGGAACACGAGGGATATTTATACGGTATCAAACAATAGAGGTCACGTGACCTCAACCCACAAAAGAAAATTCGACACATACAACAAAGAAACCAATGCGAACAAGAATCAAGGACCACGTGGCAGAATCACATGACAGGGTAGGAACCAAGACAAGAAAATAAAAAATAAATTACATGAAAAAAAAAGAGAAACAAATCCCCATAACCAATTTGACTACTTTTATGTAACAATAATAAATAGTACGGGTATTTTGTTTGAATGGAAATCAAAACTGATAACGTTCAAGCTTACCAATACTACAGTGTTTCAACATTTTGTCCCAGGGCCCATTTAAAGGGAGTAAACACAAAAATTTACATTTGCTGTCAATTTACTCACCCTCAGTCTATCCAAGAAGTAGGTGCTTTTCCTCTTCTTCAGTAGAACAGAAAATAAGATTTTTAACTGAAATCGTTGACCTTGATGAGGCTAAAAGTTTAATCACTGTACACAAGATTAATACGCATGGTTCATGATGATATACTGAGGCCTTATGAAGCGAAAAGATTGGTCTGTGCAAGATACTGATTATTATTTACAACTTTATTATCTGTAATCCATAGCCTCAGGCAACAGGGAAATATTATTTTTTTCTGCAAATTGGTTCTTTTCGACAGTTAATTTCACTGAAAAGGTTCAATTCACTTATTCATGTTAATAGCAATGATGTAATGCATACATGTTATATTATTAAAGCATCCAAAACTTATGAGAAATGTGGATGTTTTACATTTCTAAAGCAAATAAAGCTCACATTTTTACATAAACATGAAGAAACCATAACAACTTTAATTTCATTCAATTGCTCGGTCCATGCATACACATATTACAGACCTTGGTTCAATTTAGAACGGTTTCCTCAGTTCAGTTACTGTTGGAGGAGCTGGAGCACTGAATGGGTTGAAAACCAGCATCTGTATTTTGGCTCATTTTGAGTCAGAGTGACTGTCAGGCATGTCCGAAAATGAGTTTTGATGAGTAATTTGTAGATCTGTGCTGCTAGAGACGCAAACTACATGTAGTTCACCAGAAACAACTGTTTCAAAAGAATGATTCTTTTGGGATCCAGACAACACTTCTGACCGTTTGCCTGAGGCTATGGATTACACGTAATAATATTGTAATTAATATTCAGTTTTTTGTACAGCCCGATTTTTTTGCTTCATAAGACCTATATCTTCAGGAGCCACAAGTATTAATATTTGTTAAATCGATATGTTTTTTTTTATTCTCAAAAATATAAAACATAAACGTAACCCAAAAATCTTTACTGTTCTACTGAGGAAAAAAAGTCATTTACATCTTTGATGCCCTGAAGGTGAGTAAATTAACAGCAAATTTACATTTTTGGGTGAACTATCCCTTTAATACTGGGTTTCGGTACCCATAGTGACAATGTTATAATCATTTTCTGCAACAAATTAATTCCACAGAAACTGAAACTATGCAAGAAACAAACTAAAGTTCTGACAAAACCCCTGCTTTCAAATGTGTGTCGTTTCCATACTAAAGTAGTTTACAAAAAACAGTGCTTCAAATCATTAAGCCATGGATATAGAGTATTCACAGTGAAGTTGCTTTTTATTCTTCATTTAGGGTAAAAGGAAGTTTGAAATTCCTGCACAGCAGTATACTGTTAGCGAACATCCCTACACCAACCTATGCTCCTGAGACACTTCAATCCCTATGAAGCAGCTCTCCAGTAATTTTGTTTTTACTCACAGATGTCTGACTTCGACTAAATCAACAGTCGAAAACAAACCAGAGATTTCCACGTCAAAAAGTGCAGAGTCCCAGAGAGCACATCTGTTATGTAATAGTCAAAAAAGGTGTTTTCAGGCTGAACAAACTTTTCTGAAAAGCTCTCTTTGGCAAGCTGTTTTGAATTCTGAAACAAACTTTGTTTTAGCTTGATTTTGTTCAAATAATGTCACACCACTTTGTTTTTCGCTTAAAGTATATTGGGACTGAACTCCATTAAAATTAGTTTTGGCCTGATTTTAAAATTACATCACACAAGTTCATTCTTTGTTTAGGTTGAAGCATATCAGGGCCTTGAAGATGGTTTACATACACAGTATTCATGAAATCTTGATTAGGAAAGGTCTTTTGTCTATTGTCAATAATGTAGCAATGCACGAAAGCCCACTCACACAGAAGCAACTTACAAACCCAGGGAATTTGCATGACCAAACTGAATATGAGAAAACTTTTTTGCTCTCACACCAAGTTCCCTTAAATGCAGATTCTGCACACAAAATTTCACAGAGCAATAGAATACGTGACTGCATTTCTTATTAGATAGTCCAGTTATTCCACCATTATAGAAGTCCTGCTTTAAAGTTCATGTAGCATCAGTTGGTCCAATGTCTGTTAAAGTTCAAGTCCTGTTTCATTCGGAAAAGTCTGTTTGCATTTTTTAAAATATTTTTTTGTGTGAAAGCAATGTCTGCCAGAGAGCTAATTTATAGTCTGTTCAAGCTAGCTATAGAGCTAGACTGAACAAACAGGTCAACTATTTCCTGCACTTGTCACCATTTCTATATTTGTATAATACAAAACTATATAAAAAAGCAATCCCTACAGTAACTTAAAGTAAATTGGCAAATCAGTCAGGATTGGCTCTACTTGAGTATGGGCATAGGTTGAAAGCAGAAGCATGCAATAAGATGACTCCTTACCAGTTCCACATGTGGTACTACACTCAGTCCAAGCCCCATAAATCCATTGGAAATAAGAGACAGCAGTGCCATTGTTGGAGTCAACAAGAGTGTCTCTGCTTATGGTGTACTCATACTTTACTCCTGGATTGGTCTCTTGAAAAAGCAGCTGAGAACATTGAGCGCAGATTAAAGAGAAATTTTGACAAGAACACTTAAACAACATAAAAACATACAAATATCAGACTTAGAATCTAGGGCAATGCCCAAACCAAATGATATCAGGATTCTGTGACACTGTATTGATACAGGTCCAGTTAATTAAGATGCCGTTTCTACAAATAAGCAGATTTAAAAAATTTAAAGAAAAAAAAAAAAGTCGTTCTCTGGGGTTAATTTTCTCGTATAATTTCACCCTTGTACATTACTTTCCCTGTCAAAAGGTATTGGTAATACGTCATAATATTATAAAAAAATCATGAAGTTATTCATTGAGTACAGTACATTTGAAATATACAGTATAGAATATCAGATATAGAAACATTCTAAGAAAACGTTTCAATTACAATATTGTGATACATTGCAGCTTACCTAATTGTGACCGTATGAATATATTATATTGTGAGGCAGTTGCCAGCCAATAATGTAAATTGTTACATATTTTGGAGTTGAGAACAGCAACTATTGTAAAAAGATTTGAATGTGAAATCTGATTGGTGCTACGAAGTAGTACAAGATATTTCCCTAACATATGAACAGTCATATATATATGACTTTTTTTTTTTTTTTTTTTTTTTTTAATGTTTGCACAGCAGAACAGTAAAACCAAAAATGTGCTTTCTTCCACATGGTATTAAAGAATATGGAGAGTGATAAGAGAATATGCCATTTGTCTGAATAAGCCTTTAATGCAATAAATTAAATCATTAAATCCAATAAATCTTCAAACATATTTTGCTTTTTAAACAAGGAATGGAGAAAAAACATCATACATTTATCTTTTGTTACTAAAAAAAAGATCATAAAGTTACTTGCTGCTAAGTAGAACTTCATGCAAATCCTTCGGGTTTAGCCTTTGATTTCACTTTCCCCGTCAGATAAAAGTTTTCTCAGTTCAAATATTTAGGAGGAGATAACAAAATAGAAAAAAAGCTGAATTCTATACATTTAAGGGTATATTTCTTTTTAGATGTCTTTGCAAAACCACAGAAGGCTTTGTTCAGATAAATTTGCAGATTTAAGTATTCATAAAGAATAGGCCTTTTATCCATTATAGTGTTTGAAGCTGTCAATTTTTTCTTAAAATAAGTTGTTTGTATATCTTTCCATGTGAGACGTTAAATTATAATGTTTATCATTTTAAGTCACTATTTAAACTCTAAACCTAATTCAATTCACTCAACTGTGACCTATAGTAGCTTAGCAGAGCACATTAGCAGGTGGCTCCGAAAAGAGACAGGCCACATGCATCACATGCTAGATTCTGCTAATATGAAGTATCTGAGACTTTAGCATGGAACTGAGTACCTGAATCCATACTGGCTCCATGGTTGGTCCGGGGGAAGATAGGTTTTCCAGCTGCCCGGTCCTTTCGTAAGTGAATACTGTTCCTGCTGCTTTATACTCGCCATTCCACTGGATCGTCCAGCCACCATTCAGGAAATATTTTTCAGGGTCATTACTACGTAATGCCAAGTAGTTCCCAGTCTCTGCGACTTCCTCAATACGGATGTCCCGTGCTCCTTCCGGAATTAGACCTATGTCTACATAGCCTGGGAGACAAAAATATACCTTGGTTTATTCAAACAAATAAACTAGAAAGAAAACAAATGTGTAATGTTAGATTTATGCTGCTTTCAGTAAACTATAAACTGAGTCTCATTTTACAAACCGAGCCCTTCACTGTTCTCAAAGGTCTTCCTCACTGTCTCACATGTAGATCCATTTCCATGGCACACTCCACATTGATCCTCAATGGCATCTGAGTCAATCTCATAATCACAGCCTAAGTACTGACATGAAGAGACAGATCATAATGTAATATATCTCATAACTTTCATTCTATTTAAATATATACACATACTATTGCTGCACATGTGCATAAAGAACCACTGATTATGGCACAAGAGGGAGTCCATAATCAATCAAAGATCAAATGAAGCAGAATGATGAAGGGAAAAAAAGGTGAAGTAGTCCTTGGATGCAATGTTTTTTTATAGCAGCATTTTGGAGAAATTCCGATTTGGAGAAAGGTGCTAAATGATAGGACTATTTCACCCGAAAATTAGCTTGACCTACTCACCCTCAGGCCATCCAAGATGTAGAGGAGTTTGTTTTAGAACTGTTTTCACATGTAAACAGTGATTGATATGTGCATTTTTCTCTCCTGATTAAGATGAGGTGACTTTTTCCACAGGAGAAAAAAAGCTACATTTATGGATAGAGTCAAGTCACCTTTATTTATATAGCGCTTTAAACAAAATACATTGCGTCAAAGCAACTGAACAACATTCATTAGGAAAACAGTGTGTCAATAATGAAAAATTACAGTTAAAGGCAATTCATCTTTGAATTCAGTGATGTCATCTCTGTTCAGTTTAAATAGTGTCTGTGCATTCATTTGCAATCAAGTCAACGATATCGCTGTAAATGACGTGACCCCAACTAAGCAAGCCAGAGGACTCGCATTTTAGCAGCAAGCACTACTAGTTTATATCGAACACACAGCTTTTCACTACACAATTGGACTAAAGTTGTGTGGATTATTGTGATATTAATCAACTGTATGGACTCTCATTCTGACTGCACCCACTCACTGATTCACTGCAGAGGATCTTTTGGTGACAAAGTGACGTAATTTTAAATTTCTCCAAATCTATTCAGATAAAGAATCAAATTAATCTATATCTTGGATGGCCAAGATATAGATTGAAAGTGTAAGTAAATTTTCAGCATATTTTCATTTTATATATACTGTATATACAGTCTAATACTGTGAAAAAGTCTTAGACCACCACCAGCTTTTTAGCAAAGTTTTAATGACCATACATTTAAATTTTTCTGTTTCTAATAAGACACAAACTGAAAATTTGAACAAAACCTAAACAAAACAATTCCCTTTCATTGGTCACTTCCGACATCATGTCGAGACCAACAGATTGGAAATCTCACCAGAGAGACCAATCTACATAGTGTGTAACTAAAGGAGCCATTGCTCACTGGCATGTGATATTTACATCTGACTGCCACGCCCTGCAGCGCAGGTATAAACAAGCAGCAGGTGCAATGCATATTCAGCTTTTCACTTCAGAGCCGAGTGGTTCAATTCTCTGCTCTGACCAAGAAGCTGACAGTGTTGCTACAAGAGCCAGTTTTGGCTGCACAGAAGCAGATGGAGGCCATTAGACATCCTGCCCCAGCAGAAAGCTGCTGCATCCACCGATCGCTGGCCACAGTGCCTGCTCTGCCCTCACTCCCATGCAGCAGCAATCTCCAACCAAGCAGCGTTGTGGAGCCAGTCACAGTCAGCTGGCCCCAGGGTCTGTGCGAACACGTTTTTTTATTTTTATTATCATTATTATTTTACTTTCATTTATGTAAAGCACTTTGAATTACCATTGTGTATGAAATGTACTATATAAATAAACTTGCCTTGCTATGCCTTGCATTCCCCTCAGTGGGTCACTGTGCAAAGACAGGGAGGACGAGGAACAGTTCTTGCTAGTTGTGCTCTATTGGACCTGGTTCTCAGAACACATGCTCCGGGCAACAGCCCCTACCTGGTGGATCTGCTTTCTCAGAGATGGGGCACCCTATGCCACCCGCACCCAAACCTCTGGAAACTCCACGTGTGGCCCCTGGATGGGAAGTTGAGGGTTTATGTGACCTACCCCAGGAGGTAGTGGATACCTCCTGGGCATTGGCTCGTGGCACCTTGCTGACACATTTTTGTAGAGCTGTGGGCTGAGTGACACATTCACTAGATTCTATAGCCTTTGAGTTGAGCTGGTATCCTCCTGTGTTCTCACCTCAAATGAGTAGAAGCAACAAGAGGCCTCTGCTTGTTGTCGGATTGCTACATCATAGTGTGCTATTTTTTTGCTCCAGAGAGTTCCCTATTGGGCAAACCCTGTTGAGTTCCTCCACCACCTTCGGCTATATTCTTGAAAACCGGTGATAGGCTTGGTGCCCATATGTACAGACCCTGAGGGGATCCCATATGTGTATTCTTCCACAGTATATCTACTAAGCTCTTGTCTTTCCCTTGGCAGAGCCCGCTCAGCCATCTCTGTAAAGGTGTAGCCTCTTTAAGCTACCCCAGAGACTTATATGGAATAACCCCATAGGGCCTTATTGCATATATATGTAAAACTCACTTAGAAGGAGGATATGGCTTCCGCAGCATTTCTTTTCCACTGGAAAGGGCATGCTTTCCCAGTGTTATCCAAGTGTCACTGAGTGGGATGTGCAGAAATAGCAGTGATTGTCCTTCTCTGCATAAAGCCCTGTCCCACCTTTTGCTAATAGAAAGAGATCGGGAGATTTATGTAGGGTACTGGAAGGGTCAGCATCCCAACGTGATGTCGGAAGTGACCGACTGAAAGAGAGCATTTCGGGTTCCTTGACCAGGGCTATAGACTAACTTTTTGCACTGGTTGTGCACCCGCACAAATGTTAGGTGCACCCAAATTTTCGACTGCATCGCATTTAACACTGCAGTTTTACAAGTGACCTTTTTTTTTTTTCTTTTCGCTGTCCATATAGGCAATATCAACTTGTAGCCTAAATGATTAACTAACAATCTGGTCAACAAAGTTCTTTATTTGAAGCACAATTCTATAAGAAAAGTAACTTACTGAAAAAGTGTTGGCGCTTAATGTGCTTCACTGAGCTGAAATTTAAATGTAAAACATCTCAAGGTAAATGAAATAAAAAGAAAATCTAAATTAAGTGTTTTAAGGGCTTCAAACTGAACATCTCATGAACATCTTATGGACTATCCTCCATTGTGGACACATGGCCCTCGGATGGCCAACTCCTGTAGTTTGGCCTTCTTGATCTTTGGCCTTGGCTTAACCAGCTGGCCACACGCTCTCTAGCATCAAAATCCTGAATGAAGGGATCCTCTACTGTCTGATTTGAACAGCTAAACAGTCCCTAAACAGCAAATATAGATGGTCGCAAGCTCTCATTCTTCCATCTCTCTCAAACTCTCCTTCTCACATACTTTTGACGATTTGACATGTCAAACTTGGTTTTGTCATTCCATAATACTTTTCAAATCATCTTCATTCCAATATTTGTGAGCTTTAAAATATCTTAGCCTTTTCACCCCTCTTCTGAAAAAGTGGTTTCTTTGATGCTACCCTTCCACAAAGACCATTCCTGATCAAGCTTCTTCAGACTGTAGAAGGGTCAATCTGGCATCCCAATGAAGCTGCCAGATGCTGAGCAAGGTCCTTGATGGCTTTCTATCAGTCTCTTAAAGAAGAAACTCATTAGAAACTCAAAGAAATTTATCATTAGATTTTTTAAGTTTCTTGGCCTTCCAGTCCCTTTTCTGTCCTTGAGCTCTCCGGATTCTTCAATTTTCTTGAATACCACATCTTAGGTATCCAGTCTGCCCATCACCATTTTGTTGTGAATGACCATGGAGAGCGTTGCAGATCTTGATGCAGCCAGATCAGAGCAGCATTATCAGAACACCCTGCAGGTGGTTGAGGCAGACCAGAAGCTGAGGCATAACCTAAGGATAAAGATCATTGCATACAAGAGCGCTTGATACATGTACTCTAGGGCACATGGCAGTTGTGGCCTAATGGATAGAGTGTCAGACTTGCAACCTGAAGGTTGATGGTTCAAGTCTCAGTACTGGCAGGAAATGTAAGTGGGGCTAGTGAATGAATTGTGCCCTCTTCCACCCTCATTATCCACAATTCAATACCTTCAGTACCCTCTTCTACCCTCACCACAGTCATTCAAGTCAAAATGGCGTTGGCAGTGGGTAAATAAATAATAATAATAATAATAATAATAAATACACCAGCAAGGCACTGAACCTCCAAATGTTCCTGGGTGCCTCAGCAAAAATGCCTGCCCACTAATCTGGGTGTGTGTTCATGGTGTGTGTGTCTCACTACTTATTACTATGTGTATGCACTTGGATGGTTAAATACGTAAATTGCTAAACAATGAACCGTCATCTGGAGTTCACTGATGCCATAGGGCAGGGTTCCTCAATAGGCGGCCTGTGAGAGAAAAATGTTAATTGCTAATTTCAAATAAAGTGGCATGAAAATTAAAACGCAGCATCAGAAAGTGACATTAACTTACATCGTGTCTACACCGGATAAGAGCGACACGGTACGACGCAACAAGATAGAACAGAACCCAGAGCCGGACAGTAACGGAGTACAGTACTTAAGTACATTTTTGGGGGATCTGCACTTTACTCGAGTATCATTTTTGGGGAGTACTCATGACTTTACTCAAGTACATTTGAGAGGCAAATATTGCACTCTTTACTCCGCTACATTTCTATCCATAACCGTAAGTACCCGTTACTTCTTCGTTCTTTAAAGACGGAGTTTAACTCAATCCAATCTCATCTGCGTCGACATGAAGTCACAAGACAATGTAGTATACATGCCAGACCAGCATGTGGCGCTGTAATTCTGCCACAGAGATACACTTAAAACAGCGGTGTCTGATTAGGGGCGAGACGTGGGCTGATGACATCATAGTTTCAGAAAATTTACGGATTCGCCGTCCAGACAAAAATGCAAAACAGCAGATCCGTGTGGACGAAACGACTATCCGATAAAAAAAAATTTGCTTATTCACAGAAACGTGTCTCCGTGTGGATGGAAAAAAAGGAAAAAAGAAAAAAAATCTCAGAAACCATGTTTCCCTCTCAAACGTGATTGGATTGTGAAGGGCGCCACTGATTGGGACAGCCTATCAGCAATCACATTCAGCTTTCCGCCAAAGACTTCATGTTGACAGTACGTACACACACACACACAGAGAGAGTTGTCACACATAGATTGTGTATGTGAGAATGGTGTTAATTCAGCTGAAAATATTTTCTTCTACCTTTGCCTGTAGGCCAATGTGAGAGGAAGGGTCTTAATACTGTCACTCAAATGAGCAGAATAATTTTTTTTCCTTCTTTGTACGCTGACCTAAGCACAGCTGATTAGCTGATTTTCTTTAATCAGTTTTATGTTCTCTTCTATGCTGTGTGTATAACACGGTCAGATTCAGAGGTGTTTCAGAACATTGTTATATTGCCTTCTTTGCTCGTTTAAGTTTATTGATTTGATTGATGAAAAAAACATAGAAACTCACATTTACACACAATTGTTTGCTGAATTTTCTTTTCTGATATTACACATTAATGTAAGCTGAGCATTTGCTTTGATGTTCCTGAGTATGCGGTGTGTTTAACACAGTCAGGTTCAGATGTGGGTGCAAAAAATCCATTAAAACTCTAACAGAGGTTTGTCAGAGCGTTGCCATTGTGCTATTGCCTTGTGGGCAAGTGAGAAATGTTAAAAACATAATAATAAAAAATATGAAAATGACTTGATTTTACTTTCAGTACCTTTTACATTCTCCAAGGTATTAACATTAACATTTTTCATAAATCCATGTAGGACGTTTCTGTACATAAATGTAATCACTGTGGCAGTAGTAATGCAATATTTAGAAAATGTACTCTTGATACATACTCATGTACTCTTGATTCAGTACTTTTACTTAAGTACACAACTGACTGTAGTACTTTAACTTGTACTTGAGTAAAATTAAGCAAGGGGTATCTGTACTTTTAGTCAAGTAATAAAGCCGTGTACTCTGTCCGTCTCTGACAGAACCTATTATTGCATCATATAATAATTGCTGTTAATAATGTTCATCGTCTGGCTGACTACTTGTATTAATTTTTCAGAAAAATCCTGGTCATATGTACACAAACTGACAGTCACCACTTATAAGCTACTACTAAATATTGTAGAAACTTAATTTTCTGTAAAGTTGCTTTGTAATGATTTGTATCATAAAAAGCGCTATACAAATAAACTTGAATTGAATTCTAATCAGTGATGCCATCTACACTGGATGTGGCGCAGTGCGGCCCGACAAATCCTCGACAGAAAACTGCTGACTCCTATTTATGACGTGCTGACACAACGTTCAAATGATTAGTGATGCTTTGTCGTGTCCAGTGTAGATATATGATGTGGCAGCAAAAACATTGCGAGTGTAAAGTAAAGAAAAGAGGACACTGAAAATAGATGATTTAAATGTGAATGGACTGAACAGTTTTGAGTGAGTGAGTGATAAGTTACCATCTTTATTATGGATGTTGTTTCGCATTGAGTTCACAGTTTTAACAAAAGTTTGCTTTAGCATAATTTATTTTCAAGATCTGAGGTACAATATCTATTGTTGCTTCCACTATGGCTATAAAGATCACGCCAAATAATATTTAAACTCACATCAGACATTTTTAACACTGAATAAAGCATATAGTCATTATCTAAGATTAGCACTGTCATATTTTGTATGTTGCTCCTGCCGCAACATCATAGAAAATAAAAAGCATTTCTAAAATAGACTTCCGTGTGGCTTATGGTCACATGTCACTGGTGGTTAGGACAAAAACTACATGGAAAATATACTTTTTATCGCATCGCATCACGATGGTTGGGTTGAGTTTGATCCCCCCCAAAAAGTATAAAAATATTAATGCTGACAGATCATATAATTCAATCTGCAATTAGGAAAAGTGGAGATAAGAGATCCTGTATAGGAACGAGCAGGAACAGTTGATTTGCATGGCAGAAATGGACATTCAGATTTTTTGTTTGTTCATATATTTTTTCATATTCAACAGGCAAAGTTCTTCTTTATCTAAAAGGAAAAATTTTCATGATTGTTTGAATAAAACAGACTACTGGGGGGGGAAATCTGAACATTTATATTGTGACCATCTTATGATTATTTTAACAAAAGCAACAATAATATAATAACTGTAATAATAATAATAATAATTTAAAAGAAAACTAATTGAGGAACCCTCCCATAGGGAAACATACCAACCAACTACCAAGTGTCTATGATATTCCCTCTCCCTCAATTAAAATGTATGGTGGTTTTCCCTTTTGTATCATCTGCGAGGTGATCACTGTAAGTAATTTTAACTACATAGAAAAGTAACAACTCTCCTCAAGAAATGTCCACAGTTTTACTGTCTACATTATTTAAACGGTTATGGGTTGGTTCATTGAAACTGAAAATGTTTGTAATGTACTAAATATTTAACTCCATTATTGTATGAAAGAACAAAACTGCATTCAAAACCATAGTTTCCTCCTCTGCATTTAACAATACCGTGTGTAAGTTTCAGGCTGGGGTAATACAAGGACATACAAGTTTGAGAAGAAGAAAGTGCAAGATTGTTTGCTGATATGTTCTCATGATTTCACACCCAACTGTTTTTGTGAAACTCTTGTGGTATTATTTCACAATAGACTGACCCTAAAGCAGACAGACCATCAATGGAAAATGACAAGTAGAAATGGTCTGAGACTGAGCAAAGAGGTCAAAGCCATTACCAACCTTACAAATTCCGTTAATGCATATGTCGCGGCTCTGACTGCCTTCATAGCACTGTGTTCCATCTACAACAGTGTCCAGCATCCTCTCAGAAAAGGGCTCATTCACAGGTCTACAGTGCAGCTCACACGGATGAACTGAAAATGACACAAACATAATCCTTCTGTGACATCTATATTTAAAGAATGCTAGGACACGAAAACTCTCATTCTTGCCCCAGCACACTACATGAGTGCATTATGCACACCTCTGTTATTCACCTCTGTTATTTACATGTATCCATTTATAAAACTTTCCCTTATAAGGGATTTTGTTAAAGCGGCTGCACTGGATGTGTCTGAAGCTGTGGTCCGCAGGGCAGGGGTCACGGTTACAGGTTCGAAATCTGCGGCGCTCTCCGAGACAGTATTTACCTCCATACTTGGGTCTAAAAAACAAATGCATGAAATATTTAAAATATTTCCCTTAAAGTCCCTTAAAAAATGTTTATGTATACATAAGCACAAAAAAATAATAATACATATAATAATACAAATATTAACCACTAGAAAGTCTAAAGCTTAAAAACTGGTATAGAAAGAAATCTTTGCCATGACTAGATCACCTTGTCAAAGCAACTACTGGCACTAAATGCAATTAAGTTATGCTATTTTTTTTTTTTTTCATTTCCCAAACTCACACCATTGGTTGAGCCTGAAATTGATATGTGTTTTTAAAGCATGGTTACCTTCATTTTAGGGTAACCCCTAAATGGCTTACTCATATAATATATGTCCCTATACATTAAAGTGGGACAGGAGAAAGTATTTTTTAGCATCAAATCACACAGTTAAAGGTGAAGTTTGTAAGATACTTTTTTTGTCAAAATACATTCTCTTAACCAATTTATTGTTCATTGACTACTAGAAGTATGCCATGTGTGGGTTTATCTTCCCTAAAAGACATGGAGACTTCCAGGCACCATCAATGCATTTGGAGCAATCCACACAGATCTCTTTCCAGCTGAATCAGTAGCAAGAGTTTGATGTGTGTTTAACTGGTGTGGGATCATGGTTGACTTGTTACATGGGAAAAGAATTGAAATTCAGTTACAGAAGTGCTAGCCAAAATTCAAAGACTTGCCATAAGGCAGAAACAGGCAACAGGGTAAAACATGGGTAAACAAATGGTGCTTTTACAACATGCATGAATTTGCTAGAATGTTTGGGTTTCAGTTGAGAAACTCTAGAAAAAAAGCTATTTACTAAGTACATAGTGGAAGTGGAGTAGAATCTTTTTTCCCCACATCCTTAAGTTCTTCTGAAATTTGACTCAGTTGTTGCACATGTTTTCCATCAATTAATTTGAGTTTATCTTAGAGATTAATTCACAAGTGGGCCACAACCTGGTTCTATAACCATTTCCATCTTTGAAAACTTGCTTGGGGTGCAAATCATCTGCCAGCATAGCGAATCACAGTCCAAGCCAAATATAATGAAATGGTTATTATACTACATAAACTCTGAACATTTGGACTACAGACAATGATTTTTGTTTTTTATTGGTCTAGTGGGGTTCTCTGATATTGTATGGGTTCTGAATTTCTCACCATTTAACAATTTTGTTGGAACACAGTTCCTAGAATGCCATTTAAGATGATTGAAAATATATAATAAATGATAATTACATGCATAAAAATCCCAAACACATTATGTTGACATAGTGGTGAGACATAAATGCAATCACCTCCTCATCAAATGCTAGCCTACAATCTATGATATAAATAAGCTTATAAAAATTCTTATGGTTTGTGTTTATCAAAGTAAACCAGATTAAACTACTGTAGCTGTAAGGATTCTTTTTACACTACCTTGGAGTTTTGTGAATTTGTGGACCCCACTGGAGACTACTGTTGCTATGCAGTTGCTTTTGGTTTCTAGATGGTTGCCAGACAAAAGAACCCACTGCCATGCATTCACCACTGATGATTGTTTCCAGACAGGTATCCCAAGAAAAAATTTAAGATTTTTTTTTTTATTCGGACATGCTGGTAAGAAATAAATGTATTAATTTCCTTTGGATCCATAAACATGCCAGTCTTTTCCCATACAAACTATGATAAAAAAATAGCTATTCTCATGGTTTGTGGTGTGTATTTTGTGTGCGTATATGATTTTCTGAAACTGGAAATGAAGGAAACCAGGAGACTCACACAGGGTTGAGGCAGTCCCTCTGGGCATTCTGAACGCCTACACCGCATGTCCTGGTGCACTCAGACCACTCGCTCCATGAATCCCAGCCACCATTCACGCTTTCAGGCTGGAAGCCCATCTCTACACATTCCCTGTCAAAACACCACTGACCAAAAAGAAGAAAAAAATTCCAACCAAGACTTTCAGTTGGTCAGAGTAAAAGGCAGTGAACTTCATGTGGTAAAATGAAAAGCCCACAGAAAGCTTGGCTTGCCTTGCCCTCACCGCACTTGGTCCCATCCACAGCACCATCCAGCTTCGAGTGGCAGGTTGAGCCCACTGTGCACCACAGGGTGCTGCAGATATTCTGAAGGGTAGAATCATTTAACAATAGTTCAAAGCTACATAAAATGTTATTATTAATGTTTTAGAAGTGTCTTTATTCTTAATCTATGGAAGTCGATTTTTGTCACTGATTGAATTATTATTTTTTTTAATTCTGAGGGGGAAAAACTATAAAGAAACTTAAATGTTGAGTAAAAAAGGTGAAATTAAGAATTTGGACTATATCTTGCATTCAATTGCGAGTTCATATATCTCAATTCTGATTTTCTTTCTCAGAATTGCGAGATGAAAAGTCTGAACAGTAAGATATAATCTCAGAATTATGAAATAAACTGTCCAAAATGTTAGATGAAAAGGTTGCAGATATTTTTCTTATCCTGTGGCAGAAACAAGCTTTCATACTTAACTGTATTTATGTTGTGTTAAATAATTGTATACCTTTCAAATAAAAGTTATGTTAAGTGTCACCTGGTCTCATGGCATAAATGTACCTGGGTGCACTTTTTAGCAAGATGCAAAATATGTACAACCCCAAATCAGAAAAAGTTGGGAGAGTATGGAAAACGCAAATAAAAAAAAAAGTAGTGATTTCTAAATTTACTTTGACTTTTATTTCATTGCAGACAATATGAACAAAATATTTCATGTTTTGTCTGGTCAACTTCATGTCATTTGTAAATATGCATCCTTTCCTGTCATTCAGACCTGCAACACATTTAAAAAAAAGTTGGGACAGGAGCAATTTAGGGCTAGTAATGAGGTAAAATGGTTAAACAATGATGTGATTTGAAACGGTGATGTCAACAGGTGATTGTAATTATGATTTGGTACAAAAGCAGCATCCAAGAAAGGTCTAATCCTTTAGGAGCAAAGATGGGCCGAGGATCGCCAGTTTGCCAACAAATACGTGATAAAATTATTGAAATGTTTAAAAACAATGTTCCTCAAAGAAAGATAGGAAGAGATTTGGATATTTCACATTCAACAGTGCATAACATAATTAAAAGGTTCAAGGAATCTGGAGGAATTTCAGTGCGTAAAGGACAAGGGCGCAAGCCTAAGCTGAACAACTGTGATCTCCGATCCCTCAGGTGGCACTGCATCAAGAATCGTCATTCATCTATAAGCGATATCACCACATGGGCTCAGGACTACTTTGGCAAACCTTTGTCAAGTACCACAATACGTAGTTACATCCACAAATGCCAGTTAAAACTGTACTGTGCCAAAAGGAAGCCCTATGTTAACAGTGTCCAGAAGCGCCGTCGACTTCTCTGGGCTCGGAGGCATCTGGGATGGACCATCACACAGTGGAAACATGTACTGTGGTCAGATGAATCAGTATTTCAGGTATTTTTTGGGAGGAATGGACACTGTGTGCTCTGGACCAAAGAAGAAAAGGATCATCCAGACTGTTACCAGCAACAAGTCCAAAAGCCAGGGTCTGTCATGGTATGGGGTTGTGTCAGTGCCCTTGGCAAAGGTAACTTGCACTTCTGTGAAGGCACCATTAATGCTGAAAAGTACATAGAGATTGGAGCATAATATGCTGCCTTCAAGAAGACATCTTTTCCAGGGACGTCAATGCATATTTTAACAAGACAATGGAAAACCACATTCTGCACACATTGCAAAGTCCTGGCTGCGGAGGAAGAGGGTACAGGTACTTGACTGGCCTGCCTGCAGTCCCGACCTGTCTCCAATAGAGAATGTGTGGCGCATTTTGAAGCACAAAATGCGACAACGAAGACCCCATACTGTTGCCCACCTTAAGACTTGTTTGCACTTGGTGTCTTCAGTCCCTAAATGTCTTTTAAGTGTTGTGAAAAGGAATGGCAACATTACAAAGTGGTAAATGCTTTACGGTCCCAATGCTTTGTTCTGTAGCTCATGGAGTGGGGGGGGGGGGGGGTTTGAGAAGCTCAGTTTCAAATCCCATGTAACCACAGTTTGACAAAGCAGTTCAAATCGGCTTATACAGAAGCTGAAATGACAAGGTTGCATTAAAAAAAATGTGTTTTTATATCAGTTTTCCATTTGTTTACACAATTTTTAAGCTGCTCATGGTAAAATGATTTGGCTTGCTGTCTGCAGTGAAGGGGGCTCGAGGAAGCAGCTTCAACTTGAGTTTTGATTCCCCCAGGGAAAGTGAAGTTTGGATGGATACTTAAATTATGTTGGTAGTGCTGGGGAGGCAGCAGAATGTCGAAGCAGCTGATGTTGGTGGTGATGTTGAGTGTTGCTCAAGCTCCAACAGTAAATTGAAAGATTAGAATTCAATTTCAAATTGCATTTAGGAATTTCATATAATGCCTAAATTAATTAGGTAATCAATAATTCGATTGATAATTCGAATTTCATAGATAAACAAAAAGTATAGTTTTTATTAAATTATATTTGTCTGCATGCTGCATGCAATACAGAACCGTATGGCCAATTAGCATTTTTGCATTTAAAGAATATACTGGAGCTAAACCTGAGAAAGGAGTCCAGAGTTGATGGGCTGGGATTATGCTATTGAGAATGATGTACAGTACATCCTATTAAATGACTGAATGTAATTTATAAACACACATCCACATCACTGACATTCTAAATGCCACAATGAAAAAATTAGGAAACGGCGTGTGCTTTGAGGTCTCCTCTGGAATCCTGAAATGCATGGAGTTGTGTCCTGTAAATAATGTTTTCCTAAACTTTTGGGAAATGGCAAACCTTGTGTGTTGTGCACCAAATACAAACATTCATTACATTTTTAAACCTCTGCAATTTATTCTGGTGTCATTTCTTGAACTGTAACAGTTCAGATAAGGAAACTGAAGTCTGGCTTTATCTGTGTCTGTGACATTTGGCCAATAATTGAAAGATGCTCAGTATCTGCCAACAGCTGCTGCAGAAAGCACAGAGGACATTACTGATGTAATTTGACATCACCAACGACTATTCTGCAATCTGATGCCATAAATCTGATATGTTGGCTTTCCCCCTCATTGTTCAGCTAGCTTAGGTAAAAAAATTGTGATTTCAAGGTAAAGTGCTCTCTATGTTAAATATTTTACAAAGTAGTTCTTTTAGTTGGAACATAAGCCCTGCTATATATACGAATGATGTGATTTTCCCACTAAAACAGCTGGGAATCAGATGGTACTGATTTAAGTAGAAATTGAGACTTCCTCTGTGATGGAAAAGTGTGTGTGTGGTCTACGTCTTACCAGACACCTAGACAAATATAGGTTTTTATTTTACTGTTTAACAGTGAGAAATCTAAAACAGCCCATGGTCTTGGAAGTACATTATTTGCTTAATGGATAAGTTATATACTGATTAAGCATGCTGAAAAAAAATGGGAAAACATAGATCTGATTTATTCTATCAAATTATTTATTAACTACACAAAAAGAGTGTTGTGCATCATCTTGGCATTTGAAGCACACTTTTTCTTTTTGAAATTTTCAGTGTGAACACAATAATCATGCACATGGCAACTATATTAAAATAGAATAGAACAAATATGAAAACCATATAAAATCACTTTGACAACTGATCATTTAAAAATAACTATTAAATTATGTTGGATTGAGGTATTCATAGGTTCAAGGGAAATCTTACATCTACATCGTCACAGAGCAATGAGCTGGATCCGTATTGGAACTTGCACTGATGAGCAGCACTGTACAGGACGCCAGGGGGAGCAGAGTCCATCTCCAGATCGTTTCTGACAGGAGGGTCATCCAGACACCAGCCCCAGCCTTGACTGTGAGAAACATGGCAAAAACATATGCAACAAATACTCAGTCAAAGGTTTCTGTTTTGGGTGCAATTAATTATATATATATATATATATATATATACACACACTAACCTAAAGGATTATTAGGAACACCTGTTCAATTTCTCATTAATGCAATTATCTAATCAACCAATCACATGGCAGCTGCTTCAATGCATTTAGGGGTGTGGTCCTGGTCAAGACAATCTCCTGAACTCCAAACTGAATGTCAGAATGGGAAAGCAATTTTGAGCGTGGCATGGTTGTAGGTGCCAGACGGACCGGTCTGAGTATTTCACAATCTGCTCAGTTACTGGGATTTTCACGGACAACCATTTCTAGGGTTTACAAAGAATGGAGTGAAAAGGGAAAAACATCCAGTATGCGGCAGTCCTGTGGGCGAAAATGCCTTGTTGATGCTAGAGGTCAGAGGAGAATGGGTCGACTGATTCAAGCTGATAGAAGAGCAACTTTGACTGAAATAACCACTCGTTACAACCGAGGTATGCAGCAAAGCATTTGTGAAGCCACAACACACAACCTTGAGGCGGATGGGCTACAACAGCAGAAGACCCCACCGGGTACAACTCATCTCCACAACAAATAGGAAAAAGAGGCTACAATTTGCACAAGCTCACCAAAATTGGACAGTTGAAGACTGGAAAAATGTTGCCTGGTCTGATGAGTCTCGATTTCTGTTGAGACATTCAGATGGTAGAGTCAGAATTTGGCAACAGAATGAGAACATGGATCCATCATGCCTTGTTACCACTGTGCAGGCTGGTGGTGGTGGTGTAATGGTGTGGGGGATGTTTTCTTGGCACACTTTTGGCCCCTTAGTGCCAATTGGGCATCGTTTAAATGCCACGGCCTACCTGAGCATTGTTTCTGACCATGTCAATCCCTTTATGACCACCATGTACCCATCCTCTGATGGCTACTTCCAGCAGGATGATGCACCATGTCACAAAGCTCGAATCATTTCAAATTGGTTTCTTGAACATGACAATGAGTTCACTGTACTAAAATGGCCCCCACAGTCACCAGATCTCAACCCAATAGAGCATCTTTGGAATGTGGTGGAATGGGAGCTTCGTGCCCTGGATGTGCATCCCACAAATCTCCATCAACTGCAAGATGCTATCCTATCAATATGAGCCAACATTTCTAAAGAATGCTTTCAGCACCTTGTTGAATCAATGCCACGTAGAATTAAGGCAGTTCTGTAGGCGAAAGGGGGTCAAACACAGTATTAGTATGGTGTTCCTAATAATCCTTTAGGTAAGTATATATATATATATATATATATAAATACTCTTCAGTATTTGTCTAAATCCAAAAGGCAGCCTGAGATGAAGACAGACACAGTTTTTGTTTTATCCAGCTATATTTACACAGAGCAACTAATAACATCCAAGTGAAGATATAGCACCAACATGTCAGAAAAAAAAATTATGAAAATTAGTTGAAAAAAGGATAACCGTTGTAGTTAATCACATTAATCACAAAAACATTTGACTTTCAGCTGTGATCAGATGTGGTCATTTTGATTAGCTCAGCATGAAAAGAGCTTTCCAGGAGCATATATGGGATAAAGTTGTGGACAGGTGCAATCAGGAGATGGATACAAAAAGATTTCAAAGGCTTTATCTATGCCTAGAAGCACAGTGAAGTCTATTATTTAGAAGTGGAAGGTATTTGGTACAATACAGACCCTCCACTGAACGGGACATCGCTCCAAACAGGATGAAAGAGCAAGGAGGAAACTGGTCAGAGAGGCTATGGGAAGAAGGTTTAACTTCCAACATGAAAATGACGCAAAGCACACAGCAAAACTGAGCCCACAGTGGTTGAAGGAGAAAAAGGTGAATGTCATTGCATGGCCTATCAGAGCCCAGACTTAAACCCCACTGAAAATCTCTGGAATGATTTGAAGACTACTGTCCACAAACCTTTACCAACAAATTTAACAAAACTTGAGCAGTTTCCAAAGAACAGTGGGCAAATATTGCAAAGTCTAGATGTGCATGTTGGTGTTATATCTTTTACTTGGATGTTATTGTTAATAAATACAGCTGGATAAAACAAAAACTGTTCCCATCTTATTTTCAGGCTGCAAAGCAACAAAATTTGATATTTTAAGGGTTGGGGGTTGTTTTTTTAAATCTATACCCACTTTAGCATACTGCAATATTTATGCTAAAGGCAAATTTAGGCTATCTCAAAAACATTATTGTTAGGACTTCTCCAGTAATAAAAGAACCAGCAATGTAGAAGAGATACAGTATAGGATACCCTACAGGAACTCAGATTCTGATTTCATGGTGCCTTTGGAGTTTTAAACATTATTTGCAGTTTCTAAGTTCCTCTTTTTATCAAATACTGATATATACAGAGACAAACTTTCCTTAAGTTTGTCCAATGATATAATTTTCAGGTTTAAAGAATATAAACTTTCTTTAGGTAGAACTAATTGAGCTTCAATAACACATCTGCTTGTCAAGTCTTACAATTATGCATCACTGTCTGTAGGTCATCACTGTTTCTAAGAGCTTTATCAGATTTCAAATGCAGACTACAAACAGTTCCAATCTACACTCACTGTATGCTGTAATACTTTGAAAAATCAACATTTATCGCCATATCAAAATCTCAGTTGGCTAGAATATTTTAATAATTGCTTAATTTCACTGCAGGCCTGTTTAGCTGGCACTACTGGAAAAGTAAAACATTTTTCACATTAATATGCATAGATTGCAAATTTAATAGTGGAAAAAATTCAGACAAAAAAAAAAAAAAGTGCCATTAAATTTGACAAAATCTGAAATTATTACATAAGCCCTCAAAACCTGCAGTGCAGATTGCTGAAAATGCTCCCCAAAACTCTTAGGTTAACTCTTAGGTAAAGTTAGCCTTACTAAATATGCCTTTAGTTAAATTTTAGTTAAACGTTTCAGCCAAAATATAACGATGTAATTGTGGTTCAATCTTGACTTAATTCTAAGCAACAAATCTCCATGTCAAAGTGGACAGCGTTTAAGCCTTTGATTCCGTTTTTGCAATGTAGCTCATATAATTCAGCTGAAAACACTCAACAGCTAGAACTGACACAGGGAAGTTGGATACATGCAACTGCAAATATTCCTTTAAAAGCCCACAATTGTTTTGGTCTGGATGAATAAGACTAAACTGTTCAGAGAACAAGGACAGGTCCTTTCTGGACACATGGCATCTGTCTTTAAGCCTCCCAAACCACATTATCCTTCCCTCAGATGGTCACATTCCTGTATGGATTCCATGTTTGCTATTTGTTCAATGTGTGTGTTCAATCCTCATGTCATCCAGAAAGAAGCTTTTATTTTTAATAATTTTAATTAGTTTAAATTCAACATTTAAGTTTAACAATTATTACAGTTTTATTAATTTATTTGAATTCTGTGCCCTTACATTGAATCATGGTAGCAAACAGGATGCATAAAATTCAGAAATTGGATAGGAATTTAAAAGGCATTCACAGCTGAGTTCTGAACAAAACCCTCCAGGCGAAGAGGACAAGTGCAATTTAATGTTTCATGAATTTTAACACACAAAAACTAACATATAAACCTTAAGGCAGAACACAATATTTTACTATATTAAAGGAAGATAGTATTCTGGTTCAATGTAAGTTTTACAGCAATTTGAGTAAATACTTGAGTAAGTCATATTATATAAGCTTGAGAATTTGCAAAAAGGCAGTCTTTTTCATTATTCATATTTTTTTTAAATATCAGTATTTACTTGTTTGCTTCAGTGTATTGCATCTGTCAAAATTAACTGAATTGGACAATCACATTTAGCTTGTAACATTTAGTCCTTTTACATCTTGCTGCCACTCCAGCTATTCAAACGGTGATATCAGAGACATAGTATAAAAAGAAATGGCTCACATCTGCCAAAGAGTTTAAAACACAGATAGACTAATGTTAGAAGAGTAGGCCTAACAAATAAAACAAAGGCATTACGATTATATATACTAATTACTTCCTGATTCATCTGCTTGGCCTAGATATAGCAACATAGCCCCATCCTGTGTTTGGGCACTGCCAGTTGTGTTAAACATTTCCGGCCAAGCTGCAGCAAGCAAACCTCGTCTAATGTGCTCCATATGGCAGGCAACAAAACTACTTTAACTATGACAGAAGTATCAACACAGCCTTGTTCCTTCTTGGGAAATCTCAGCCATTCACACTGCATTTGGCAACACACACATGCAAAGCTCAAGAAGGATAGAGCCAGCTTGTTGAGAGGGTAAGAGGCTGATAAAGTGCCCAGTGGCAGTTGCCAAGAAGCTTTCCAATGAACTCCATTAACTTCCCTTAAGCATAACAATCACAGAGTACAAAGATGACACCAATTTATGCATGTAGGCAAAATTCTATGCAAAAGTTAAATATGAAATAACAAAACATATTATATATATAAAAAAAGAAAAACAGAGTTGAAAAATTTGAGATGTGGCCTAGCAGTTAGCAAATCTGCTCTGACTGATATATCGAGCTATGCTTTTCATTCAGGCAACTCAAGTTTGAATTTTGGCAGGTTCTTCTCTATAGGGATTTTAACAGGCTTTGACGAATTCATTTCCACGGATTTTGTAGTGGTTGATTTTATTATATAAGGATTTTATATATATATATATATATATATATATATATATATATATATATATATATATATATATATATATATATATATATATATGGAGAGAGAGAGAGAGATAAAGAGATGGAACTCAAAGAGCAATTTAGCTTTACTCAAGCATAACTAGAAAAATACAGACTACAGAACGTCCAGATAATTCCACAACTTTTTTTGTATGTATTTATTTTTTTATATTCTCTATACCAACACCGTCCAAACCTGCTCCTAGAGGGCCACCGTCCTGCAGAGTTTAGCTCAAACCCTAATTAAAGACAGCAGAACCAGCTAATAAAGGTCTTCAGACGGACTAGAAACTTTCAGACAAGTGTAATGGAGCTGGTTGGAACTAAACTCTCCAGAATGTTGGCCCTCCAGGATAAGGGCTGGACACCCCTGCTCTACAGCATTTCCTGACATCTCTCTACTGTGAAAATAAAAAGGAAAAATCATGACAAGTATAAAAAACAAGTGAGTGAGTTTTTTACTCACTCGAGGAAGCGGGTGATGTATTCACGGCTGCAGCGTGACCAGCTGGGTGGAGGGGTTCCATACAGGAGCTGTGGAGACATGACGAAAGGTCTTTTCCCAATGGGCTCGCAGTCATTGCCGTTCCCATCATGCTGAATACCAAAGCTGTGGGATAAGAGCAAATCGGACAGAGAGAGGATGAGAAGACACTGCTGGACTGGATTTCAGCCATATTTCACATTCGCTCAAAAGCTAGCAATTCAATCTGTGGCTAAAAAAATAATAATAATAATAAAATTGGGTAAGAGTAGTGGTTGAGTAAGAGAGTAAAACTAGAATTGATTTAGGTTTAGCTTACTATAATAGCTTATTACATTTTCACCACTATGTCCTTGTCCTTGTGTGTCCTCACAAGTCTCCAGTGTGATGTCAGAGAGTAGTTTAAATGTATTCATTTTTGTAACTGTAAAGTGTTTCTGTTAACTTTACATGGAGCAAATTCCACTCACAGAAATGGTAACACATACAGTACAGTTTATTCACAGAGAAATTTGCACAGTTTTGTAAAAATTAACTGAATTTTGAAATAAAATCATGAACTTTTGTGGCTGGGCATTTCAAACTAATTTTCTGTTTAGACATTGTGTAACAGATGATAGAGCTTGTTTAGAATATTTCTTAAAATGTACAGTGGGGAAATTAATATTTTCAAATATATTACAAAGACTGCTGTCTCAGAAATAGCGGTCTAGAAACACAGCTCACTAGAGACCCTTACTGAGCTTTTTTGAGTCCCGCTGTGTTTGACTGTTTATCAGGATATCATTGTTTATATTTCTATGTGGTGTGACCACAAACATTTATAAAAGGCATGTGCAGCAGACCAAATGGCATGACATCAAACAAACTCTAAGTCTAAGTAAGACTCTAATACGGTTTCTACAAAACAGACTGTTATTTAGTAGTATGCTCCTGTGAAGAAAACAAAAAACAAATCCCATTTCTGCACCACTACCCATTAGGCTTCACAAACACATTCAGGCAGCTTTCATTTACATAATGGTCTGGAACAAACACTGACTTCTTAAAAACGATTCCGTATTATTTTAAAGGAAACTATACACAATGAATCACACAGATCTGAATAAAAATATAGCTGGAATATATGCTGGCAAAAAAACAAAAAAACTTTATAGTCATAAACTGGTACAAGAAAGAGTCCCTATCTCCGCAACTCTGAGCTGAACATAAAAAAGGTTTAGCTTTCTACTGATGAATGATGAGAGAGAATATTCAGTATGTGATGACCTTATACTGCCTCCAGTAAAGAGTGTGTTACTTCGCAGAACTGATGCATGTTTCATCAAAGACACCTTTGGCTGTGAGAGCAACACAAAATGAGCAATTTACATATTCAACACTATGTCTAGTTTTAGTTGAGGAAGGAATCTGTATTACTTGCCAAATTTGATCAAGAAAAAACATTTTTGATCAGTTTAGTTGAATCAAGTGTTTTGCACGGATGTGTATCATTTCTAAACCAGAGATTAAAGATTGATGATTTCTGAAGGATCATGTGACACTGAAGACTGGAGTGATGACTGCTGAAAATTCAGCTTTGCATCACAGGAATAAATCACATTTTAAGAAATATTCAAATAGGAAAAAGTTATTTTAAATTATAATATATATTGTTTTACCGTTTTTGCTGTATTTTTTTTTGTATTTTTTTTTTTTTTTAATCAAAAAAAATGTAGCCTCGTTTGCCATAAAATAAATATTTTAAAGACAACTAAACATTTGACCATCCCCAAACATTTGAACAGTGGTGTATATATCAGCAGCCACCTTCCCTCTTTAGATCATTATCTGCATTAGATATATACATATAATAGCTCTACCACCAGGAAGGTGGAAGGAGCGGTCTAGAAATGTTGGTAACACTTTATTTTAAAGGCCGCTTCTCACTATTAACTAGTTGCTTAATAGCATGCATATTCTGCACATTTTATCTGTTTCTTAGTACTTATAATGGACATATTAATGCTTTTTTTTTTAGATCTCATAGTCTTACCCAGTGTTGTGGTAGTTACTAAGAAATAGTAACTAGTTACAGTTACTTCATTCAAAAAGTAACTCAATTACTTTGTTGATTACTTACACCAAAAAGTAATGCATAACTGTTAAAAGTAACTTTTTAGTAACTTTTTTTAGAACGTTCTTTAATGTTTCCATTAATGCACTTTTATGCGTTATGGTCTATACAAACACAAAACTGACTTAAACAAAGTAATTTTTAAACACTATTTTGATTAAGTCAGGCCAGCACAAACGGAATATTGTATAATCACAAGGATTTCTGACAATAAATAACAAAATACCTGAATAATATATTCAGAATCAAAAACTAAAGTGGCTTCTGCATCATAAAAGCTGTTGTGTTGAGCCCTTAAAAATGTTCTTTTCACAATTTAAGTATGAAAACTATCAACAATGGACAACATAAAACATTTTGAAAAATTAAATGAAAGCAATCTGAATTATTCAGAATCATTATCTCGGATTTGTAAACTCACTGCTTTGTGGCTCCGCCCCCACCGGCAGATTAATTTCTGTTTATTAAACATTATTTTTTCATAGTATCATATGAGACCATGATCAGCTTTTTAGCATTTATTTTACATTAAATCACCAATAGGATAAGACACTGCCGCTTGTGTTTTATAGCCTAAAATAAAAGCTAAAATGAAGAAAAATAGGAAAAAAGCAATACAAAACAAATAATGTGCTGGTTATGTTGTCATTTCTTTTCTAACTGAATGTAATGTTATAATAGGCCTAATTATTTAATAATAACATTAACAGTGAAGCATGCATCAAACTCTGTTTGGAGCTTAGTATAATAAAATCAACAAAATAAGTTAGATTGATTAAGCCTATAAATTAAAATAATAAAAATAACTATTAATTCCATCATTATTATATATTATTATTGCTCAACTAAAGTAAAATAATGAGCATATTTCCACTTTGAGAAACTGGTCTTGCGCTCGCCTTGACTCGCCATGACTGCTGCAAATACTTGAATAAACGGAAACACGCCCACAGTGCGTCTTCGTGTTTACAGTGGTTGGCATCCACCAATCCTACAATGCGTTGCTGCTGCAAACAGGTTAGGCTGTAGGCTACACTTCAGCCAAACTTAATTAAAAAAGTAACGGACAATGCACCATGTGGTAACGGAGTAAATTTTTTAAAAATGCGTTACAGTATTACTGACTGTCAAAAGTAACTGTACTAATACTGTACTAATAACGCGTTACTGCCCAACACTGGTCTTACCCCACACCTAAACTTAACAACCACTTAACTAACTATCAATAAGCAGAAAATTACCAGTTTTTTAGGCAAAAGTCATAGTTAATAGGTAGTTAATACTGAGAATTGGTCCCCAAACTAATATGTGACCGAAATGTGTACACAACAGCCAAATGTTTGGACACTTGAGTCAATTTTTGCTTCTTGTGGTCTTAAAAAAAAAAAAGTTTGATCAAAAGGTATGTACATGGAAATTCCATTAATAATCGTTAAAAGCGCTATACAATTCCATCAATAATGTTTAAAAGGTAATAGCTAACTTATGATAATCTGAAACTTTTAAAAACCCAAGACTGGCTCTACAGTATATATAATCTGTTTTATAGGACTTACTTGTGGCCAAGCTCATGTGCGATAGTTAATGCGAGGGGTAGGCCTGTATCTTCATTGATGCTGCAGCTGCGATGAGGTTGGCACATTCCAGCCACATGAGACAGTCCCAATGTCTCACAAGGCTTATTGATGGCAGCACAAATGTCTTTTCTGAGTCATAAAAAAAGGGTTAACACAGGTAGTATATATTTATTTAAAGCAATGCAATTTTGGTTACAATTAGGCAATGTGTACCTAGTAATGAGGACAGCCACATCATGATGGACTGGATGATCATCATCCTTCATATTGATGCCTTTCTGCCACTTACAGAAGCTGTTCAGGCTGTTGTCTGCATGATGGGTGATTTTCAAATCCTCCTGATAACAGATGAAAGAAGTAAAAACACAAATATTACATGCAATATTACCATTTTATATGTCTGAAGTATGACATAATTGTCTAAAGAATTACTATTTTAATATTAAACTTGAAAGGTAACCAGAAATTGCTTTATTTGAGCTTTTATTGATGGTATCATGTTGAGGAATGAGAACATACAAAGGTAATTACACAACTCTAAAATGCATTAAAATTTAGAGGGTGGTAAACACTATAAAGTAATAAATGCATACAAGTAAAATATGGTTACACACTGTAACTACAATGACCCCCCAAATACAAATAAGAATAATAATTTGGCAAAGACCTTTCCAGATTTGGTGATTTGTGGATTTTACAGCCTCAGCTAACACAGTTTATAACTTGACAATCATGTGCTTATTTTAAGGAGGCATATTTGAGTACATGGCATTTCAAACCAATCATGGGTACTTTTCCCAAAAGCACTGATGGCAAAACTATTGTTTCAAGTTCCGTTATTACCAATGCTTGCTTGATGTGTGAGAACTATGGTTTTCCAGTAAACTACACAGCTGTTGTTTACCATTTCTGATGTGCTCTATGCGCATAATCAGTGCTCATATGTGAATAAAAGCCAGTCTTGGGGGTTTAGAGCTACATGAGGGTAAGTAATTGATGACAGAATTTTCTTTTTTGGCTGAACTATCCTGCAGAGGTTCTCAACTCTAGCCCTCAAGGTCCAGTTTCCAGCAGAGTTTAGCTCCAACTGTAATCAAGCACACCTGAACAAGCTTGGTCTTCAGGATTACTAGAAAGCTGCAGGCAGGTGGGTTTGATCAAGGTTAGAGCTAAACTCTGCAGGAAATTGGACTTTGAGGGCGAGAGTTGAGAAGCCCTGCTTTAATGCATAAATAACAAGATTCACACTGAACAGCTAAAATACTGTTGTCACTCTTCTTCTTTTTTAACTTTACACACACAGAATTTGGTTATTTACAGGAATGACAACCATATTTACTGAAACAGACAAATAAACTGAACAACTAGTTGTTAATGACGTATTCAAAAGCATATCAAACATGTGTTTCTGTTCACCAGATGTGGAGGAAGCAAATCACAATGTGATGTTTTGACAGTTTTTCCAATCTGTATTTCATTACTGAGTTGATCTCTGTGTTCCTCTCAACAGTGGTTCAGTGTTCTCACCAGTGTTGTCCAGTGGTTGATATTAAAATTACTTCATGCATAAGAAACTAACACCCGGTGACATAAACTGTTTTTATTCATGTTTCTTGTTTGCAGTCATGAATCCAAACAAATGCTATGGTTATCACTATGCCAATAAACAAATTTCAGGAGCAGGCTATGTATGTTAAAGGGTTAGATACTAGCATGAGAGAGTGAGTAATATCATTTAACTGAACAGTGTTGCGGCTGTAATAATAATAATTTTTTTTTTTGCAATATTATTCGAATTTGATTTGATTTATTGTTTATCCCAAGCCCCAACTCACCAAGCAGCAATGCAAGTCAAAATTCCAGTAAACAAATCAATATATTTACTGTAAGTTGAAATTTCAGCCAGATTGTAAGAATGATGATGTGATGTGCATGATTCAAATCAAGTACACTGAATAAAGTCTGCATCTTCTGTGATTTGTTTTCTACCAGCTGCAACTCAAGTTTAAAAATTGCCCCCCCCCCCCCCTCCTTTTTCTCTTCAGAACCCCATGTGGTGACACGTATGGGGAATATTTCTCAGATGAAGCCCCTAAAGTAAAAAGTAAGGAACAGTGATCAATGAACCGTGATTAAGTGATTGATTCCCACATTTAAATGCTGCCATCACCACCAAAACCTTGCAGTGCATACATGGTCAGTGTGTACCTGGTCTGTTTTGCAGCAATGTTGTTGACTCATAATGTCTGCCACGTGTTTTTAGAGCAAGGGTTTGCATGACTGCTTTGTCATTTCACTTACCTCATCCTTTTCAAGCAGAATGAGACGCACGACAGCAATGTTGATGGCATTTCCAATGCTGGCATCCAGAAATAACCCTGCCACCTATAAAACACAGCATTCTGACATCTGCAATTGTAAATAATTCAGATATTGTCCAAAATATAATCTAGATATGAAGCTAATCTAACATCACAACTGTTCTCCCGCAGTAATTTATGAATTCTAGGTCAAAATCTTTGTTAAAATAGCCAGTAATGGCAGTTTGTTTTGATTCCCCTGGAATGGAGAGCATTTGGGTGAAAGCTCTAGAAATGGATAGAGTATCTAGCACAGCTGTGTGCTGAGCCTTGCCTATGATCTGGCCACTGACTAGAGGGAACGATAATACTTAATGTTGTAGTGTTTTTAATGACTGGTATGGGGAGGATTTAGAGTGAGGTAACCTCAGATAGCTTACTGCAGCCGCTGTTTTCAGCAAGCCTGAGGAGAGATCACATAATGACAGATTTTCAGGGGTGATGACAGCAGAGTTAATCGCAGATCTTTACAGGAGCTTGGATGAAAGACAGGCAAGCTGAAGTCCCCCTAAATAGGGTCTAGAAATTCCTGCAGAGCAGTAACTAAGATAAGTCACAGAAAGAACCCAAGAACACGTGATATGACTAACATACTGATATTGAACTAAGGAGTTTAGTACAGACAGATTTTCTGTTGGTGAGATGCTTACAAGTTCTGCTTCTGATTCTGATTCTAATATCAAAGCTCTCTTTGAGGTAAATGTGGTCTGAAATGTGATGAGGCATTTTCTATGCTTCTGTGGTGCTCATACAAATTGTTCCAGTGAATTAATGAGGCACCTTTGAAGCCGTTCTGTTTTTTTGAGGTGAAGCACCTTCTGTGAAAAATGGTAAATGTGACCGCACTTTTAGAATGTTCCTTCCTATGTCAGCAGTAGACAGCAAGGTAGCTTACTAACATGTGGAACAGAGCTAAACACATAGTTAAACAGGCTTTGTGTCGAAATAATTTATACAACAGCCTCTTTTACATACTGTAGCGGTTTTTCCTCACTTTGAAAATTGGTTCTGAATTGGTTTATTGCCCTCTTTAGTCTACTCAACAATACATAAAAACAAGTAAAACACTGCAGTCTGTATAGCCAGACCTGAACTCCTGCCAACTCATGTTGTAAGTAGCAGGATAGACCTACAAGAGAAGCTGCATGCCTGGCAGGAAACTGATGATGATGGAATGTTTCCACTTTATGGAATGTACAACCCGAATTCCGGAAAAGTTGGGACGTTTTTTAAATTTTAATAAAATGAAAACTAAAGGAATTTCAAATCACATGAGCCAATATTTTGTTCACAATAGAACATAGATAACATAGCAAATGTTTAAACTGAGAAATTTTACACTTTTATCCACTTAATTAGCTCATTTAAAATTTAATGCCTGCTACAGGTCTCAAAAAAGTTGGCACGGGGGCAACAAATGGTTAAAAAAGCAAGCAGTTTTGAAAAGATTCAGCTGGGAGAACATCTAGTGATTAATTAAGTTAATTGATATCATGATTAGCTATAATAGCTTTGTCTTAGAGAAGCAGAGTCTCTCAGAAGTAAAGATGGGCAGAGGCTCTCCAATCTGTGAAAGACTGCGTAAAAAAATTGTGGAAAACTTTAAAAACAATGTTCCTCAACGTCAAATTGCAAAGGCTTTGCAAATCTCATCATCTACAGTGCATAACATCATCAAAAGATTCAGAGAAACTGGAGAAATCTCTGTGCGTAAGGGACAAGGCCGGAGACCTTTATTGGATGCCCGTGGTCTTCGGGCTCTCAGACGACACTGCATCACTCATCGGCATGATTGTGTCAATGACATTACTAAATGGGCCCAGGAATACTTTAAGAAACCACTGTTGGTAAACACAATCCGCCGTGCCATCAGCAGATGCCAACTAAAGCTCTATCATGCAAAAAGGAAGCCATATGTGAACATGGTCCAGAAGCGCCGTCGTGTCCTGTGGGCCAATGCTCATTTAAAATGGACTATTTCAAAGTGGAATAGTGTTTTATGGTCAGACGAGTCCAAATTTGACATTCTTGTTGGAAATCACGGACGCGGTGTCCTCCGGGCTAAAGAGGAGGGAGACCTTCCAGCATGTTATCAGTGTTCAGTTCCAAAGCCAGCATCTCTGATGGTATGGGGGTGCATAAGTGCATACGGTATGGGCAGCTTGCATGTTTTGGAAGGCTCTGTGAATGCTGAAAGGTATATAAAGGTTTTAGAGCAACATATGCTTCCCTCCAAACAACGTCTATTTCAGGGAAGGCCTTGTTTATTTCAGCAGGACAATGCAAAACCACATACTGCAGCTATAACAACAGCATGGCTTCGTCGTAGAAGAGTCCGGGTGCTAACCTGGCCTGCCTGCAGTCCAGATCTTTCACCTATAGAGAACATTTGGCGCATCATTAAACGAAAAATACGTCAAAGACGACCACGAACTCTTCAGCAGCTGGAAATCTATATAAGGCAAGAATGGGACCAAATTCCAACAGCAAAACTCCAGCAACTCATAGCCTCAATGCCGTCTTCAAACTGTTTTGAAAAGAAAAGGAGATGCTACACCATGGTAAACATGCCCCGTCCCAACTATTTTGAGACCTGTAGCAGAAATCAAAATTGAAATGAGCTCATTTTGTGCATAAAATTGTAAAATTTCTCAGTTTAAACATTTGCTATGTTATCTATGTTCTATTGTGAATAAAATTTTGGCTCATGTGATTTGAAAGTCTTTTAGTTTTCATTTTATTACAATTTAAAAAACGTCCCAACTATTCCGGAATTCGGGTTGTACTTCAGTACCAACCAGAGTGTATGGAATGGAAAACTGTTTTCCCTGAAGGCTTTTCCCTCCTCAGAAACAGAAGCCAGACAAAGCATTCAGAGTATATTTTGGAAAATATACCTAACAGACTGAATCAGTAACATGGTCAGCTGACTTGGATCCAGCTCAGGAGCAACTGGCTGTATGAGTGCTGCCTGAAGGCACACTGTAGCTATTTGAGAAGAAAAGAGTCAGCGGGGTAAAAGCTGAAGGGATGAATTGAGGATAGTTTGAAACAAAACAGAGTTTAAAAAAGAAAAATGCGCATTTGAAAACTTGAAATTCTTTCTTAGGGTGTTCCTGACAAGGTGGAGAGTAAGAGGGAAGGCGATTGACAATTTTCAACTGTCTATTCTCCAGATAAAATTCATCAGTTCACTTTGAAATGTAAAAGAACACCACAGCACAAAGTGTCACAGGATGAAATATATGCATAAGTTCAGTAGCTTTTTTGGTTAAAAATGAACAAAAAACTATTTTACAAAAAAAAAAAAAGAAAGAAAACTGTGTAAACCATCATATTCATCTGTGCTGAAGAACTTGGTAATAATAATAAAAAAAAAATCCTTGTTACTTGCAGTTTTATGTGGAAGCCTGATTCTGGCCACAGAATAAAACATAAAAAAGACACAATTGTGACTTCTTTTCTGAGTTTACAGTAGGGGTGACCCGAAATAGTCGACTATTCGATGCTTCGATACGAGGAGCCTGATTCGACTACCAATTTCAGAGTCGAATATTCGCTGGCTGTTATGATTATGCCATTCTGACTAAATCGGAGCGCTCAAATGTCTGATTTCACATAGAACTTGCGGTTTTCTCCCAATAAGTTAATATGCAGCCTATTATGATAAAGCCGTGAATAAGAATCTGAAAAGAAAGAAGCTTCAAATAAATAATTTAAAGTACGTGATTAAATCCAACCACCCCTATAGATTTATGTTTCACTTTCCATAATCTGTGACCAACAGAGGAGCATCTTGCCGGCAGGGATTTAAAACTTTACCAAGACTCAAACCGACACAAGTGATTTCAAAACATTCATGTCGGTTTATATATATCGTGGATATATTATTTACCTGATATAAGATGCATTTGGTTTTGAGTCAAGCGCTTCATTGCAGTAACTACGGTGATATCTCTTCAGCGCGCAGCACGAGCAGGTCAAACTACAAATGCAGAATATTAATAACCATGACTGGACTGTCACACCCATACCATGAGAACACCATTATAATAAAACGCTGTGAATTTTTAGAGTTTAGCTTTCATGAAGAATGCGTCCATAAAATGAGTTCGCATTCAGAGCTCCGCAGACACTTTCATTTGCTCAAATACCCTATAAGTCTTAATAGTAACATTATGTTGTATAAATAACCAAGCGTCTTCTACATGATTTTTTTTTTAAATTGGAGTTTAATCCAATTGATTAAAAACTTGCTATCAAATGCATCACTCTACTGGTCAACTCCAGCATGCGCAGCTTAAAACAAAAATGCAGAAAATTAATAACTACTGTCATATAGACTAAATTTATAATGAGATCACTATTGTAAAAAGTGTGAATTGTTAGGGTTTCGCTGACATTTAGTATCTATCTTTTAATCAAAATATGAAAACATTATTACCCTGTTTGTATCTGCGAAGTATTTGTTACACATTTTCCCTGTGTGTTAACATCAGTAGTTTTGGCTGTCGAATGTCTGACTTGACTCAATGTGTTTTGCCCCGCCCCCAAACATATGATTCGACTATCAGTCGAATATCAGCAAGATTCGAAAATTCCAATTCGACTATGAAAATCCTTAGTCGGGGACACCCCTAGTTTACAGTATATTTAACGATTCTGAATTGTGAGATAAAAAGATGCAACTAAATGTTTTTGTTCCATGGTGGGGAAAAATGAATTATAAAGTTATCTAGGAATTGGGATATTATGTTGCAAATTGCAATCCTTCCTTTTTTCCCTCAGAATTGAACCCATTTCCAAATTGTTAGATAAAATAAATTTCAATTGATTTTTCATTTTGTGGCATAAAAAAAAAAAAAAAAAACAGAACTGAGAGATGAGAATTTTGTTCATATTTAATCAAATGTGCAATCAAAATTCATAATAAACTTTTTTTTTTTATTCTGTGGCAGAAATAGGTTTCCATATTTTTAGTTTTAAACATCTTTAAGTGTTAATAAAGGGACAGTTCTTCCAAAAAAATTTAATGAATTTAAATCACCTTCATTATTTGCAAAACATAAAATAATAATAAGTTTTGCTTTTGGTTATTGTTTTTGTTTATATAGAAAATTTCAGTGGGTTCCAAAACAACACTGAACCCAACTGACTTTCAGCCTATGAACAATAAAAGCTGAGACATTTTTTCAAAACACAGGTGCTGGTCATATAATTAGAATATCATCAAAAAATGTATTTCACTAATTCCATTCAAAAAGTTAAACTTGTATATTATATTCATTACACACAGACTGATATATTTCAAATGTTTATTTCTTTTAATTTTGATGATTATAACTGACAACTAAGGAAAATCCCAAATTCAGCATCTCAGAAAATTAGAGAAAGGTTTGATATTGAAGACACCTGGTGCCACACTCTAATCAGCTAATTAATTCAAAACACCTGCAAAAGCCTTTAAATGGTCACTCAGTCTAGTTCTGTAGGCTACACTATCATGGGGAAGACTGCTGACTTGACAGTTGTCCAAAAGACGACCATTGACACCTTGCACAAGGAGGGCAATACACAAAAGGTCATTGCAAAAGAGGCTGGCTGTTCACAGAGCTCTGTGTCCAAGCACATTAATAGAGAGGTGAAGGGAAGGAAAAGATGTGGTAGAAAAAAAAAAAAAGAAAAAAAAGTGTACAAGCAATAGGGATAACCGCACCCTGGAGAGGATTGTGAAACAAAACCCATTAAAAAATGTGGGGGAGATTCACAAAGAGTGGACTGCAGCTGGAGTCAGTGCTTCAAGAAACACTACCACAGACGTATGCAAGACATGGGTTTCAGCTGTCGCATTCCTCGTGTCAAGCCACTCTTGAACAACAGACAGCGTCAGAAGCATCTCGCTTCAAAAAGGACTGGACTGCTGCTGAGTGGTCCAAAGTTATGTTCTCTGATGAAAGTAAATTTAGCATTTCCTTTGGAAATCAGGATCCCAGAGTCTGGAAGAAGAGAGTAGAGGCACACAATCCACGTTGCTTGAGGTCCAGTGTAAAGTTTCCACAGTCAGTTATGGTTTGGGGTGCCATGTCATCTGCTGGTGTTGGTCCACTGTGGCAGCCATATACCAGGAAGTTTTAGAGCACTTCATGTTTCCTGCTGCTGACCAGCTTTATGGAGATGCAGATTTCATTTTCCAACAGGACTTGGCACCTGCACACAGTGCCAAAGCTACCAGTACCTGGTTTAAGGACTATGGTATCCCTGTTCTTAATTGGCCAGCAAACTCGCCTGACCTTAACCCCATAGAAAATCTATGGGGTATTGTGAAGAAGAAGATGCGATATGCCAGACCCAACAATGCAGTAGAGCTGAAGGCCACTATCAGAGCAACCTGGGCTCTCATAACACCCGAGCAGTGCCACAGATTGATCGACTCCATGCCACGCCGCATTGCTGCAGTAATTCAGGCAAAAGGAGCCCCGACTAAATATTGAGTGCTGTACATGCTCATACTTTTCATGTTCATACTTTTCAGTTGGCCAAGATTTCTAAAAATCCTTTCTTTGTATTGGTCTTAAGTAATATTCTAATTTTCTGAGATACTGAATTTGGGATTTTCCTTAGTTGTCAGTTATAATAATCAAAATTAAAATAAATAAACATTTGAAATAGATCAGTCTGTGCATAATGAATGATTATAATATACAAGTTTCACTTTTTTTTAATGGAATTAGTGAAATAAATCAACTTTTTGATGATATTCTAATTATATGACCAGCACCTGTACACATCGGTTTGGAATGACAAAAGAGTTAGTAAATCATGACAGGACCGTGATCTCTTTAAGGTTTTAGAATAAGTACAAGCAACAGTAAGAGTACCGCTTGCCTTGGAAAACACCATGAATTATTTATAGATAGGATTGTTACTCACAATATTCATGACAGAGAGCACATAGCTCACAACTCCTTTGCTCCCATAGTACTCCACCATTTTTGGATCAGCCACAACCAGAGTCTCTACCCACTTCTCAGTGCTTATGGAGCGCTGTCTAATCCGTCTGCGATTTTTCCGTCTCTCCCAGCGCTCTCTTTGCCTCTCTACCTGCTTTGCCCCTCCTAAAGGATCTAAAGATGATTTAAAAATGGTCTTGGATAATCAGTGAATGATGTGCTTTAATCGTGAAAGACATCTGTTCATAAATGATTTAGCCCCATTGAGTCCTACACCCCAAAGTCTTACCTCTGACCCCACAGGTTGCGTTAGCTGTGTGCTCCCTAAACAGAGGCTGCACCAGCTGGTGTTCTGATTGGACAGCATGTCGCTTATAGATTGCGTGAGCATGAAGGGCCGACTCTTTTTGTGCCAACTCCAGCGGACTAATGAAGAATTCCTCTTCTGAGAGTTTGAACAGCCCTGTCTAGAAAGAATACAAGGTCAAAGTAACGTGACATAAAATTAAACAGCTTATACCCATGCAATCCACATTCATGCTCTCATTTCACTGCAGTTGCATGTTTTCTACTGCTTATTATTACAACACCTTAACAGAAATGTATTCAGAAAGGTACAACTTTAATGTAAAACACTGTGTATTATTTGCTGTCAAGGGGTCAGTGATCAACTACAAAAAAAAAAAAAAAAATTATATTATTTTTGATAAGGTTTTTAAATAAATTCATGGTAAAATGTTTTTTTTTTTAATATCATTAATTAATACAAAAATAGCATGTTTTTTGGGTGGAGTCACACTATGTTACATTTTATAACATGAAACAACTTTACCTTTGTTTAAAAAATTTTTTTATTCAACCGGGACTGTCTCATTAAGATCATGATATAAGGCTAATAAGACTTGGTGGCATCTGAGAAATTAAAGTCAATATGCTGGAAAACCCTTCTTTATTTTAGGATGTTGGTTTATTGCATGAACAGGGCATGAATATATGCATTTGCACAGAATAAAGTTTGCCCTTTTTAAATCCTGTTCGCTGAAATATCCACAAAATGAACAAAAGCAAAATAACTGTTGTTCATCGGTTAATAAGATACATGTGAAAGTTGTGTTTGTCACTGAAGCAAATAATTTTAAAATTTTAAATTAAGTGATGTATAGGATCTTTATGAGAAAATATCATAAAGTACAGAACTGAAATTCTAATAATGTGCAATTGTTGTCTGAGGAACATACTGACATAAACTCCCTTTGTGAGTGTTTTGGCTATTTATCTGTAAGTAAAGGCTTTTTAGATTACATGATATTGTGGTAAAACATATGTCATCAATGTCAAAATCAAACCCACCTCTCCATCATAATTTATTCATTTAATTCAGAAATTACATACTTATTATAAAATAATTTATACTAAATACATTAAACATGACAGAAAACAAGTGTTATGCAAATGACACTAAATCAGTTTGCTCTCTATTTATGTAAAAAAGACAGAGTCAGCTGTTCGTGTAAGTGACATGAAGCGATTTACCCAAGTAGGAATTTTTTTGGATTACATGGATCACCTATATCAACATCCTTTGTTTGGCCTGAAACAATGTTTCCTCCAAACAATCATAAGTTACCTTAACCCTTACTCTAACTTCTAACCTTAACCCATTCCCAAGGCTGTCACATGGGAGATTTCCGGGAATGTTGCCCAGGCCCTGTTATGAAGGGGTCACTCTACGGTAGATTACTCATTGGGAGTCCAACAAAAAACAAGAATGCCACATGCTCTGTGAATTCAAGCAAACTCCTTCCCACCCCTTAAACATATGGTAAATTACAGCATAAATAGACAAGGATGTTTTTCAGTGTAAAGAACTATTATTAAATAATATTGGATGAAATATTTCCATATTTTACATATCTACATGGGAACAAAATAAAAACTCACCAGGCCATTGCAAGTGCTCAGAGCTGCTTGACCCCTCTTCACTGTACTGCTCCAGACATCTCCCAGGAAGTAGCAGAGAGAGTGACCATGACTATGTAAAGTAGACCCTTGCAGACCACCGTATCGCCACTCTGTGAGGAATCCAGGCGCTAGTAGATGAGGGTTTAGGGTGAGGTTAAAGTGCAGGTCTTGACCACCATACTGCAGACTGTAAAAAACCTGGGCCAGGCTCTCTTTGTTTTTAAATGTCTCTCTCCTTTGAATTCGACTCACGCGGTGAGACACAAGATTGGACAAAATATGTCCTGATGAATCCACTCTGACAGGATGAACAACTTCGTAGTTGGGAAGTCCATCAATAGAACTATCTACAAAAACAGCAGGGTAATCATTAGGATAAAAACTGTCTGTGAAAGATCAGTCATGAGCCTGAGCAGATCACAACAACAAAAAAATGGGTCCATAGCCACAAAACAGGGAGCAAAGTAGTCTTCAATTGTGATAGGTTTATTAATTCTTGCGTACGCAAGATAAAATGTGATCAAACCTCATTAGAGAGGAAAAAGACCAAAAATGGTATTCCATATAGATTACATCACAGGACATTCACAAAGGACATAACTAGGCATAATCCTCTCAAACTGACAGAGGACAACATTCCACACCACCTTTACCAGGATACAATAAGCAACAACCTCACTAGACAAAACATACACTGAATTTATAGGAGGTGGCCAGCACCATGAAACAAAACAAGGGGAAACAAAACAATACACATTTTCACAACAACAGGAACAACAAGAAATTTGGAATGAACAACACATTTAACAAAATTTAGAGCCATGGATAAATTTTAGTTAATGAAAAAAATTATATTAGACAAAAATCACACTGATCACGACATCACATTTTCCTATGTCCCCTCATATACATCAAAGTTGGTATAGTCTCATTTCCTTTAGAATTCACATAAAACAGAACAACTTCCTGTTTGAATCTCTTTGTCACTAGGCTGGTCCATTCCCACAACACAACAGGTATTAAACATTTCAAGTCATTACAAGAATGAACTTTAACAAATTTTTAACTGGTTTTAATGTTTTAACCTTAAGCCAAATAACTAAGCCCGTGCACTGACTCAGTACAATGACAAATAAAGATTGTAAACCAAACCAATACAGTAATGTCCTTTTACTTGATCAACTGCAAAGATGAATGTATATAAGAATTGTGCGGTTTAAATCCAGGCCATCACACATCCTGCCACCTAAGATCTCACGCTGGAAATCAGCAGTTGTATTACTTTTCCCGGGCACATGCTGGATGTTAAACTTATAAGGCTGCATAGAAAGGTACCAGCGGGCAATTCTAGCATTGGTATACCGCATTCTGTCCATCCACTGCAATGGTCGATGATCAGTTTCAATGGTAAACTCTCTACCAAGAAGGTAGTACCTGAAGGTATCTAAGGCCCACTTTACCGCCAGGCACTCCTTTTCAACGGTAGAATACCGTACCTCCCTTGGATAAAGCTTTAAACTGACATATGCCACTGGATGTCTGTCTGACTCACCCTGAAGGAGCACTGCACCAATGCCAATATCAGAGGCATCCGTCTGCAACACAAATGGTTTTTCAAAATGAGGGCAATAAAGCACTGGCTCTTCACATACCGCAGCCTTTATATCCTGGAAAGCTTCCATTGCTTCCTCTGTCCAGCAAACCCGGTTAGGGCAATTCTTCAGAGTCAAATCAGTCAGGGGTGCCACACGAGCAGAGAGGTTCGGTACAAATATTCTGTACCAACCCGCCATCCGTAAGAATGATCGTATCTGAGTTTTTGTCTCTGGCAGAGGGCAGTTTTGAATAGCCTCAATCTTTTGGAGTTGGGGTCTAATGACCCCATTACCGACTACATACCCAAGGTACTCCGTTTCTTTTTTAGCTAGAGTGCACTTGGAAGAGTTAATGGTGAGACCCACCTCCTGGATGCGATGGAAGACCTCCTTCAGATGTTGGAGATGTTGCTCCCAGGATGAACTATACACAATAATGTCATCCAAGTATGCAGCTGCATAATCGGTAAGGCCAGACAACACCAGATCCATAAGCCTCTGAAATGTAGCGGGAGCCCCATGTAACCCAAAAGGCATAACAGAAAAATGGTAGAGACCCTAAGGAGTGCGGAATGCAGTCAGTTCTTTTGCCTGGACAGTCAAGGGGACTTGCCAATAACCTTTGCAAAGGTCAAAATTGGTTATCAGCCTGTTGATGTAATGACAGATGTTGAAAGTCCAAAGTAACCTTAGAAGGACTGGGCAGATACTGTTCACAAACCTCCTCTTCATCTTCCACCCTGCGAAGCATTAGGACCTCCCCTCCAGTATCTGACCTCTCATGCCACACTTTTAATAAGTTGATATGGAGGACCCGTTTAGATCGGCTCTGCCCTGGTAAGGCAATCTCATAGGTGGTAGACCCCAACTTCCGAATCACCTCAAAGGGGCCTTGCCATTTAGCCAGTAGCTTACTATTGTCACTAGGCAGCATCACCAATAACTTAGCTCCTGGCTGAAAACTTCGGGCCCTGGTCTTTTTGTCATACCAGGTTCTCTGTTGACTTTCAGAATCAATCAAATTCTTGTGAGCAAGTTGTGTCATACTCTCAAGCCTTTCTCTCATTTGAAGGACATAGGAAACAACACTCTGGGAGCCAGGAATCCGGTGACCACCCTTCCAGGTTTCCTTCAGAAGAGCCAAGGGTCCTCGGACATCCCGGCCATACAGCAGTTCAAAAGGGGAAAACCCCATGGAAGCCTGAGGTACTTCCCTGTATGCAAATAAAAGATAAGGGAGCCACTGGTCCCAATCAGCCCCAGTATCATTAACAAATTTGCGTAACATTTGCTTAAGGGTCTGGTTGAATCTTTCAACCAGCCCATCTGTCTGTGGATGGTAGGGTGTAGTCCTTATGCCCTTTATCCCCAACAACTGATACACTTGCTTTAATAATTTAGACATGAAGTTGGATCCCTGATCAGTTAGTATGGCCCTAGGGAAACCCACCCTAGCAAACAGCTGAACAAGACAAAGAGCTACATTCCTGGCTGTTACTTTCTTAAGTGGAAAAACCTCCGGATACCTAGTGGCATAATCATTGATAACCAACATGTAATGGTTGCCGGTTTTACTATGCTCAAGGGGACCTACCACATCCATTCCCAGCTGTTCAAATGGTATGCCTACAACTGGTAGGGGTTCTAAAGGAGCTTTAGGTGGACGTCTACTAACGTTATATTGGCACGCTGGGCAACTCCTTCAAAAGTCGCTCACATCTTTTCTCAGATTGGGTCAAAAGAAATGACGACCAATATGAGCTATGGTCTTTTATCTCCCTAAATGACCTGCCCATGGGACTGAATGGCCTAACTGAAGCACCAACTCTCTTGCCTTCTGGGGCACAACCATCTTTGCCTCTTCACCCTGCCACCTATACAACACTCCATCTTGTAAAAACAACTTACTCTCATGGCTTTCCTGATGATGGTACCTTTGTGCCTCACTGTACAATGACCCAATCTCTATATCATCCTGTTGCAATTGGCCTATATCTTGCAGGACCACAAAGTGCGATTTAAGCTGTTCAGAGAGGGGTTCTTCAATACTGTTAGCAACAAAGTTCAATTTTTCCTGTCTCTTTTGCCTCTTCGGCTTACGCGATTTCCCTGGTTGAGCATCCAAGTCAGAATCAAAGAAAGGCAATGCACTGACATAGTGGGCATCGTCCTCTCTCTTCCTAGCCATAGACCGTGTTTCAGCTATATTGCATTCACGCCTACCAGGTAACAAATCAAACAATACAGGTAAGTCTTGGCCTTAAAGCATTGGGTATGGAAGATCATCTACCAGACCAACATTCAGCAAATAAACCTGTCCCTGCACTTCTACATGAACATCTGCTGTAGAATAACATTTCTCATCTCAATGAATGCAATGGACAGGTACCTTCGAAACTGAATTTCTGAAATTCTCTGAAACTAAATCAGTTCGAACCAATGACTGCATGCTACACGTGTCCACTAAGGCCCATACTTCCTGACCATTAAGGACTACATCTGCATAATGCAAGGGGACATCTCTCTGCTCAGTGTGGACAGGTCGTGGCACACAACACAAATAAGCATTAGTAGAACAATTGTTGGGACACCTAGGTTTAATATGACCCTCCTGTCCGCATTGATGACACACAACAACCTTCCTGCTATTAAACTTCTGGCTAGGGCTTTGATTGACAGGACCACCCCGATCACCCACAGACTTACCCTCACTTGTGGTCTTGGTCCCAGCCTGGGACATCTTCCCTTGACTTTTTGTTTTGGTTCTTTTAATCCCTGCCACTGGTAATAAGTCCATGCTTGATTCTTACGTTGAGCTGACAAGATGACATCGGCTAAAGCTGCAGCCTCAGAAGCAGTTTTTGGATCAAGTTCTTTAATCCATATTTGCAAGTCAGGGGCTAGCATACGCAGAAATTGTTCCAGCACAAGCACTTCACCAATGTCATCCTTGGTTCGATTCTGGGGTTGAACCCATTTGTGATACAGTTCTTTCAGTCTCATGTATAGCTCTTTTGGGGTTTCATCCTTCCTCACCTTGGAAGACCTGAACTGCAGACGATAACTTTCAGAGTTAATGTCATATTTGTTAAGTATGGTTATTTTGACTTTCTGGTAGTCAAGAGATTCAACAATGTCCATGTGTACATAAGCACTCCTCGCTTTACCTGTCAGTAGGGGCACAAGTTTAACTGCCCAGTCAGTTGTCGGCCACCGACAAGCCACAGCTATTCTTTTAAATGTGGTGAGATAGTGCTCTATGTTATCTACCTCTGACAGCTGCTGCAGGTGTGGCTCCCTTTGTGAAGTCGAATGTCCTAGCCCAGAGTAGACATTCTGATGAGGAATTGGTGCTGCTGCTGGCTGTGTGCTACTAGAACTCTGCATGGAATCTTGAGAAGTTGGTTGGATGGAAGGAGAAGCAGGTCCCTCATGAGTACTACTATGGAGTCCTGGGTTAGGTTCAGGTGTAGTACGAACATGCACTTCTTGTTGAAGCTGGCTGAACTGATGGTGCAGGGCCTTCCATCGCCCTTCCTGACGAGTTACTTCTTGCTCTATTCAGCGGTCTCGTGCCTGTTGCATGGTAATGTGTGTCTGGAACAGATCTTTTAGCTCTTTGAGAGAAACATCTTGAGAAAGGTTACCCATCTCAGCACTGTCTTTTCCTCCTGTGGCTCCATCAGAGACTTCCTTAGCTTGCCTCGCCATAGTTCTCTTTGGCCCCATCTTCAGTTATGGGCCAAAGAAAAAAAAAAATCCAGGTATATAGTCGCAGGACTTTAAAGAAAAAAAAAACTCACTACTGCCCCTAGTGGCATCCCACCGCTGCCACCAGTTGTGAAAGATCCGTCATGAGCCTGAACAGATCACAAAAAAAAAAAAAGGGTCCATAGCCACAAAACAGGGAGCAAAGTAGTCTTCAATTGTGATAGGTTTATTAATTCTTGCGTACGCAAGATAAAATGTGATCAAACCTCATTAGAGAGGAAAAAGACCAAAAATGGTATTCCATATAGATTACATCACAGGAGATTCATAAAGGACATAACTAGGCATAATCCTCTCAAACTGACAGAGGACAACATTCCAAACCACCGTTACCAGGATACAATAAGTAACAACCTCAGTAGGCAAAACATACACTGAATTTATAGGAGGTGGCCAGCACCTAGAAACAAAACAAGGGGAAACAAAACAATACACATTTTCACAACAACAGGAACAACAACAAATTTGGAATGAACAACACATTTAACAAAATTTAGAGCCATGGATAAATTTTAGTTAATGAAAAAGAATTATATTAGACAAAAATCACCCTGATCACGACATCACACTATGCCCCCTCTTATACATCAAAGTTGGTATAGTCTCATTTCCTTTAGAATTCACATAAAACAGAACAACTTCCTGTTTGAATCTCTTTGTCACTAGGCTGGTCCATTCCCACAACACAACAGGTATTAAACATTTCAGGTCATTACAAGAATGAACTTTAACAAATTGCTATGTTTGTATAAAATTACATTTTAGCCAAAGAAGAATTTTAACTGGTTTTAATGTTTTAACCTTAAGCCAAATAACTAAGCCCGTGCACTGACTCAGTACAATGACAAATAAAGATCGTAAACCAAACCAATATAGTAATGTCCTTTGACTTGATCAACTGCAAAGATGAATGTATATAAGAATTGTGCGGTTTAAATCCAGGCCATCATACTGTCACACACATGAAGTGCAAATCAGCAGTCTGGATTGGGTTTCATCATAACCACTCTGCCCTGGAACCAAAGTGGGTGTATGTTTTACATTGAAAATCCCTTTTTCCCCCCAGAAAATGTCAAAATATGTATGTGTCTTATGTATATTTTACAAACAACTAAATGATTACGTTTTATATGATTAACTATTACTTATATCTAACAATGCACTACAGATATGACCAAAAAGCAATGACAGTTTATTAGACTTCAAACTTTAAAACAAGAGTCTGCAAAGTCCCCAAAGAATTTACTAAATGCACTGAATTTTCGTGATTGTGTGACAGTATGACTGCAATTAGAATTTTGCAACTGGAGCACTGTAACCTTTCTGCTCTTTATTTTGTGCGTGCATAGGTTTTAATAAACATAAATTCCTATGACTTGCAAAGCAGTTGAATCGTACATTTCGCTACATTTCACAAATCCATGAAGTATCATAATAACAGCAAGTTGAAGTTCGTCAGTGTATTTAAACATAAGACCAGAATAACACACGTACAGTGTTAGCAATAATGTGGTAGAGTAAAAACTAAATGTGTGTATATATATATATATATATATATATATATATATATATATATATATTATATATATATTATATACACACAGGGTGCGATTTGCCGGGGGAGATGCGTGGGATTTCCCCCTTTCTGGTCAATGTATCCCTGCCTCTGCTTTATTATTTTTATTTATTTTTAATCCACGGTGGGGATAAATTTCAAAGTGATCAGTGCTACTTTTCTTAGTTTTGTGATCCGTCTTGCCACTAATCACAGATCCGTGGTTTGATTAAAGTCAATTTTATTTTAAAATGCGCTACTTTGGCTGGCTCTGCCCACAGTCTCTCTATTCACCACTCTGCAGGCTTGCTCAATGTCCCGCCCACGGCGCTATCTGATTGTTTACACCTTACGAGTAATAGCCTATCAACACTTGCGAAACGGTTGAAGCCGGTCCGCCTGGGCAGTGTTGTCAACTTGGCCACTTTGTCGCTAGATTTAGCTATTTTTTTTTTTTTCAAAAAAGCGACTAGCGACAAATCTAGCGACTTTTTGGACAATCATTAGACTCTCTGGTGCTGCCGCACGAGCACGATCTCTTTTTCCAAGCGCAAGCCTCTCTGCATCTGCTGTTTCAGCTAACGTTAGCGCAAAAAACAGCAGCACTTTCAGAAAAAAAAGATACTCTGTTGCTTCTAACTCTATTTTACAAGCAAGTACAGCCGACATCAGTCACATGACAACCACTGACGTTATCGTATGTGTATTTGATTTCATTAGTGCATATTAATGTTTGAGAGCTGGCTATGTAGTCTTCATGGACCGCGTTTCAGTCATTATAATATTCATTCTGTTGTCTGACAACAGAAACATTAAAGACCCTGTAAAGGCAATTCTAAAAAAAAATTCTAAACACATTATAAATGTTAGAAATGTATTGCTAAAACATATTACAAAGACTGTGAACTGTGAAGTGCTGAATTGTGGCGTTAGACCGTTAAACAGTTTTTCACCATTGCTGTGTTACGGATTTTCTGGGCGGGGCTAAAACGGGGGCTCGATGACGCACTGAGGCCCCCTGGGCTATTGGACACGCCCCTACTTGATGACGCACTGGAGCCACTGACGCTGGCCCCTCCCCTAACAATATAAATAGAGCAGATTCACATCAGTTTGCCGCTCAATCGCGAGTTACTGTCAGTATTACATACTACAGCTTTCTACATTCTCTGTTACAGCCTACAGTTTGCTAACTAGCTATGCCTTCGTCACGGAAATGCGCACTACCTGGATGCGATCGCGTTCAAAACAGATCGGTGTCCTTGTTTATAGTAATAAAAAAAGTTTTATTGAGAATTAAATTAAATGGCTGAATTAAATTCAGTATGTGAGAATAGGGAGGCAATATAATACGACGCGCTGTTTCAAAACACCCCCCCCCCCCTGTTTTTTTTTTACAAATCGCACCCTGCATATATATATATATATATAATAAACACCTCAGAAAGAAACTTGGGAACAGGACAGAGCTAGAATAGCATTTGGTAAGAGCCTAAAGTCATAAACCCGACCGAATATTTCACTTCCACTTGTTACAGGTTGACAGTAGTAAAGATCCCCAAAGTATTTGGGGACTTAACAAATGCTGAAAAAGCATGTATGTCAATGCATTTTCAGACCCTTGTGAACCCACAACCTTTTGCACTGCTAACACAATGCTCTACCACTGAGCCACAGGAACACTAGGCACTGTTATGCATTTGATGATAAAATATGAAAAATGGTATCTGTAGACAAATTTTATTAGGGTTTTTTCTAGACCTACTTTACTTTTGTAATTACTTTGTATTACAAGTTTTCAAAAATGTTATGTTTAAATATGCAAATGAGGCATTATTTAATGAAATATGTGCTAATTTGCATAAATGTCTAGTACAAAAATCTGAACACAAGATGAAGTCAGTTTCAAATTTTTTGTTTAATTTTTTTGACATATTAGAGTCAAATGTTTTTACAGAGGGAATTCTGGTTGTCTTTTTTTGTCACTCCATAATTCAGAAAATACTTTGAAGAGCCAGAAAACAATATATTTTCACAATTTTGGGGGGAATAAAATGTTGCATATAATCAAGGAAAATATATATGAACAAATCCCTCTGTAAAAACCTTCGGAATATAGACAGGAATAAAAATGTCAAGTTTGGTGTGTGTAAGTGCTACTGAAGTGGAGATTTATGGCTCAGTGTTGAAGAAAAAACTCATTTTGAGAAAACGGCTGTGACGAGTGGGGCGGGGCCGAGGGACATGGGAGCGAGGCCGGGGGAGTGATTGGAGATGAGCTACACCTGTTCGACCCGCCGGTCTCGAGGCCCACGGAGGAGATGGAAGGATATAAAACTGGAGCGACGACAGTGAAGGACGAGAGAGGACCAGGCCTGGGCTTTTAGTTGTGTTTTGGTTTTTATTTGAGCGCACCAGTCGTCCGTGAGGGGCTGGTGCGCGGTTTTGTGTTTATTTTTGTAATTAAAGTTTCATGTTGATTGTCCGCCGGTTCCCGCCTCCTTCTTCCGAATATGAAGGTCTTTATCGTTACAACGGCCTTTAAAAATATGTATTGTAATTGAAATCTATTGACACAAACAGATAAAGTGCTATAAAAGAAACACTTAACAGTGTCTTTTGGATGTTTTCCTTCCACTAGTTTGAAAAAGCACTTTATGAAAAACCAAAAAGCCCAAAATCTCAAAATTGACAGGTGCTTGAAAAAACAGTGTTTTTGCCTGCAGTGTCTCACCTTAATGTTTAACAACCACAACACCACAATACTTTTTGCCTTAATAAACAGAATATATGCCGTTTTAAAATTAGAAGGCAAGCACAATTTTCTTTATGAAATATTTTGCTTGCAATGTGTGCTTGGGCTACATTTCTTTAAAATAAATGCCACTTTTTTAAAATAAATAAATGCCCCAAATTACTTTTTGTGCCACTGTTACACACAGTGACAAACTGACAAAGAGGCAAAAATGTTCAAATACTATATAATTAGACACAAGCTCAACCCACTCACCTGTGTCGTGATTATATCCGCTAACTGTTGTGCTCTCGAAAGTGAACAGAAGTCCAGCTGTTATCACAAAGCAGAGAGAAAAACTTGCTGGCCCCAGAAATTTACTATCACAGTCCAGCTGAATCATGATGTCAAACAAACAGAGGAGAAGACTGATCACTCCTGATACATCTAACAGTCCATTTAAATAGAGATTTGAGTAGTAACTTCTGCCTCAGCCTTATGCATTGGTAGTTTGAACCCATCACACAAAAGTACGGTACGGCATTTATTAAGCCAGAGATCTGCAATGGTCAGTCTGAGAAAAATGATGTAGCATGATAAAGTCTGAGAATCCGGTGCATGGGCGATTTTGAGCTCCTTTAAAACAGCTGGGATGACTGCACTTACTACAGATGAGCAGTGAACTGTTATCAGCACAACTTTGTAAAAGTTCCGCCCTCTCAGTCCTCTAGTAGGAGGACCCTCTCTTTGTGCTCAGTGTGTCAGACTGAACACATTCTGTAACATGTCTATAATCAAATGACTCCCATAATTTAAACAATACGGTTAAACCATTTGTCAAGGAACACAAACACAGGACACGTTCTTGAGTTCAGTCTGTGCCATTTTTAACTTTGGTTTATGAACACAGGCGGTCATCTTTTTTTATACGTTTGTCATTGCAGCTGTAAAACTCAATCTACATTCTGTTCAGTTCCTTTTAGATTCGGGTAGCTGTTTTTGAATGCAAGAACACACACTGATTATTCCTGTTGATGCCATTGAAAATAATCACAATAATCACCATTGTTCTATAATTGAATTCATTCATGATGATTATATATCTCTCCTTAAACTTCCAGGTGCATCATCAACAGCATTATCATTATCGAATTTTAATTATTATTATTACCTAATAGCATTTATTTCCACCTGGACAAAGGAAGGAACATTTTTGTTCCACAGAAGAAAGTCTCTCAAGATTTAAACAACATGAAGGTAAATTAAGATAGAGTTTTCATTTCTGGGTTAATTGTCCCTTTAATACCTACTATTTTCCATTGTTTTGTTGGACTAATGAACATATATTCATGTGCAAGTCAGTAAAATCTCTATACTGACATTCCTTCCTGGTTTGAAAGGCTGAAAATTGAAAATCTGAAAATGCTAGCTGATTTTTAAGAGAGTAACAAACCGAGCAGCTGATGTTTAAGAGGTGTCCATCAGGTGCCCCATCTAGTGGACACACTAGTAGGAAACATTTTACGTCAATTTAGGAAGTCATTCCCAACTAGCACTGTAAACTGTCGACACGTAAGATGATATAAGATAAGACTTTATTGACTCTAGGAGTAGTATGAGCTATAATAGAAAATTAGCCTACTAGAATTAAATGTTAATCCATCAGACATTGCACTTAAATAACTATGACTAACATTTTTTGTCCGTATACCCTTTATTTTTAGACTTTTATTTAATAACAAAGAGGTCTGTTTTCGAATCTTGTGTTATTTCGACATCCTCCCTCAAATTTGTTCAGACGCGTTTTAGCGTGACATGACGTCAAGAGTACTGCTGTAAGTCAGTCATCGGCGTTATCCAGTGCGCGCGCTTCAAAGGCGGGCGCTCCCCGCGCGCTTCTGCATAAAACGTTGGCTGTCAGGTGCATTGCGTGTTTATCACTTATACCTATGGGAACCCACTGCTATCTAAAACCGCTTATGTTCTGTGTGAACCAATGTAAGTCTAACTGATATGCGATCAGGCAGCCTTGTTCACCAGGCACCTGTTGGAGAGTTTCTTTCAGAAACAATGGGTGGCATTCTCAACCACAGCGGATGGGGAACTTTAAACAGAAGTTTAACGGATCAGCATAAATTCAGCAGTCTGGAAGACATCGATGTGACCGCTGACGGCAGCCTGGTCCTCCGGATTATCATCTCGGTGGTTTATTCCGCGGTGTGCGCCGTGGGTTTGGTCGGAAACCTTTTGGTGTTTTTCCTTATGAAGATAAGACAAGGTCGGAAAAAATCCATCATTAATTTCTATGTCATCAATTTAGCTGTCACCGACTTTCAGTTTGTTCTGACCTTGCCTTTCTGGGCTGTAGACACGGCGTTGGATTTCAGCTGGCCGTTTGGTAACGCCATGTGCAAGATCATTTTATCAGTCACTGTGATGAACATGTACGCCAGCGTCTTTTTCCTCACCGCGATGAGCATCACGCGCTACTGGTCTGTCGCCTCTGCTTTAAAGATTCCCTCTCGAAAGAAGTCCGTGTCTGTGAAGTGGATCTGTGCTGTATTGTGGATCCTGGCGACTGTGGCAACTGCTCCAACTTCCATTTTCTCCACCGTGACAGTTGTGGCAGGTGAAAAACTCTGCCTCCTCAAGTTTCCAGATGGCCAGGTTTGGCTCGCTCTCTACCACCTTCAGAAAATTGTCATTGCGTTTATCTTGCCCATGTTTATTCTCTCAGTATTTTATCTATTACTTTTGAGGTTTATCAGAAAGAGGGGAATTAATGCCCGCCAAAGAAGACGATCTAAAGTAGCAAAGTCTGTAACGGTGGTGGTCCTCTCTTTCTTCATTTGTTGGATGCCTAACCATGCGATCACCCTCTGGGGCGTGCTGGTGAAATTGAACGCGGTGCACTGGGACAAAACATACTACATGGTGCATACTTATGTTTTCCCCGTGACTGTTTGTCTTGCTCATACTAATAGTTGTTTAAACCCAGTTTTGTATTGTTTAATGCGACGGGAGTTTAGGAAAATGTTACATGGGTTCTTTTGGCGCATCTCCACGCCCGTGATCTCGAACGCTGGAAAACTACATGGATACAGTGGAGGCAGCAAGCAGAACCTGGACGACGCACATACTGGAATTCATCTGAATGTGATTGACGAACAACGCTGCCAAGAATCCGGTCAACCGACCTTAAACTGACCACAGTCATAGTACTTCAGACAGGTGCAGGTCAGCATTTGAAAAAGTGAGCTGTTTTTTTTATATTTCTGATAAATCAAAGGATTATTATGATTTAAAAATCGACGAATGACCGTGGTTGCTGTATGTGACTTTTTAAAGGTGTTGTATTTATTGGCCTACAAACATAGGCTACCAAGTTAAGCCTAATGTCTATTTATATTGTACATTTTGTTCTTGGTCACTTTTTGTGTGATAGTGAATTCACAAAGTATACAGTATATAAATTTGGAATTAAAAAATACACAAATGTAAAGATATTATGAGGACTGAAACGGCGCTTGCAGAACTGTATTTATATATGCTGTACATGATTCATAGTAATTTATTAAAATGAATTGTATAATATTACATTTATTTCAATATGGTTTTTAAAGTCATTTTCTATTTAAAATTAAAATAGTCATCATTGAATCACCCTCATATCATTCCAAACCTGTATGACTTACTTTCTTCTGCGGAACACAAAAGAAGATATTTCACAATATTCTGTATTCAAATCTTCATCAAGAGACAGAGAGTGGGGTAAGATGTGTATTTTACCATGCAAAAAGAACAATGCAAATCTCTGGGTTGAATATAAATGATTAAATTAAGCTTATTTGATCAAATGACAGCTGTGGAATAAAGTGTGTGAGATGCTTCGGGCTAAGCTGTGTCAGTGGAAATACTGTTGCATCAATTATACAGTAATTTCACTGATAAACCTGAAAAAAAAAGTTTAATATCTTGAGGGAGCAGCACTGAAAAAAATCCTTTCAGAAGATTTTCCCAATAAAAAAAATGTTTTAAAGAAGCTTCAAGGAGAATCATACCTTAGTTTTTCTTGTTCTTCACTGTAAAAAACAAATCTGTAGAAAAAGGTACTGGAAATTTTTTAAATGGGTAATGTGACAAGGAGTCGGAGGCGTTCGGATCCATATGCAGCATTTATTCCACAGAATGGTAATACAGACAGAGATCAGGAATGGCGTCAGGTGTGTCAGGGATAACCAGAATCGTAACCAAAAACAAGCAGAGATCGGGACAGGCAGCAGAGAATCAGAGTCGGAATACACAGTCCAAAAGTCAAAACACAGGAATAACAAACACAGGGAAAAACGCTCGGAAATGTCAGACTGGCTAAACAAGACTTCGCATTGAGTGAGAGTGAGTGTGCTGCTTTTATGTGTGTGTGTAAATGAGGTGCAGGTGTGGCAAGGAAATTGGCTGATGAATGAGGTGCAGGTGTGGCAGGGTGATTGTGATGCAGTGACTCATGGGTAATGTAGTTCGGGTGTGGTGCAACAGTATGAGAGGTGCTAGTGTCCAAGTGACATCTGGTGGTTGATGGGTGGAATGGTCCTGAGTGGAGTGCCCTCTAATGAAGTTCATGGGCACTCCATCTAATAATCGTGACTGGTAAATTTCGGGATGTTATTCGTTAAGTTTCACATATTTCCTTTAACCCTAAAACACATCACAATGTAATGCACAATTAATATTAACAGTGCACATTATGTTTAATGGACCTTATATTGTATCAAGAATATAACATTGTCTATAATGACAAAAACAAAAATTGCATCGAAATATTTAAGAATATTAAACATTTCATTGCTAGTTTAATGAACATCTTTAAGAAAAACTGCAATATTATGCAGTAAAATAAGACTAAAATGGCAAGTTGGTTAGATATATATGCGCTTATAGATTATGCAAAATGCCCCTTGGTACTAATTTAATTTGACTAAGCAATCTGACTAAGAATTTTGGTTTTATACATTTACAGCTAAATCAGAGCACATGTAGTTTTAGCTTAAAAATTAAAAGAATATAATCAATAATAATATATATTTTTATATTTTGAAAAATATTGTTAGGTGATGCTAACTGGCTAGCTAACTAGCTATCTGATGCTAACTTTTATCATTTTATCAAAGGTCAGTTTTAAACATAAAATCCAAATCTTTTTATTCAACCAACTAGTCAGAATACATTTGATGGAAAAACAAATGATTTGATGTTCAGAACAGTGTAACTAAAGTAATTAAGCCTTGCCCTCTGGGGACATTTTGCCCCATGTGACTGGGGGCGTTTTACCCAACAGACTAGGTTTTGGAAAACAAATAATGTAATTATTAAAATATAATTATATTTTTCTTAAATAACATGTACTCCCTATATACAAGACTTACTTTTCTCATATCATATATATACTGTAACTAATGTTCTACAAAACAACAAGCTTTAAAAAAAACTTTTTTTTCCTTACTGCTTAAAATTTGATCACTAATCATTTGTTCTCATCACCAGTGTAAGCGTCATGGTAAATACTTCTGCATCTTTTTTGTCAAGTAGTCCATAGTTACTGTGCAACAAAAATATATCTAGTCTTTATCTAGAGGTTATTTTGGGAAAAACAGCAGATTTTATTGTGGACTTCAGGAGAATGAACAGTACTGAGCTGCAGCGGAGTCATTCAGATTCGTGGGCACCACCATCTCTCAGGACCTGAAGTGGGACACTCACATAGACTCCATTGCTAAAAAGGCCCAGCAGAGGTTGTACTTCCTTCACCAACTGAGGAAATTCAACCTGCCACAGGAGCTGCTCACACAGTTCTACTCGGCCATCAGTGAGTCTGTCCTGTGTACATCCATGATTGTCTGGTTTGATCAGATATCAAGAAACTACAACTGACAGTCAGGACTGCTAAGATGATCATTAATGCTCCCCTGCTCAACATCAAAGATCTTTACACCTCCAGAGTGAGGAAAAGGGCTTTGGAACCCTCACACCCAGCTCACTCTCTCTTCGATCTGTTGCCTTCCAGTAAGTGCTACAGATCACCGACCATCAGAACAGCCAGGCACAAGAACAGTTTATATAGTCCACAGGCTCTATTCAGCCTGAACAAGTAAAACATTCATAACTATACACTGGCCATCATAACTGACTCATTTATACACAGAAACTGAAAATGTTACATTTGCAAACTGTAACACTTGTAAAACTAAAAACAAACAACAAAAAACATATCTGTACATTTGTTTAAACAATTACGTTTTAATTTAATTTAATAAAAAAAAATCTCTATATATTTTTACTTCGTAATATTTATTTCATTTCCTGTTTTTCTTATAGTGTTATTCCATCTCTGTTGTGTAATTCCTATGCATGTCTGCACTATCATGTACAGTATGTCTGCATTATGTCTGTACTTTTGTCTGCACTGTAAGCTATGTCACCAAGTCATATTCCTTGTGTGTGTGTAAACATACCTTTACTTGGTAATAAAGCTCTTTCTGACTTCTGACTTATTCTATAAGCATTCACAAGCATTGCACAAAATACATAATTCAATTCAATTCAAGTTTATTTGAATAGCGCTTTTTACAATACAAATCATTGCAAAGCAACTTTACAGAAAATTATGTTTCTTCAATATTTAGTAGTAGCTTATAAGTGGTGACTGTCAGTTTATGTGCATATGACACGAACTTTCAGAAAAATTAATACAAGACATAGTCAACCAGACAATTAACACTATTAATAGCAATTATTATATGATGCAATCACACTTGCACACATGCAATATTTGTTAGTTCTGTATGTTGTTTCAGGGTTAGCATCATCTGAGGTCCTCTGAGGGTCAGCATCATCTCTTCTCAGGTGCGTAGCTGCTGTTCCAACCAGGTAAAATTAATTAGTTTAATCCAAGCTAAAGAATAATGATTAGATACATAATATAAACTGGAGGAAAATAGTGCTAAGATAAAAGTAATCTATATAACCACTATATATTGAACTTTGAGCTCTCCGATGTCTTGGGCTCATTATTGTTTCGCTTTTTATTTGACAACTGAATGCTCGATGGCATGAATGGCTTCTTAATTCTGTGGTCTCTGACAGTTTTAAAATAGAACTTTGTGGCTTTCAACCACTGAGGTTTAATATATTGTTCTTTCTTTATTTCTTTCTTTCTATCAGTTAATGAATTTAAAAAAATCTACATGTTGACTTGTAAAATGTTATTTTTTTCTTCTTATCACATTATAACATGAGCATAACAGCTTGACCATTAGGCAAACCTGTGGTTAGTGAGCAAGCAGGAAGGATCAGTTTCATGAAGATCACTTTCATTGTTACTGAGTAGATAAAGGAACTTCCCTTTACCTGGACAGCGTTGTATAAAGTGCTATACAAATAAAGGTGACAGCCACATCAAGAAATATCTGAAAGCACATCTTTTTCAAATCCTCATGCTTCCACTATCTGTTCTAGTCTGTAGGCTAGTCTTTTAAATAGTGTCTGAAATTTAGTAGCCTAGTGCTTTATTATTTCTACCGCTTGCCACTTTGGATAAAAGCTTCTGCTAAATGAATAAATCCAAATGTATATATATGCATTTAAAGCAATTGGACCCATCTGCACACCATTCTTTTCTCTAAGAACTCTAAAACGTTTGTGTGTGTGTGAGTGTGTGTGTTATATTATATTTGATACATCAAGGTTTTATGAATAATCAAGTAACCTTAAGTTGCACTTTGGCACAATGCAGTCAGGACTCATGCCAATAGAGCCCTCAAGTGGTGGGTATTGGTTTGTGCCACACTTTAATGCAATGATAACGACTGCCTGTTGAAGGTTGTTTCAAAATGTAAGAAATGCACTTACAATAGACGTCCATGAGGCCACTGTTGTATTCTAGACTCATTCACTTCCATTATAAGTGTATAACTACAGATGCATTTTTGGTTTGTCAAGGTTTGAATCTTCAAATGAAAACCTGTGTTGCCAATCAATGAAGAGTCTTACGATGGCATTTTACAACATTTAAAGAAACAAAATATCCAGAAAGGAACACCATAATGATGCAACTAATCCTTTGTGTTACAATCCAGAGATAACATCCTCCATAATCAATCAAGCCTTCTGTGCTATTTGCTGTTGCAGATAAAGGCTATAGCTTTGATAAATATGTTAAATTAATTTGGTTTTGTCTTTTATATTCTTTTGTCAGGCACCACATAGGATACTATGTTCAAATGTGCTTTATTCTAGATGTTTTCCACATAATTTACATAATTATACAAAATACTCTATTTCACAATGTATTATTCATAGACACAGCTAACATTAAATAAAACTGCAAGTATTGTTTTCTGAAATTATAGACATAATACTGTACATCAACACATGTTTGGATATTAGTTTAGCACGCTCATCACACAATGGAAAAAAAAAGCATATCATAAAGGCCTCATCATTTACAAATATGAATAAATGTGTCAGTATTTTGCAATTAATTGTCTGAACTGAACCCAGGTTTTATTTTCACAAAGATACATTATTTCAAAACTCATGTGAACTTGAGGAAAAAATGAATCCAGTCTCTGATGAGCAAAGAGCTCTAGTTTTACTGAGCAAGAGCATCTGAGATCCTCACTGATCTCTTCTTTCTGTGTTCAGTCCTTCTCTACTATCAGAAATCACAGTTTCCCTGCTACTCAAATCTTGTATATTCAGCATTGTCAACTCCCCAAGTTCCATTTCACTGTCTTCCGTTTGAGTGGAAGCAAAATCCCATTCTATTTTCTCCATTTCCTCTTCAGGCTTAAGCCCTATATTGTCAGGGATGATCTCCACCTCGATATCTGAAGAATCCTCGCTCTCCTTGAACCAAACAGTCTTTTGTCTGTCATCCTTCCTCCTCTCTTTAGCCAGAATGGATTTTACTTTATGCTTATTTGCCTTTCCTCTGGCTTGGACGTCAGGACTATGGTGTGAATGGGTGGTATGCGTCTGGAGTCCACAGGAGCTGCAGTGCCTCTGTCTCTTGCGAGGTATCACTCGCACCCTCGCTGCCTGAACTGCATCCAGTCTTTCTCTCAGTTCAGCTCGCCTGGATCTGGATCTCCCTGTGTCTCCTTCATTCAAGAAACCATCATTGGTTAACTGCATGCTATCTCTTGGCCTGTTAGGGGGCTGAGTAAACTTCAAGCATAGCCCTAAACACTGAACGAGGGCAGAGGGTTAATCTCACAATTTCATGAGCTGTATATTACCTGCTGTAGTACATATGGAACTTTCTCTTAAGCATCATTTCTTTTACAAAGTGGACACTCAGAGCTGGACTCACTGAGCTTTGATGAGAAGATGCTGACCTCAGACTTGAATGCATCAGGATTCCCCTTCTTGACGCGGGATATCAGATAGCCAATCACAATGAGGCAGAGCACCAGTAATGCAGCCATCACAAAGCCCAGCAAAGCCATGTCTCCTGCACGGTACCCCTCGTCGGGTGACTGGACCCCTACTGCTGATATGGCAGGTGTGCAAAGAGAAAAATTAGACAGCAACATGCAGAAAAAAATATTAGAACCTTTACACTTAAACAAGGGGTGTCCAATCCTGCTCCTGGAAGGCCAACTTCCAGCAAAGTTTAGGTAATCAAGGTCTTCAGTATAAATGTTGAAAGTATAACTTACATGGTACTACAGTCACAGAAAGACTAGCTGTCCCTGTCTCACCAGTAGACACATCCACTGCCCGAAGCTAGTGACAAAAGAAATCATTTTCAGTCACACTTTATATTAAGTAGCCTTACTGTAGTTACAATGTACCTAACCAATAACCTTAAATTAACATTTGTAGTTACACTGTTAGCATTACTCCAACCGTATTTTGATGTTATTTGCCGTTTCTTTGTAACTATTTGTGAAATTTGCTAGCAAGTGAAAAACTCTCAATCAGAGTGAAAACTGTTTCAATGTCTGTTTCTAGTGTAGTAAATTGTCAATATAAAGTTTGACCAGTATTTCAATAAAAAGTAAAAAAAAAGTAGACAGATTTCATATGCAACTACTGTCAACTAGTAGTTAAAAATTTCTCAAAATAGATGTAGCAAAACATGTTTACTTGCCTGCAGAGCGAAGGAATCAGTCCGAACAGCTTTCTTCAAAAGTATAAACCCATCTGTTGTGATATTAACATAGCTGCTATACTGAACTTCATATCTTACATCAGGATTGATTCCCTGAAAAATAAAGGGAGAAACTGACACTCTCTTATTAAATGTATTCAGTCTTTATGGGTGACCATAATGTTGCCAAGTAGGATATTTATCCTTTATTACATTTTTTTTTTTGGTCCTGGAAAAAACATTTCTCTTAAAAAAATATTGCCCTCTAACCATTAAATCTAACCAGCTTTAAAATCAGTGGGGAGTGATAAGTTGGTATGAATGTTGCTTAAGCCCCAACCCCAGACCTAACATCAACCCTAAACCTAAAAACTGATGTTATTCCAAAACCATCAAGGACATAGCTCTGAGTTCACATGGTTAAATCACAGTACAATGTCTGCATATACTGTAATGTAAAAGTCAAATTATGTAAAACTTACACTCGCGAAATCTTCATCCCTTGCTCTGACTCTGATGGGTCTGTTGGATGTCCTGTCCCTTAGCACCATGTTTTCAGGCCCTGAATTACTGTAAACATACCCTTCATATCGGTCCTTCTCAAACCGTGGTGCATTTCTGCTCTTTTTCATTACTTCAATAGTGACTGAAGTGGTAGCAAATTGATCTCTATTTACAACCTGGGAAGCCTGGAAAGGACAGATAAAGGAAGGATGCTATTATAAAAATTAAGCAGTGAAAATTGTATACTTAGTGTAGACTAAACTTCTCAAAGTCTTCAGAATATGCACAAGAAACTCACTAAAACTAAGAGTGATATAGGGCCTGCTATATCTGCTGGTTTCAGCATGGATATGTTTCCAGATTTCTCATCAATCTGAAATATGTTGTCCTCATTTCCTAGACAATCACAGAAATGATTATGTTCATGTTGAACACTGAGTGTGTAGGATTAACTGTAATGTTAGGAAAAATGCTTTAATACCTCGAACAATTTTATAGCTTATCTCTTCATTTCTGCTTTTATCTCCATCTCTGGCATACACTGGCCCTGGCTGAAATTGCAATGCTCCATCCTGGAAATATCAATTTATTATGTATCATTTCAACACATACCATTGCATTTATTAAAAGAATAGTTTAAAATTTGCTTTAAAATTTCTCAGGCCATCCAAGACATCCCATTGTTTCTTAATGGGAACAGAGAACTTGGAGAAATCAATACTATGGATAGAGGACTTGTATTTTAGCCCAAAGTGAAGATTAAATGTTTTAATGATAGATTTCACTTCACAAAATGTTAATTTCTGGACTGGAGTTGGCTGATTGCTTTGTGTTGTTTTTATCAGCAGTTTGAACTCTCATTTTGACGGCACCCATTCAGTGCAGGGGATCCATTGGTAAACAAGTGATGTAATGAAAAATTTCTCTAAATCTGTTCTGATGAAGAAACAAACTCATCTACAACTTGGATGGTCTAAGGGTAAACAAATATTCAGCAAATATTCATTTTTGGGCGAACTATTTCTATGGTCATAATATTAATGAAAATGTACCTGTTTCTCTGTTAAGTTCACCCTGACCCTGTAGCCAAGGCTCAGGCAGATTTTGGCATTACCAGTGGTTACTCTTGTACATGGTTGAAACCAGGGAGGACGGTTATCAATGTCTATAATATTGACGATGATGGTTGCTGAAGCTGTGAAAGAGTGTTCAACCAGTTGTGATGGAGGTGGAGTATCCTGTAAGAGTCAAGAATCGTTTGTGTTATACGTGAGATCAGGAGACAATTTCTGAATTTATTAGATTTAAATGAAACAATTTTTACATACCTGCACATGCAAGATCAGTTTCACCTGTTGGATGACATCATAATCTAAAATCTTGTTCACAAGGATGTTTGGTGTATACATGGTCTCAAGTCTGAAGTATCTGTTCTGTAAAGAAACAGTCCAAGTGTGCAAACAATGTCATTTAAACACAATGTTTCAAAAAAGCATGGACTAAACTATTCAAATTCAAATGGATTATTTTTACCATGTCATTACGAACATTTGAAGGAATTACCCAAGCTGAAGTTTTGGGTGACCCTGAACCTTTCAATGCAAGGACAGAAACCTCTCAGATTTCATTAAAAATATTTTGAAGATTTCAACTTTTGAAGATGAACAAAGTCTTATGGATTTGGAATGATGAGGGTGAGAAACTGATCAATGAATTTTCATTTTTGGGTGAACCTTTAAGCTTCAGTTTGATCTTCACACAAAGCATATGACTTTAAACGGCACAGCACACTCTTAAAAATAAAGGTGCTTCAAGGTGCCATAGAATAAGCTTTTTGTCTAAATGGTTCCATAAAAGAACCTTTATCATCTGAAGAACCTTTCTGTTTCACAAAAGTTTTTTTGTGATGGCGAATGAAGGCTCTTTAGATTACAAAAAGGTATAAAAGAAATGGTTCTTTAAATAACCTTTGACTGAATGGTCTGTTGTGGAACCAAAATTGGTTCTTCTATGGCATTGTTTGAAGAACCTTTTGAAGCACCTTTATTTTTTAAAAGTGCAGCCATGTTTATGATGCTTTTATGATTTTGTCCTTTTTTTATGAAGATTTACAGATTCTGGCTCTGGTACTTTCAGTGTATAAAAAAATTATCTTGTTGTTGTATACAGAACGAATAACATAAGGATGAGAGAATGATGACACTCCTATTTTGGGGGCAAACAAACTATTCCTGAAATACTTTTTTATTTTCTCAATAGAGAAAAGGTTGATTACTTACCACAGTTGGTTCCATAGAATAATACAGAACCTCAGAATCGTCATCTATTGCTTCAATCAGGGCAATGCTGGTATTAACTGGTGTGAGCTGTGCAACAAACAAAATGCAGCATTAATGGACTAGAATGGCAACATCCTCACTGTGACAGTAGATTAAAAAAATGATGAAGAAGCTGTCTGACTTAACGTACAATGTATGAAATCGTGATTTTGCCAAGAAGATTGTGTACATGGATCAACAACTTTTGCTGGTCATAACATGGTCAGCTTTTTTGTTTGTTTGTAATAAGAATGTTGTTTAAGCCACAAACCCAAGCTGAAGCTGAACCTTATCCCTTAAATTGGTTTTGGATTGATTGGTTGTTGGGAATATTGTTCCAGGACCAACAATTATTTAAAACATGTCCTATAGGACAAATGCTGAATTACAATATGCTCTCACCTCATTTACGTCAAGTGTATACTCGCTCTTGTCAAATGATGGAGGGTTGTCATTGATATTCACAACACGAACAATCACAGTCAGAGTGATCTGTAGATAAAATGTACAACTTAAAATGTACAACAACAAAATTATCTAGTAGTCCTCGATATAAGTGACCCCCAAAAGGACTGGAAGACTTGATGTCATTACATTAGATAACATACAGTAATACCAAGTGGAATCTACAAAGAAATGATAAATGCCAGAGCTTACTGTATCTCACACTAGTCTACACTTTTCTGAAGCAGTCTTGCAATTATTTTTAATCAGATGGTTTCAGATTTAATCAGATGCAATGTTTAGTGAACAAAGAAGTCACTCAGGTATCCTAATGGAGCAATCACGTAGTTCACTGAAATACAAGTAGTGATTTTATTTTCTTTTACATTTATTTTTATTTTTAGTCTGTGCAGTGTTTATAGTATGTATTTTTTGCTTAAAAATTGTGTGCTATCTTTCTTTCAATCAAATGACACCTTTGTTAATATTTTATCTAATGCTAAGACTTTTTTATTTTAGTTTGTTTTGCATTTATCTGCATATGCTTGTAATTGCAGATCCGAGTAACTTACACTTCTGTAGCCAGTTTTGTTACATCGGATCTGGACAGTTAGTTCTTCAGGACTTGAAAGTGTCTGGAAAACAATCAGCTGAAGTTAGGATCAAACTTCTGTAATTGTGTATTTTCATGAGTAGTCCAGTGTTAAACCAAGTCATATTAAAACAAAGTTATATCAGTTTAAGATGGTCAAGCTGGTGCTGGTTTGTTCCTGGTCCTGTTTGGTCTACTAAACCAGGTCCACTGTCATTTAGTGTACCTGATTAACCATTATCTAAATCAACTTGGATCAGATAATGACCATAAATGACCAGCTAGAAACCATGTAAACATATCTACCATATGAAGCTGGGAATAATGTCATCGTAGTTGCTCAAACTGACACAAGACAATGGAAAGTCATGAAATAAACATACTTCAAAGTCCAGGCCTTTCTTTGCTATCAGTTCTGAACCCTTCAGATCGAAGGCATTCCCAGGATTCTCAGTGAGGTTCAGCGTTACATCCTTTGTTATTGTGTTTATACGGACAACAACTGTGTCAGCTGTGTTATTCTCTTGAATTGTCACAGGCTCTGAGGGGACTGTACAAACTGCAGAGAGAAAACAAATATGACCAATTCTTACGTAGCAGATATTACAACATTTTCTTTGTCATAATGTAATAAAATCTAGTCATAAAAATATTTTTGTAGAAATGAATATTTTACAGATAATAGCCTGCAATAATACGATATCTTTGTATAAATGTGTATGGACAGAAACGTGATACGAGTTATTTTCTATGACAGAATACACTCTATGTAGGCAAGTATTTTGAACAACTAGACATATTTTGAAGCTCTACATTCCTGTCATCTGTAGACAATGACAATGAACAGACATGGCGTCTTTTTATTGCCACTGACTAAACTGAAATTGCTTACATCATAAAAAATGCCCACATGACACATGTCGTACCGAGACAATAGCGTTGCTAACAATAGTTTAGCAAATAGTTAAAATCTAAAAACTGAAACAGGAGTTACTTACTTTTATCAGCAAAGCAGTTTTTGTGAAGGAATAAGGCAATTAAACACCCAAAGATGGTAGTTATGGATTTATGCTTAAATATTATGTCCATTTCCCAGTTTCTGATGCACACAAATAACTATGGAGGACTGTGAGACCGTGGCACCAGCTGGTACTTCTTCACATAAAGCATTGACTGTGCTGACCGATGAGTGGGAGTTGACTCCAGTCGCAATGTTTGTGACTTCATCTTACAGTCATATATTGCCTAAGGAGCTTGCCAGCAGTGGACTGCTCCCTCCCACCCAAATACTTGCATCTGTTTTTGAGAGTTCATTTTGTATTAGTGGAAGCACCGTGGAATGGGAGACCGTCTGAAATCTAAAATTTATAAAATTACAAAATAAACGAAAATAAATAATAATATTAGGCTAATAATATTATTAATTAGTTAATCTGTCACTACTTAGGAATTGATCAGTGCTTTAGTTTTTTTAATACTAATAATGAGATACCAACCAAATATTTAGACACACTTACTGTATTTTATTCATTGTAACTCCACATTTTAGAGTAATAGTAAAGTTATGAAAACTACAGTATAAGAAAAAAACAAAATGATAAAACAACATTCCACGTCCCTAGAGCTAGTTTCCGTGTCCAGGGATCGGACTGTTGAGGCCCCTGCCTTCGACTGCTGCCCGATTCTCTAAGCACCGGCGCCTTACGGTCCCTCCTGTAGGTGGTGAGCCCACGGGAAGGCGGCCCCACGTCGCTCCTTCGGGCTGAGCCCGGCCGGACCCCGTGGGGGGAGGCCCGGCCACCAGGCGCTCGCATACGAGCCCCAACCCCGGGCCTGGCTCCAGGGTGGGGCCCCGGCTGCGCCATACCGGGCGACGTCACGGTACTTTGATGTGATCTTTTCATAAGGGGTTTGTGAACCGCTCTTAGTCTGACCCATCGCCTAGGACCTGTTTGCCTTGGGAGACCCTACCAGGGGCATATAGCCCCGGACAACATAGCTCGTAGGGTCATTCGGGTACTCAAACCCCTCCACCACGTTAAGGTGGCAGTTCAAGGAGGGGAAGTTATGAAAACTGATCTGAACCCGAGTGGTGTTCAGTTATTGGACTTATGTGCTAGTTACAGCTTGTCCATAACGAACACCATGTTCAAGCATAAGGGTGTCCATCAGTACACGTGGCACCAGGACACCCTAGGCCGTAGGTCGATGATCGACTTTGTGGTCGTTTCATCCGACCTCCGGCCGTATGTCTTGGAAACTCGGGTGAAGAGAGGGGCGGAGCTGTCAACTGATCACCACCTGGTGGTGAGTTGGATCCGATGGCGGGGGAGGAAGCTGGACAGACTCGGCAGACCCAAACGTACTGTGAGGGTCTGCTGGGAACGTTTGGCCGAGCCTCCTGTCAGAGAGATCTTCAACTCCCACCTCCGGCAGAGCTTCGACCGGATCCCGAGGGAGGCTGGAGATATTGAGTCCGAGTGGACCATGTTCTCCACCTCCATTGTCGAAGCGGCCGCTCGGAGCTGTGGCCGTAAGGTCTCCGGTGCCTGTCGAGGCGGCAATCCCCGAACCCGGTGGTGGACACCGGAAGTAAGGGATGCCGTCAAGCTGAAGAAGGAGTCCTATTGGGCCTGGTTGGCTTGTGGGACTCCTGAGGCAGCTGACAGGTACCGGCAGGCCAAGTGGACTGCAGCCCGGGTGGTTGTGGAGGCAAAAACTCGGGCCTGGGAGGAGTTCGGTGAGGCCATGGAGAAGGACTATCGGTCGGCCTCGAAGAGATTCTGGCAAACCGTCCGGCGCCTCAGGAGAGGGAAGCAGTGCCCTACCAACGCTGTTTACAGTAGAGGTGGGGAGCTGTTGACCTCAACTGGGGATGTCGTTGGACGGTGGAAGGAATACTTCGAGGATCTCCTCAACCCCGCTGTCACGTCATCCATTGAGGAAGCAGAGGCTGAGGGCTCAGATGTGGACTCGTCCATCACCCAGGCTGAAGTCACCGAGGTAGTCAAGAAACTCCTCGGTGGCAAGGCACCGGGGGTGGATGAGATCCGCCCTGAGTACCTCAAGTCTCTGGATGTTGTGGGGCTGTCTTGGCTGACACGCCTCTGCAGCATCGCGTGGCAGTCGGGGACGGTGCCTCTGGGATGGCAGACCGGGGTGGTGGTCCCTCTTTTTAAGAAGGGGGACCGGAGGGTGTGTTCCAACTACAGGGGGATCACACTTCTCAGCCTCCCTGGGAAAGTCTATGCCAGGGTACTGGAGAGGAGAATCCGGCCGATAGTAGAACCTCGGATTCAGGAGGAACAGTGTGGTTTTCGTCCAGGCCGTGGAACACTGGACCAGCTCTATACCCTCTACAGGGTGCTGGAGGGTTCATGGGAGTTTGCCCAACCAGTCCACATGTGCTTTGTGGATTTGGAGAAGGCATTCGACTGTCTCCCTCGCGGCGGCCTGTGGAGGGTGCTCCGGGAGTATGGGGTCCGGGGCCCTTTGCTAAGGGCTATCCGGTCCCTGTACGACCGGAGCAGGAGCTTGGTTCGTATTGCCAGCAGTAAGTCAGACTTGTTCCCGGTGCGTGTTGGACTCCGGCAGGGCTGCCCTTTGTCGCCAGTTCTGTTCATGATTTTTATGATTTCTAGGCGCAGCCAGGGGCCGGAGGGGGTCAGGTTTGGTGACAACACGATTTCGTCTCTGCTCTTTGTGGATGATGTTGTCGTGTTGGCTTCATCAAGCCAGGACCTTCAGCATGAACTGGGACGGTTTGCAGCCGAGTGTGAAGCGGCTGGGATGAGAATCAGCACCTCCAAATCCGAGGCCATGGTCCTCAGTCGGAAAAGGGTGGCTTGCCCACTTCAGGTTGGTGGAGAGTTCCTGCCTCAAGTGGAGGAGTTTAAGTATCTTGGGGTCTTGTTCACGAGTGAGGGAAGGATGGAACGGGAGATTGACAGACGGATCGGTGCAGCTTCTGCAGTAATGCGGTCGATGTACCGGTCTGTCGTGGTGAAGAAAGAGCTGAGCCGCAAGGCGAAGCTCTCGATTTACCGGTCAATCTACGTTCCTACTCTCACCTATGGTCATGAGCTTTGGGTCATGACCGAAAGGACAAGATCCCGGATACAGGCGGCTGAAATGAGCTTTCTCCGCAGGGTGGCTGGGCGATCCCTTAGAGATAGGGTGAGAAGCTCAGTCACCCGGGAGGAGCTCAGAGTAGAGCCGCTGCTCCTCCACATCGAGAGGGGTCAGCCGAGGTGGCTCGGGCATCTGTTCCGGATGCCTCCTGGACGCCTTCCCGGGAAGGTGTTTCCGGGCGCGTCCCACTGGGAGGAGACCCCGGGGAAGACCTAGGACACGCTGGAGAGACTATGTCTCCCGGCTGGCCTGGGAACGCCTCGGTGTCCCCCCAGAAGAGCTGGAGGAAGTGTCTAGGGAGAGGGAAGTCTGGGGTTCTCTGCTTAGACTGCTGCCCCCGCGACCCGGCCCCGGATAAGCGGAAGAAGATGGATGGATGGATGGATGGATAAAACAACAACTGTGATCTATATCCAGTATTGAAGGACTTATGCTCAGTATTTAAGATCTCTTATGCTCACCAAGGCTGCACTGAATTTATCAGAAATACAGTAAAAACAGTAACAATGTGAAATATCACTATAATTTTAAATAACTGTTTTCTATCTGAATATGTTTTAAAATTTAATATATTTTTCTTGATGACTAGAAATAATACAATTAATTTATTTGAAATATAACTCTTTTGTAGCATTATAAGTGTATTTTCTGTGCCTTTTGAACAATGATGAGACCTTGCTGAATAAAAGTATTATTATTATTATTATATATATATTTTTAAATAACATTTTTAAATGGTGGTGTATTATTCGTTAAAAAACGGTATTGATTTAAGAAATGTTTCTTTTTAATTTTTTAAAATATATTAAAATACAAAACAGTTATTTTAAATTGCAATAATATTTCAGTTTTTTTTTTTTTATTACTTTTTTATGCAGCCTTGGTGAGCATAAGAGACTTCTTTAAAAAAATCATAATTGTTCTAAATTCTGGACTAGTGTAGATCATATTTTTGGTTGAAAGATCTACAATAGATCAGCACTAGTAATCATTGCTGCACTACACATTCAAGTGATCTGATTTCAGATTCTGTGATTTGTGAAAGTACTGGCCTGACTGTCTTCTGAAGTCTTATGTAATAATGTGTGCTACTGCTCAGCTCTTACTTTATGCAGTGTGCTATTTATTTTGGCCTATTTGTTGATAGTACTTAATTTCCTTGAAAATATTCTGCCTCCCTCCAAGCCAATCAGAGCTCTTCTCCAGCACTTGCGACTGTGACATCAGCTGGTATAATACATGTTTAGAGACAAACAAGAAGAAGCCCCTCTGCTACCCCCACTGCTTCTCTGTGTGGGAACAACAGAACACAGTGTCACATGAAGCAGACACATTGTGCAGCCATGTAGAAGTGTGTTGCTGTCATGGATTCGCTTGAGCAGGCCTTGCACAGCGGAGCTGTAGGCTGCATTGTTGTGCAAGGTTTTTGAAAGAATTACAGGCCAATATAATGCTTCTCTCAAAACAGATTCACCATTTCTATATATTATAAATGACTTGGTGACGGAGATATAAAAGTAACAAATATTTCAACCATTACAACCAGTCCTATTAAAACAAATGAAGACTATAAAAGTACAATTAAAAAGTGTTAAAAATTATAGAAAAATAAAAATAAAATTAAAACACTGAAGAGAGTTAAAGGCTGCTCTATATATAAAAAAGTAGAAGACAAGTTTCAGTTTCATTGTTGTCAGATTTAAAAGGGTTTAGATATACATTTCAAGAACAGTGTTACAAAATGAAATATGCTGTAATAGTGAAGCTTGCCTTTGCGTTTTTTAACAACAAATGATGACCAACTCAATGATCCATTCATTAAGACAGTGGTCATTTGCTTCATTCATGAATGAATCAGCGGATTTGAATAAATCATTTGAATCAATGATTCTGTGATTCACTTCTTAAGACTTGCCACCAACTATTGCAGTTTCAATATATCAAAGTTACATTTAATTTTTTCATACATCTCACTTAATCAAAATGTTATATAAAACAGCACTTATCCACTTGTAATTGTAATCAATGGTCAGATGGATTTTCTTGATACTGACTTAATTTGATTGGTAACAGCCTTGAAGTGTATAGTGTTAACAAGACCACAGGAAACGGATGATTCTTCTGCACAATCTGACTTTGCTGCAGCCTGGAATTGAACTACTGGTTTCGTCCGGTCCAGAGGAGAACTGACCCCCCCCCCCAACTGAGCCTGGTTTCTCCCAAGGTTTTTTTCTCCATTCTGTCACCGATGGAGTTTCGGTTCCTTGCCGCTGTCGCCTCTGGCTTGCTTAGTTGGGGACGCTTCATTTACAGCGATATCGTTGACTTGATTGCAAATAAATGCACAGACACTATTTAACTGAACAGAGATGACATCACTGAATTCAATGAAGAACTGCCTTTAACTATCATTTTGCATTATTGACATACTGTTTTCCTAATGAATGTTGTTCAGTTGCTTTGACACAATGTATTTTGTTTAAAGCGCTATATAAATAAAGGTGACTTGACTTGACTTAATTAGCGCAATAAATAACATGTAACTTTATTTTATATATATATATATATATATATATATATATATATATATATATATATATATATATATATATATATATGTAAATGACGGGGTGTCCATTTTTCACGTGAAGACTTGCCCCTCAAAAATGCAAGGCATAGACTATTATCTTGTGCCGATGATCATGAACTGGAAACTCACTCAAACATCCCGCCAAAACTTCCTCAGAAGCGCCAAACTCCATTTTTATAGCTTCAAATGACTAAAAGTAAACTTATTAGAAAAAGGAACACTTAAACACACATCAGCATGATCAGAATGACCTAAAATAATGTAAATTATCTTTGGGAAAACTCTCTCTCTCTCCCTCTACACGGAGAGTTGGGAAAACTTTATACTGCAGCCAGCCACCAGGTGGCGATCAAAGAGTTTTGGTTTAATTTTCTGGACGTGAGCTTCGTTCACCGGCAGAGGTCAGTGCTGTTCAGGCTTAAAGTAATGAGTGTGTTGACTCAAGATCTATCTATACCTGGTGAAATTCTTAGCATCCCCATTCAAGCAGAGGGCTACTTTGGAACAGGACCTTTTTGAAATATGCAAGTAATCTGAAATCTTCCTTCTTGTTTTAAGCAACTGTAAGACTTTTTAATAGTTTCATTCTGATGTTCCCAGGGTTCATTCGTTCTCCAGATTTATATGTTAGTTATGGTTGGGCTAACATAGGGTTAACTCTGAGAACATACTGAAAGTAGAGCAGATATCTCGAATGAAATATTACAAATGATATATAGGATTCAGATAATGGGATTAGGTGTTATATTTTTATGAGTACCAGTTCATGTCGGTGTAAAAGGAAATGAGATAGGAGACTGAAGTGCAAAGAAAGAGATATACAAAGAGACATAGCTAGACATACATGTTAAATATTAGAAATGAAGAACGGCTAGATTTAGGTTTTATTGCATTCAAAGTAATGTAGCGTTTGGTAGAATTACAGAAGATCAGCAAAGCAGAGGGAAACATGACCGGAAATTTTGAAATTTGTGAATTTTGGGTTATGCCTACACTTATTTTTATATTATTTTGATGGTTCCCTTTAGACATTCTGTTGCCTATAAGTAACTTTGCAACTACACATCAACTGACTCTCATTAGAGAGAAGTGTTAGTGAACTGTTACGTTACACTAAGGGTTCAGGTTTAGTAGAACAAGTTGACTAAGTTGCAAAGTTATTTATAGTCGTATGTATGTTGGGGATCATCAAAATAAAGTGTTTGCAGATATTACGCAAATAGTATACTTCTACTCTAACTGGTAGTTGAAATGTAGTTGCAACGTTACAAATTGTATAAAGGTTTTGGACATGCAGCATTTAGCCTCTCGCCTCCTCACCAGTGCATTAGCAATGCTGTTTTGCTAATGTTGACAACTTCTGTAGGGATTATGATAGAACATGCAGTATTCATAACAGAGTTCATAGCGTTAACTGCCACAGTTGATTTTCACCCACAATTGGTAAGTGTTCATTTCAAACCATGTTTATAATAAATTGGAATGTTTGCAATTTAATGTTTCTTGCAAAAATGTTTATGCTAACCAGCTAAACCTTAAAGATGAGTTGAGTAGATGTAAACTGGAGAATGTTTAAACAGGATAAGCATAATTTATGAGCGTGAATGATTTATAAATTTCAGGAATCTGCCAATGTGTAAATATTTTAGAAATACAGCTAGGAATTGCAATCAAGGGGAATGCAAAGTATTTAGATACAAATACAATGTGTTAATCTTCTCAAAACAGCATGCTCCATTTCACAAGTCCTTCTGTAGAAAGGATAAGGTAAATCCTATTTTCTCCCAAACCATGCCAACCTGAGAAAAAGGACAGGGTTTGACCAAACAGATTTTAGCATTGATGTCACAAATTACTGCTATATTAAAGTTATTGGGTGCATATAATATGCTGTCATGATAAGCTGTAAAAATATTGGTTGGCAATATCAGTCTTTCAAAACAAGCCCTAAGCTAACCATTAAAGGAAACAAAGTTGATGAGTTGATGAGAAGTATGTCCTTTTCACAAGAAGATCCAGATATGACTGTCACCCTAAACTGTCACTGGGAAGTAAGCAGCATTGTACAAAAACGTTTGAATGATATTGTACAAAATCATATGAATAAGTTACCACTTTGAGTATTACAATCTCAACAGTTCTGGGGAGACTGATTCTTAGAATTTAACCTGCAATCTTTGTTAGCTATCAATATTTTAAAGCATTATATGTTACCATTACCAGTGGTAATTGTTTGTACTGTAGAATTTGCACATTTGAAACATAACATAGATTTTCAGATACTGGACAGCGAACATCCACCCATAATAAAAGCTTCAGCATGGGTTTTCAACCAGAGATTTTAAAAGTAAAGTATGATTTAATTTTCAGTGTTTTCTTTACACAAAGGTCTCAAGACTTTAAATGTCTGCTTTGTCTCATTTGGAAGGCTGTACACTCCGGAGGTCGCATTTGTCAGCTGAATACGTCATTATGGCTGTCTCATTTCAGAAAAGTAACAATTCGATCCTGAAATAAGAGCAAAATTACAATAACTTACACCTTATGATGAATAACAGTCAATTTACAACCTCAATGATGTATGCAACCGAGGTATCATAAAAATATACTGCAAAATGAGACAGCTACAGGGCACAATTACTATATATCACTTTATAACTGTCCTTTTTTATGTTCGACAGACTGGTCACTATGAACAATTGTTGTATCTTTCTTTAATTCTTCTTTTTTTATATTTCTTTACTATCTCAATTTCCTCTCTCTCTCTCTCTCTCTATATATATACAACCCGAATTCCGGAAAAGTTGGGACGTTTTTTAAATTTTAATAAAATGAAAACTAAAGGAATTTCAAATCACATGAGCCAATATTTTATTCACAATAGAACATAGATAACGTAGCAAATGTTTAAACTGAGAAATTTTACACTTTTACCCACTTAATTAGCTCATTTAAAATTTAATGCCTGCTACAGGTCTCAAAAAAGTTGGCACGGGGGCAACAAATGGCTAAAAAAGCAAGCAGTTTTGAAAAGATTCAGCTGGGAGAACATCTAGTGATTAATTAAGTTAATTGATATCAGGTTTGTAACATGATTAGCTATAAAAGCTTTGTCTTAGAGAAGCAGAGTCTCTCAGAAGTAAAGATGGGCAGAGGCTCTCCAATCTGTGAAAGACTGCGTGAAAAAATTGTGGAAAACTTTAAAAATAATGTTCCTCAATGTCAAATTGCAAAGGCTTTGCAAATCTCATCATCTACAGTGCATAACATCATCAAAAGATTCAGAGAAACTGGAGAAATCTCTGTGCGTAAGGGACAAGGCCGGAGACCTTTATTGGATGCCCGTGGTCTTCGGGCTCTCAGACGACACTGCATCACTCATCGGCATGATTGTGTCAATGACATTACTAAATGGGCCCAGGAATACTTTCAGAAACCACTGTTGGTAAACACAATCCGCCGTGCCATCAGCAGATGCCAACTAAAGGTCTATCATGCAAAAAGGAAGCCATTTGTGAACATGGTCCAGAAGCGCCGTCGTGTCCTGTGGGCCAAGGCTCATTTAAAATGGACTATTTCAAAGTGGAATAGTGTTTTATGGTCAGACGAGTCCAAATTTGACATTCTTGTTGGAAATCACGGACGCCGTGTCCTCCGGGATAAAGAGGAGGGAGACCTTCCAGCATGTTATCAGCGTTCAGTTCAAAAGCCAGCATCTCTGATGGCATGGGGGTGCATAAGTGCATACGGTATGGGCAGCTTGCATGTTTTGGAAGGCTCTGTGAATGCTGAAAGGTATATAAAGGTTTTAGAGCAACATATGCTTCCCTCCAAACAACGTCTATTTCAGGGAAGGCCTTGTTTATTTCAGCAGGACAATGCAAAACCACATACTGCAGCTATAACAACAGCATGGCTTCGTCGTAGAAGAGTCCGGGTGCTAACCTGGCCTGCCTGCAGTCCAGATCTTTCACCTATAGAGAACATTCGGCGCATCATTAAACGAAAAATACGTCAAAGACGACCACAAACTCTTCAGCAGCTGGAAATCTATATAAGGCAAGAATGGGACCAAATTCCAACAGCAAAACTCCAGCAACTCATAGCCTCAATGCCCAGACGTCTTCAAACTGTTTTGAAAAGAAAGGGAGATGCTACACCATGGTAAACATGCCCCGTCCCAACTATTTTGAGACCTGTAGCAGAAATCAAAATTGAAATGAGCTCATTTTGTGCATAAAATTGTAAACTTTCTCAGTTTAAACATTTGCTATGTTATCTATGTTCTATTGTGAATAAAATATTGGCTCATGTGATTTGAAAGTCTTTTAGTTTTCATTTTATTACAATTTAAAAAACGTCCCAACTTTTCCGGAATTCGGGTTGTATATATATATATAAATACAGAGTTTATCTGCACCCTGTCTGCAGAAGAAGCTAAGTGACACAAATCTCCAACAAGTTATCACACGCACAAGTTCTAAAGATTGTCTTGGAATAAAGCTTTGGAGAACTTTGCTTTGGTAAAAGTAACTCACATGATGTCAAATAGTCACAGATGTGCTACACTGTTTATACAGTGAGCTCCATATTAGTGCAATACTCCCAACTAAGCCTTATGTAAACCTGCTTAATGTTCGCTGTGGTTCGACCCACAGGCCATCCTGCAAAAAATGAAGAGAGGCAGAGAGGCTTTAATATATTATGCACAATACACTTTGACTGTTATAGTTATGTTGTACGGTGATACAAAAACATTATGGTTCATGGTTTGTATAGTGGTGTTGCTCAGAGGCTGTTTATGAAGTATACTGGAGAAGTGTAGCCAGTGAAAACGTCCTGTTTTAGGTCACCCGCTGTTTTTAGAACACAGTTTTGACCTTAAATTCACGTTAAGAGAATGTCTTGCCTCGCTGAACTGCTGGCATACTTTTTTGTCTTTCCTCATTTCAAATCAAAGGATATAAAGTGAACTTGGTTTTGTATGGCAAAAACAAATACTACTTTAAGGAGTCCAAAGGCACCTAAATAAAAACAATCTTCGCAACCAAAACAAATACACGTTCTCCACCTTTGCGGTGATCTAAAGAACATTTTAAGATTTTAGGATCAAAATCTGGATCTGATCTATTATTGGCTGGACTTTTCCTTAGTTTATTGCCATGCAATATAGACCACATTCACAATTTTCTTGATTATGAGAGATCAATAATCACGAGCAAATGCAAACACAAGCAGTACTGTATATTAGCAATGCATGTTATTTCCACATTAGCTCACCCTATAGCTAAACATTGATATCCAGAAGGTTATTTTACATCAAAATACAGTCTGAAATGCATTCATTGATTTATCATAAAAAAACTAACAAACAAACCCTTCAATTTCTTCTGTAAGGCTATATTTAGTGAAGCTTGGAATAATTCACTTAACTTTTTTCTTTTTTTTACAAACGGATCTAGATGGCATTGAACCTAGAAGCACATGTTGGCTGCCACCAGTCCAAACACCAGACTAGAAGGGACAATCTTCTAAAAGCTCAGAGCCAAAGAGTACTTAGTTTCTATGTTGATTCTGGAGTAACAGAACAAAAGATAAAATAAAATAAAATGAATAAAAAATACAATTAATTCTATATAAATCAATCAGTCATATACAAAATAATCATATACACAGTCATATACAAAATAATATGTTGAATATTTATCAGAAATGCTACTGTGACCTAATCCAATCGGCAGATATTATCATAGCTTAAAGGTGCCATCTGTCCTATCTGGCAAAAAAATCAAGCCATACTCCACATTCCATACCAGATGGGGGCAGTATGCCTCAATAAAGTGAATTGGTCTACTCTAGAGTAACAAACGAGAAACGGCAGTCTCTATGCTCCGCCCCTACCTTCACAACAACCCTAGAGCATAGCTGAAGCCTATAAGACAGCGGTTCTCAATTGCAGTCCTCGCGCTCCACTGCTCTGCACATTTTGAACGTTTCTCTTAGCGCTTTAGACATTTGTTCTATTCGAACATAAGTGCCCTGCGAAGTGGACATCACGGGATATTCAGCCATGATTCCAGTTCGAAGTGAACGTAGCTATATGTTCCAATAAAAGTGCATTGAAGTGTGCAAGACGTGAATTTAAATTGTATTGATTTACAGAGGTATATGATGTCACAGTTGTCCATGTTTAGAGACGCTGCACAGCACAAATCAGTGAATGAATGTTTCGATGTGAGGTAAACTTCAACAGATTTCCCCTGCTCAGAGAGTAGGGAGCAATGAACAATTGGAACACAGTTCATGCACGAATTCATTTCTAACGAGCTGATTATCTGAATCAGGTGTGTTAACAAAGAGAAACGTGCAAAATATGCAGAGCAGTGGGGCGCGAGGACTGGAAATGAGAACCGCTGCTATAAGAGGACGTTTTGCCTCCAGAGGAACGTTGGGTGATGTCAAGTGATTTTGAAACATGACATCTTCAAGCTACTCCCCTTCACCTTTACCAGTGAATATGTTCATATTCGTTTTGTTCATATTACATTGAGTTGTATATACACATTATTTGAATTAAATTAATTTGACAGACAGCATTCTGTCAACATGTTGACCAAGCTAGCGCCCAACCAACGTAACCAGAGCTGCCAACTCTCAAGCATTCACCGTGAGACACACGCAATTGACTCTTTCCACACGCTTTCACGCCAAACATCAATTTTCTCACGTACAGAAAAACCACGAAGCAAAGAGGACACAGAGACCAACAGACTAGACAGAGCAGGTTAGTTATGATATAAAAAAATGGGTAAGTTATAGCTAGCTAATTATCAAACGCAGCTACGGTTAGCCATCGCTAACATTAGCACGTTTATAGAACAGCCTTCGATACATTTCTATGTTATAACTTCCCGAAAAAAAATACACAAACATATAAAACAAACTTCTAGCGAAATACTAACAGCATCTAACTTACCAATCCAAAAGAAATGTTGCAAGTTCGGTGTCGAACCTCATTTCTTTCAGGTCCATCAGTTGTCTCCAGCGATTGAAAGCAGTGCCGATGTTTACTCTGGTTCGGCTCCTATTCTTATCAGATTTGATTTGTGATTCCGAGCAGTTGTTTCCCTGTAGCGGGTGGTGGTCTCTTGCCAAGGGCTTAAGTCATCCTTCCGCTCTCTTCCCTGAACTGAAATGTAGTGGGCTGTACTTTCCATATGATTGACATCAGGTTCAGGTACGCCCACAAGCCGTGCGAGTTATTCGTGTATTGCAGGTTGGCTGGTGGTTATGTTGCCCGCATACCGCCTCCCATGGCCGAAACTGGTATTACGACACCTGTTGGGCCGGGGCTAGTAATGCTACTGCTAATTAAGGTTGATATCTCTGCAGCACTATAACTTTACATTTTTTTAATGACATCATCGCCCTTATTTCTTCTCATACTTTTGATGCGTGTAGGTCATTTTTTAAATATTTTTACCTCAATTTTTGCACATGGCACCTTTAAACCTTCTGTTGTTTGGTATCAAGTAGGCAACTAGACATGCACTTCCAGAAAAGTATAGTAACATTTTGTTTGGTTTGGTTTCAATCTGATACACTTAACACAGTTGACACACTTAGCTTATCTGTAGCTACCCCAGCATAATTTAACACTGAGAACACTTCAACCATTTGTTTGTAATCAGTTCAGCTGAAAATATTCCTTTGTGGAGTAAGATATATACAGTACAGACCAAAAGTTTGGACACACCTTCTCATTCAAAGAGTTTTCTTTATTTTCATGACTATGAAAATTGTAGAGTCACACTGAAGGCATCAAGGGCTATTTGACCAAGAAGGAGAGTGATGGGCTGCTGCGCCAGATGACCTGGCCTCCACAGTCACCGGACCTGAACCTAATCGAGATGGTTTAGGGGTGAGCTGGACCGCAGAATGAAGGCAAAAGGGCCAACAAGTGCTAAGCATCTCTCGGGGAACTCCTTCAAGACTGTTGGAAGACCATTTCAGGTGACTACCTCTTGAAGCTCATCAAGAGAATGCCAAGAGTGTGCAAAGCAGTAATCAAAGCAAAAGGTGGCTACTTTGAAGAACCTAGAATATGACATATTTTCAGTTGTTTCACACTTTTTTGTTATGTATATAATTCCACATGTGTTAATTCATAGTTTTGATGCCTTCAGTGTGACTCTACAATTTTCATAGTCATGAAAATAAAGAAAACTCTTTGAATGAGAAGGTGTGTCCAAACTTTTGGTCTGTACTGTATATATATATATATATATATATATATGTGTGTGTGTGTGTGTGTGTGTGTGTGTGTGTGTGTGTGTGTGTTATGGGGTTCAGTCTTGTTCTCAAATTATTTTATTTTGTGTTACAAAGAAGAAAGAAAGACATGCAGGTTTAGAAAGATAAGATGGTAAGTAAATTATGACATTTTAGGGTGAACTATCCCTTTAAGCACAAAAATAATTGATTTTATATATATATAAACCAACATCTGTTAGAATTTCTGTAGACTACAGCCAGCAGTCTATACGTATTACAAAGTGGAAATTACTTGTAATAAAATCTTGAGGAAGACAAGGTTTCATCTTCAGGTTATATGAGCCTTTATTTCCCTTCTGAATGAACTATTTGCTATAACTGCCTTCTTCTTTATCATCCCCCACATTCTGTCAGATTGCTATTCTCACCTTACACTTTCACCTTCTGTCTGAGCGTATGGAGGTGAAAATATGAGAACAAGATTTATTCTTTAAAGTCCCAGACAAAAGTCTGAAGTATTCAGACAAAAAGTGTAAGCTTGGAGTCTTCTTTCCCTGGAGAAAAAAGGTTCAAAAGGGCTCGAAACACTTCAGACTAAAACCGGCTTGCTTGTAGCCTTTCATCTTACACTTGATTACAGAGATCTCATCTCCTAGCCCCATACAATATGATCAGAGGAAACATGGTGCATGGTCAACCAAAAAACAAAATATATGGTTTTTATTATTATTAAATAATAATAAAAAAAAAATTTCTTTACACTATGCGTTACTGTAAGGTTAACATATTTTTAAACTATAGGTTTACAAATGAACTGAGCAAACACTTGAAACCTAGATGTCAAGTTGCTAATCTAGGTTTTACATAGTTTACCCTGGACTAGAAATGTAAACTCAGTGCTTCTGGCACCAGAATGTGGGTTGCGGTGCAAACCCTGCTATGGAGCAAGACTTTAATCCAGAGTTAAATGTGGTTTTAATCCGGGGTTTAAATGTTGCCCCCATTTCCTCGCCCTCATGCCATTTTAACAACCTGGTCTCATAAAAATTCATACCTCTGAGCACTTTTTGTGCCACACTGTTTTTACTTATCTTTCTGCACATGTTGCCCGCAGTTTCAAAGAGAGGTAGCATTTTAACCTAGTGAAGTAGCAGCACACTTAAACATACTTTTAAAAAGAGTACAGAAAGAAGCATTACAGAAATAATATACTTTAAAAGAATATACTTAAGTGCAAACTGAATATAATGTTTTCAGACACTTAACTGCATGTTATCTGTGATTAAATTAAAATGTATTTATTTATAATTAATTTTAAAAGCAATTAGTTAAGAACAACTAAAGAGCACCTTAAGTTTAATTAATTTACTTTTTTTTTTTTTTTTAAGTATAACTTAAGTACATCTTGATTTGCAATTGTAAAATTACTTCTGTCATTAAAACATGTTTGGTTAAAGTGTACTGCCAAATGTACTGTTAAGCATTTATGGTAAACTAAAGTATCTGTAAAAATCTGTAAAAATAGGGCATAGTGTGCTGTGTTAATTTGAATACATTTTCTGGTATCACTTTATTTTAAGGTTTATAAAAAAAAAATATTTAAATACATTTTAAAGTTTATTTATTAAACATTACATGCACTTACTATTATAATAACAATTAATTAATTACATGCAAGTAACCCTAATCCTAACCCTAAGCAATCCTAACCTTATAGTAAGTGCATGTAGTTAGCTAATATTACTCAGTACTTAAATGTATAATTACACAGAAACATGGACACCTTAAAGTAAAGTGTAACCAATTTTCCTTATTCATTCATTTATTAATTCAGGTGTTTTACCATTTTGAATTTTACACTTCACTGTGTTGTGTTTTAGAGTTAACAGAAATGTCCATAAAATTAATTAATAATGTCCTGGTAATGATCTGCCAGTACTTTTCTGTTATTTAACAGATTTATTTCTTACAGTGTAATCTAGTACTTGACTTGTGCTTTAGTATGTTAGTGATTAAGAAACAGTCATGAAAGTGTACTTTAAGTACATTTAAGTGGCCTTTAATTAATTATTATATTCCTACTGTGAGGAGTGAGGAAGGTAACTCTCGATGATACATTCTTTACTTTCTTCAAATGGAACAAGGAACACATAGGAAATGGGTAATGATGTTCTTGACAGCATGCAGGATTCTGGAAACACGGGGCTTAAATAGAACTGAAAAAAATGGGACACACCTGGGATCAGTGGAACAAAATGGGGAACACCAGGAAACACAATCAGGACAGGAACAGGAAAACCAAATAAGGACACAATAATAAAACTGGAGTACGTTGGGGAGAGAAACACATCACGAGACATGGAACAGAGTCTGACAATTATCTGCAAGTATGCTTTACTAATGTACTTTAAAAGTGTGATTTAAAGTACAGTACAACTGAATTGCATATTCAATGCAATAAATCACACTTATTTTTCCACAAAGTGCATAATTTTCTTTCTTTCATGCAGCAAACAAAAGAAGACTTAAAGAATGTTTCAGCTCTTTTTGTTTATTTTAAAATGTATTCACTTTCATATTTGATGGTCAATACATACTCTGTACATTTTACTATTTCATAAGTGAATTAATTTTGTATTTCATAATTATTTTGCTGTTTAGTTTAGCTGAGAACGCGGAAGTAAACTGATAGGTGAGACTTTCTGTTCATTAGCTGCTATAGTTAAATAACGAGGAGAATAACAATGTGCAGTAAATGGTAAAACTGTTCCCATTACAAACCAGTGGGTTCATAATTAAGATAATACATTAAAATAATATGATAAGACACACCAACTTTCAATATCAAGCAGCAAAATGAACTGTTTTCTTCAGCTAAAAATAGCTGGACGGAGTAGTCACAAATGAGACCGGAAGCCAGACCCATAGAATTTACAAATTTTTACGACAAGAAAAATTAAATTTCTTGCAATAAGTATATTATATATATTATATATATATATATATAGTATATATTACTTTAAAGTATGTACATGAACAAAAACATACTTCAAAAATAAACCTACCCTGAGAAATCACTGAACAAGTATGACAACCTGTGTGTCACAGTTATGTTCCGTTCATAGACTTTTAGTTTGTTTTCTTTCATGTTTCCCTTGACCTAGTTTTCCCTCATGTCTGATTAGTTCATTCTGTTCCAGATTTAGTCCATTATAATTTCATATCTTAATGATCCCAACAGCAGCAACAAAAACAATCCATTTGGGAGAAAAACAGAAAACTGTTTATTATACAGTACAGACCAAAAGTTTGGACACACCTTCTCATTCAAAGAGTTTTCTTTATTTTCATGACTATGAAAATTGTAGATTCACACTGAAGGCATCAAAACTATGAATTAACTCTTGTGGAATTATATACATAACAAAAAAGTGTGAAACAACTGAAAATATGTCATATTGTAGGTTCTTCAAAGTAGCCAACTTTTGCTTTGATTACTGCTTTGCACACTCTTGGCATTCTCTTGATGAGCTTCAAGAGGTAGTCACCTGAAATGGTCTTCCAACAGTCTTGAAGGAGTTCCCCGAGAGATGCTTAGCACTTGTTGGCCCTTTTGCCTTCAGTCTGCGGTCCAGCTCACCCCTAAACCATCTCGATTGGGTTCAGGTCCGGTGACTGTGGAGGCCAGGTCATCTGGCACAGCACCCCATCACTCTCCTTCTTGGTCAAATAGCCCTTAATGCCTTCAGTGTGACTCTACAATTTTCATAGTCATGAAAATAAAGAAAACTCTTTTTGAATGAGAAGGTGTGTCCAAACTTTTGGTCTGTACTGTATATAATTTTTGTTAGTAGGCTTTTGGGCCAATCAGAATTTCACAGGTGTATATATATATATATATATATATATATATATATATATATATATATATATATATGTGTGTGTGTGTGTGTGTATACACACACACATGTATATATTTGTTTTTATTTATTTATTTTAATATAACTTTGAAATTCTGTAGAATCGCCCATATATATATTATGGGCAGTTTTACAAAATTGATTCAAGGTAAGAGATGGTTAATTCTCATATTGTATTTTTAGAAAGTTTTAGAATATGTTTCCTCTCTACAGATTTTTCATTATATATACTTTAATAATATTATCTTTATATATTAATATTGTTTACCCCTATTTTTTTTGTGCTATTTTATTAAAGTTTTCACAGGTATATTCAATTACAATTACAATTATTTCATATGTAATTTATGAGATGTGTTGTATTTTGACAAAACACTATCATATCATCTGAGTTGATAATTCAGTATACACAGGGCCGTAGCTGGGGTTAGCAGGGCCCCGGTGCAGGTTGTACCAGTGGGCCCTGTTTAAAATTGTTTAATTTATATGTTCATTCTATTTATTTATTTGTGCTAATTGCACAATGTTTAGGTTGTTTTATGTTTGTAGGTGTCCAGGTACAGAAAACAAATAATTAAATATAAAATAGCACTGCATAGTCTTCACTGTAAAAATTTAATTAACAGTCAAACCAAAATGTATTCAAACACCTTCAACTTTTATTACATAATCACAGTTTATTTGCTCTAGTTTATAAAATGGTAATAAAATATGACAAGAACTCAATTGTCAGAACAAATTCATCTTGATAATGTCAGATAACTTTGATAGAAAGATATGTAATGGATTACAATCAACCAAAAATTCAGACAACTGTTATTATGACATTATTTACACAACTATCAATACTTTGTTGAAAAATTACCAAGCAATGCTTAATTTTGTTCAGTCTGTGGTGTGAAAAGATGCATTAGCAATTCAGGCAAAAAAACACGTAAGCAAAACATGGTGTGTCACGTTCGGTGTTACAAAGAACCACGGGAGAGATCCAAGTGCAGGTATGTGACTTTATTAAAGGGCAAATCCAAAGGGTAAACAGTCCAGGCAGGGTCAAAACCAGAAAATCCAAAACATAAAAACAAGACAAGAAGACAAGGCAAGGGCACGACTAGATGACGGACATGAATTAACATCACATTAAACAAGGACTCCGTGACTAAGACTCAGACAGACCAGGTATAAATACACAAAAGGATAATGGGGAAACAGGAGACAGGTGGGGAACAATCAATTAACTAAACAAGGAGGAAGGTGACCAAATAAGGAGACAGGAAGTGATAATATGATAAACACCGTGGGAACTGAGGACACCTAGTGGAAACCCAGGGAACACAACCCAGACACTGTGACAGTACCCCCCTTCTACGGAGCGGCTCCCAGACGCTCCAAGACAGACACAAAACAGAGACCAGGAGGGAGGCGGACAGGTGGAGGCTCAGGGGGAGGGACGGAGGGCCAGAAAAGAAAAACATGGGGAACAGGCACCAGAATGTAAACACAACACAGAAAGACCAGGAGGGAGGAGGAACGGAGGAGGTACAGGGGGAGGGACGGAGGGCCAGACTAACAGAAAGGAACAGGGACCGACATTAACACAAAAGGAAAAAAAACAACATGAAGCCCCCCCAGGGCGGAGCAGAAGACCACCACACCCTTGTGGTCAAGGCCAGAGTCCTCCAGGGCGGAGCGGAAGACCACCACAACAGTGTAGTCAGGGCAAACGCCCCCCAGGGCGGAACAGAAGACCACCACGTCCGTGTGGTCAGAGCGGAAGCCCCCCAGGGCGGAGCAGAAGACCACCACGTCCTCGTGGTCGACGCCAGAGTCCCCCAGGGTGGAGCAGATAACCACCACGCCCCTGTGGTCGATGCCGGAGTCCAACAGGGCGGAGCAGCAGACCACCCAGTGACTTGACTTGTCTCTGGAAGGTCAGCGGTGACTGGCCCTGACTCTGGAAGGTCATCGGTGACTGGCCCTGACTCAGTAAGGTCATCGGTGACTGGCCCTGACCCTGGAGGACACACAAACATCTGACTCGACTCTGGAGGGTCAACTGGAACTAGCCCTGACTCTAGATGGTCGACGGTGACTAACCCTGACTCAGGAAGGTCCATGAACACCTGACTCGACTCTGGAGGGTCAACCGGGAACTGACTCAACTCTGGAAAGTCAATGGGCACCTGACTTGACTTAGGACTGCCTGTGGAGACGTGAGACGCCTCGGCTTCAAGCACCGCCTCTGGAACGGCCTCGGGCACTGCCTCGGGCACCGCATCGGGAGCGGCCTCGGGCACCGCCTCGGCCTCCGGAACGGCATCGGGCACCGCCTCGGCCTCCGGAACGGCATCGGGCACCGCCTCGGCCTCCGGAACGGCATCGGGCACCGCCACGGCCTCCGGAACGGCATCGGGCACCGCCACGGCATCGGGCACCGCCTCGGCCTCCGGAACGGCATCGGGCACCGCCTCGGCCTCCGGAACGGCATCGGGCACCGCCTCGGCCTCCGGAACAGCATCGAGCACCGCATCGGGTACGGCCTCGGGCACCGCCTTGGGAACGGCATCGGGCACCGCCTCGGCATCGGGCACCGCCTCGGCCTCCGTAACGGCATCGGGCACCGCCTCGGCCTCCGTAACAGCATCGGGCACCGCCTCGGCCTCGGGAACAGCATCGGGCACCGCCTCGGCCTCGGGAACAGCATCGGGCACCGCCTCGGCCTCCGGAACAGCATCGAGCACCGCATCGGGTACGGCCTCGGGCACCGCCTCGGCCTTGGGAACGGCATCGGGCACCGCCTCGGCCTCCGTAACGGCATCGGGCACCGCCTCGGCCTCCGTAACGGCATCGGGCACCGCCTCGGCCTCCGTAACGGCATCGGGCACCGCCTCGGCCTCCGGAACAGCATCGGGCACCGCCTCGGCCTCCGGAACAGCATCGGGCACCGCCTCGGCCTCCGGAACAGCATCGGGCACCGCCTCGGAATCGGGCACCGCCTGGGCCTCCGGAACAGCATCGGGCACCGCCTCGGCCTCCGGAACAGCATCGGGCACCGCCTCGGGAACGTCCTCCGGGCTTTGAGGAACGGTAGACGCCGGTCTCCTCCTCCTCCACCCTCTATGATGGCGAGTCGGTGACACCTTGTCTGGAGACTCAGGTGTTGAGTCGGCCATGTTGTGCTGTGGCTCCAAGCTGGCGGCCATCTTGTACTGTGGCGCTGGGCTGGCGGCCATCTTGTGCTGTGGCTCTGGGCTGGCAGCCATCTTGTGCTGTGGCGCTGGGCTGGCAGCCATCTTGTGCTGTGGCGCTGGGCTGGTGGCCATCTTGTGCTGAGGCGCTGGCTCAGCAGCCATGACGTTAACCGTCTTGGGAATCTCTAGAATCTTGGACAGCGTAGCGAAATAATCCAAGAATGAGTCAGCGGCCTTCTTGGGTGTTGGCGCTGAGCTGGCGGCCATCTTGCACCGTGGCGCTGGACTCGCGGCAATCATGGGCAGTGGCGCCACCGTGGCGGACGTGCGCTTCCTCTCCCCTCTCCGTCCGCCATGGTGAGACGGTGGCTCTGATCCATCCCACACGAGCCCCGGGTCGAAGGGAGGCCATGGTTGAGAGCGGTGCTGAATCTCCTCTCGACCACTCCCTCCTCGGCGACCTCCCCTGGTCCCCCGGAAAACCACCAGGCGAGTTCCCTCAAATCCGTTCCTCTCCCGCTCTGTGGCTGGGGAGGAGACATAAACAGACATACCGCTGGATCTTCGCTTGACGGAGTCCTTCTGTCACGTTCGGTGTTACAAAGAACCACGGGAGAGATCCAAGTGCAGGTATGTGACTTTATTAAAGGGCAAATCCAAAGGGTAAACAGTCCAGGCAGGGTCAAAACCAGAGAATCCAAAACATAAAAACAAGACAAGAAGACAAGGCAAGGGCACGACTAGATGACGGACATGAATTAACATCACATTAAACAAGGACTCCGTGACTAAGACTCAGACAGACCAGGTATAAATACACAAAAGGATAATGGGGAAACAGGAGACAGGTGGGGAACAATCAATTAACTAAACAAGGAGGAAGGTGACCAAATAAGGAGACAGGAAGTGATAATATGATAAACACCGTGGGAACTGAGGACACCTAGTGGAAACCCAGGGAACACAACCCAGACACTGTGACATGGTGAGGTCAAAGTGTCTGAATAATTTTTGGTCCCATTTTTTTTTCTATCAATTTCACTAGTAGTCCAATGTATGAAGATTGTTTTGGGTATAATATGTCACAGCTCGCTTTATTTTGCTATACTCTCTTACCTAAATTAATTATAGTGTCCTGCACTTACTATTACAATTAAAAAAAAAATGTCTTTCTTTCATTTTCTTGTATTAACATTACAGCAGCTAGTACTGTAGCTAAATAAGGCGCGGTCACTTTAAGAGACGATGAAGCATCCAATATAATACACATCCGATTTTTTTCTCAACTGTTTACATAACCAACAGTTTTTTCGAACATACTTTCCAAGACGGGTATTTCGACATATTTTGTATGTTTTTGTCGGTACAATAGGAAAAAGAGGCAAATTCTTTGTTAATAAAGTGTTTTGAGACGCCTTTCTCTGCTTGAGCCCTAAACGCCAGAACACCGCGGTGCTGAATTGGGCTTTTTCACATCCTTTTCTGTTTGTTTAAACTGCGATTTGTATTTGTTCGTTCATGTGCAGAAGGAAGTTCGAGGAGAACTTCGTAAAGGAGAGCTCGGATTAGTGTCGCTGTCTGTGAGACGCGGCTTTGAGACTGTGAGATGCGTGCGCACCGAACACAGCGCGCGAGTAACCAGTTCAGCTTTTCCGCGTCTTGCGTTTGAATGATTTAAACTCTTTTGAATGTTTCAATTGGAAAGTGGTCAGACTTAAAAACACATGAAAATTATAAGCTTTCATGACGACACGCAGCAGTGGCCTGTCAACTGTCCTGATCGTCTTTTAGGCTAGCCTCAGCCAGACGGTTGAGATCGCCGCCCCCCCCCCCCCCCCCCCCCTCGGCCGTGGGCCCCTATAATCGTCACCACCTTTCACCCCACTTGCGATGGCCCTGAATATACATACAAAACATGCCATGTCTCGGTAGTGACAGTAATGTTTTGGTAGCTCCATTACAAAATTAACTCGCATACTAAAATACAATTTTTTTTTTACATTTTATTAATTCCTCATAAATGTAAGGGTGTAGCAAGAAAATGCCACATTTTTGTCCCCTGATAAATTTTAATGATTTAATAATAAAACATTATATATATATATATATATATATATATATATATATATATATATATATATATATATATATTATTATTATTTTTTTTATTTTTTTTTTTTACTTCAATAAAATTTTTATTAATCATCTAAAAGATATATATTTTTAAAACAGCAATTTTATTTATTTATTTCTAATGAAAAAATATTTCAATTAAATAAAAAAATGAAATTTAGGCCTTAGGGTTCGGAACAGCCACATCCCAATTGAAAGTACCGAATAAATAAATTTTATAGGTAGCCTATACATTAAGCTAACTGGTATTTTAAATATTATTTAGGCTAGTATAGGCCTTATATGGGCAGGATGAGCGAAGGTGTTTACTCAACTCGTACTGTACAGTAGCCTATGTCTAATCAGCTCTGCAGTTGTAAAAAATGAGCGCCCTTAGCGCCACACCGACCGTCCGACTGCAAGTGCGTCTCCATTGGTTAAGTAAGTGGTTGGAGCGGCTACAACCTTTTTTTCTCAGCTTCGAAAAGTTTCATATTGACAGCAGCTGCCATTAAACGAAATGCAGCTCGCGAGTTTCCCAGATTATCGGACTGTGTTATTTCAGGAGAGACGGCAGATGGACTGACTTTCTCAATGCCTCTTTCTGGCGCCTTGCTGTTGATTTAGATGGCTTGTCTCCTGACAACACAACAAGATAATAACACAAGATGAGCAGAGATGGACGACAGTGGACACGACAACATGAGACATTTATGAAAAGTTTCCCCGAAGAAGCCCTTCTCGCTCGGATAAAGAACAATGTCTTTGAATGTCTCGCGCTTGAACAACACACTTCAGCACGAGCTCTTTACCTACAATGTTCCTGCTCTCATATTTGGGCTTTTGCTCATTATTGTGATCATATCTGGAAATGCGCTTGTCTGCCTAAGTGTTTACAAGGAAAAAGCCTTGAAGACAACGACAAACTATTTCATAGTGAGTTTGGCTGTGGCAGATCTCCTGTTGGCGGTTCTGGTTTTACCCCTGTTTGTCTATGCAGAGGTAAGTGATCTGTTTCAAGCGCAAATAGCTACTGTATGTCTGAGACACATAATGAGAAGTTAATTGTGCAGTTCGTTTTGTTTAAGTTCCCCAAATGTATGTACAAAAATGTGCATTTTTATAAGCATAGCCAATACTGTATCTCAAAATACTGTTGGTCATTGTGTCAGTATGAATGAGCACTGAGACATGGACTAGCATAGCGTGACTGACAAATTAAAGATATGAATACTGTTGCATTGTTATTTATAATAATTGACAAATATAACTTATTCATTATGTTTTATATATATATATATATATATATATATATATATATATATATATATATATATATATATATATATAATATATATAATCATATATATATATATATGATTAAATTTATTTAATTTATATATATATATATATATATATATATATATATATACAGTATATATGCTGTGGATAGATAGATAGATTGAAAAGAGTTACTACATAGGCTTCTAGATAACTGCCTCTTTGATTCTCTTTCTCAAGCTTTTTAGGTCACTTATCTTGTTATCCTCAAGTTGTAGGCTCATTAGGTTAGTTTGAGTCATTTAGAGAATCAAGGACAGTCTGAATCTGTATCCAACCCGTTTGAAATGAATATAATATGTGAGGAAGCATGCAGTTTCTTCTAAATGTTCATTAAAATTATTTTTGACACAATAAATCTGTCTTTCCAGTTTCAAGGTGGTGTCTGGTCCTTAGATGTCGCTCTTTGCGATGGACTAATGACCATGGATGTATTGCTCTGTACAGCATCAATATTCAACCTTTGTGCAATCAGTGTGGACAGGTTTGTTCTTTAATCTCAGTCAAATATCCCTGACTTTTTGTATAGCATTACTTTTCCTGAAGAAAGAGAAAAGTAGCTTTGGAAGCCTTGAGGCATTTTCTTGAGAAAGAATGCATACTGTATAATCAGTTTTTAGCACATTATTTTGACGTAATCGGGGTTGCAGAAACAGGTCATGCTGGTTCTGTAGTTCATTCTTATTGTGCAAAGGACTATATTCCAGCTCATCAGTGTTTCCAACTGGACATAGTGCTCTTTAAGTATCTATAAAGAAAGTTAGATTAGCAATATTCTGTAAATTAGTGGTTCTCAACTGGTCGTGACCCAAAAAAGGTGTAATCTAATAGCACATAGGGAAATAACAATGCTAAATGCAAACAATAATAAAATGCATCAGAATAAATACGCTTAACATCTTCTGTTGTTGATGTCGAAGGCAATGTGTCCAGTGTTGGCACAAATTTATTGTTCACTTTAAAGCCAGCCAAATTAGGCAGATGTTAAGCACGGAGTGGCTGTGTGACATGCACTCATCATCAAAGTCTATGAATAAAGCTTTGCAAAATGTGAAAGAAAATATGATATACCGTACTCATTTAAATATGGGTTCTGTTGCAATGATAATGTATGGTTTCTGGTTACCACAATGTATTTTGTGCAGTGAATTATTGGCTATTATAAAGCACATGAAACCAACACTCCATCTATAAAAAAAATCCAGCATTTCATGTTAATAATTTTGCATACTGTTGGGCCAATATACACATTACTAAGTTACCACGACACACTTGTTTAACCATCTGGGTCCTAAAGCAAAACCACTTGAGAACCATTTGAGTTTAAACGTTGGCTTTGCTGTGATCATACTGCTAAGAAAGTTTTTATTTCTGTTTATCCTGATGGTAACTTTCAATATGCATCCTGTAACAGGTTTATTGCAGTGTCCATACCACTTAACTACAACAGAAAGCATGTTGACTATCGGCAGATTCTGTTACTTTCTGCCACATGGTTGTTGGCGTTGGCTGTGGCATCTCCTGTCATCTTCGGAATAAACAATGTTCCACAAAGAGACCCCAGAGAATGCAAACTTGAAGACAACAGTTATGTAGTATATTCGTCTGTCTGTTCCTTTTTCATCCCATGTCCAATCATGCTCCTACTGTACTTTGGGATGTTCCATGGCTTGCTCAAGTGGGAAGAATCACGCAAAGCCAAACTGAGAAACAGTATCCAGGCCTGCCGCAGTTTGCAGCATGCTGCAGTGGCTGCCGCCCTCCCGCCTTTGGGAGCTCTGCCTGCGTCCCTGCCCCTGGTCATTGAGAGGGACTTGGCCCAGTCCAGTCTTGGGGAGCTTGAAGACTTCACACAGCCCGTCTGCCCCTTCCCACCTGAGTATAAAAACAGCCCCATTCAGACTGTGGCCTACCCTGACATTCAATATGGCAAGCCAGCTCAGAGAAAGAAGAGGGATAAGATCAATGGAAGGGAGAGAAAAGCCATGAGGGTTTTACCTGTTGTTGTAGGTAAGTGTTGAAATAACTGTAAATTTCTTAAAGGGATACTCCACCCCAAAATGAAAATTTTGTCATTAATCACTTACCGCCATGTCATTCCAAACACGTAAAAGCTTTGTTCGTCTTCGGAACACAATTAAGATATTTTGGATGAAAACCGGGAGGCTCGTGACTGTCCCATAGACTGCCAGGTACATTACACTGTCAAAGTCCAGAAAAGTATGAAAGACATCCATCTGGCATCAGTGGTTCAACCGTAACGTTATAAAGCAACGTGAATACTTTTTGTTCATGGATAAAACAAAAATAACAACTTTATTCAACAATTTGTCTTCTCTGACTCTCCACATCACCGTAGCGTCATTTTGGAGAATATGAGTTGACGCAAGCGGTATACGCTCTTCTGTGTCAGCCGTGACAGAAGGATACGCTGTTTTCTTTCAAATCAGACGATGCTTTTCATACTTTTCTGGACCTTGACAGTGTTATTTACTTGGCAGTCTATGGGACAGTCACAAGCCTCCCGGTTTTCATCCAAAATATCTTAAAGACGAACTGAGCTTTTACAGGTTTAAGGGGTAAGTGATTAATGACAAAATTTTCATTTTGGGGGGAAGTATCCCTTTAAAGTGTTGGCTGCATATGTGCGGTTTCAGTCTTGTTGTAGTTGACAGTACTTACTTTAATACAGAACTTACATTAATAACTTATTTGATGTGACTTCAAAAAGCAGAATGAAAGAGGCCATAAAATACTGTTTAATAAATGCTCCTGAGCTTTTATCGACAAATCAGTTTTAATTATTGTGTGTAGGCAAGCTTCAAAACTTTGAATGAAATTGCCACAGAAGTTGAATTTCCCTGAACACACAGATAAAACTAACTACAGGCAAATCCCTCTATCCAATTATGAATTATTGGTTCACCTGGTGCCTTGACCTAATTTCTAGGCCACTATTAATTAACACAATGACATACAGCAATGATTTGGAATGTGTTCTTCATTATTATTATTATTATTTCTCTTATTATTGTTGTTACTGAAAATGAGTTTTAAATTAGTTTTACCTTTTACCTTTACCTTTCATTTTTACTTGCTTAGACGACAACTTCAAGTGATAGTTCACCCCAAAATTAAATTGTGTAAGGACTTACTTACCCTCATGTTGATCCAGATTCATAATACTTTTTTCTTCTTCTGCAGAACACAAAATAAGTTATATTGAGCAATGTTGTCCATACACAATCAGACCGCTTTAGTTGCAGTTTTTTTGACAATTTCTTTTCTTTTTTTTTTCAAAAGAAAAAGTCAAACAAAGTCGAACAAGTTTGGAACAACATGAGCATGAGTAAACAGTTTGTGTCTGTGTGTGAGAACAATCCCTTAAATAAAATTTGCATCATGAATTTAGCATCCTGTTTTGTTAGACATTAGACGTAATATCACATATCCAGACATTGTAAAATAGTTTGTCAGGTTACCTAAAATGTGCTTTTTGTGCAAACACCATAAATAACTGTTTTATTCAAGTGAACATTTTTATTTAATATGACTAATCATGTCTATAGCTTAAACTCATTAAGGTAACATCAAGACATTTCCAGTTTTTATTGTGAACAGAATGTGAATCACGAAAACTCCTAATAGAGATTTATAAGACCTAAAGCTAAATAGGGAAAGGGATAATGTTTTTGCATTATAGAAACATCTTATTGAAGTTAAGCAGATGATCTGAACTTATTCTAACTCCATTACTGGGTATTTATAGAAATACCATTACTATACTTGAATAATTCAGCAGATCTTAGGCCACTGGAGAAGCACATTAATATCTATAATATACAGTACATGAGGTTGATTTATATGTGTAGATTTGCCCCACATGTTATTCATAACATTTGATTTGACATAGTTTGGTCACTTTCGTAAGAGATTCTTATGCCAGCATTGCATAATGCAGAATTAATGGGTGTGATTTTGCAGGTTTCTGGGTTATCCAAAGCTTTCCAGAGCTCTTAAAGTCATTCATGAATATTTTGAGCTTTGAGCCTTGAGCCTTTTTCTTAATCAGAACAGGAGTCTGACCAAAACATTTTGCCTATTAATGGAGTAATTTGGGATTATTATGGCATGCAGTCATCTATCACAGAAAATCGTTTTGAATTTCATCTAATCTGTAACAACAAACAAAAAAACACATTTACAGTAACGAGCATTCTGGGAGGTTAAAAAGCAGATCCAGATGCTTTACATTAAAAATATAATTTGATGAAAATGTACTCACCCTCAGGCCACCCAGGATGTAGATTAGTTTGTTCTTCACAGATTTGAAGAAATTTACATAATTTGCTTACCAATGGATTCTCTGCAGTGAATGGGTGCCGTAAGAATAAGAGTCTAAACATCTGATAAAAACATCACAACAATCCAGAAGTAATCCACACGACTCCAGTCCATTAATTAATAAATTAGGAAGTGAAAAGCTGCATGATTGTCATCAATGAATCCATCATTAAGACATTTTTAACTTCAAATTATTGCTTCCAGAAAAAATGTGAATCCTCTATCCATAATATTGCTTTCTGATTCAATCTCATCTGAATCAGGAGAAAAAATATGCACATATCAAGCACTGTTTATAAGTGAAAATAGTGCAAAACAATTATAAACAAATATGTTGGTGGATATGTGAGAGGACAACAGACAATCAGTAACTTGAGGTAAGTGTATAACATGTAACAGTATATTTCAATGTAAAGATAACAACGTATATAAAAAGTACATTCAGTACTGCTTTTACTTGTAGCAAATTTCTTAAAGTGTAAATATTTGTATTCGCATAAAGGTCAACTGAGACATAAACTGAACAGGTTTCACACACATCTGATGAACAGTCATTGAGTAATGAGTCCCTGAACACTATCAAAAGTCACAGTGGGTATTGTGTGTGTCCACCAGCTGCTTTAAGAAGTGCAACTCATCTTCATGTTCTACATCGTGTTTGCCAGTTCTTGCTGTGAGATGTTACGCTAATCTTCCACCAAGCCACCTGCAAGTTTTCAAACACATCTGGGGCGACACATGGTTACATGTGGTTTACCACTGCAAGGACAATCGGCTGTCCTTCCTGTCTCCCTTTAGCACTGTTTTAGGAATCTTACATTACAGATGTTCCAGTTTATTGCTCTATCTAATCTGCAGTCCTCAGGACTATGGCATGCTCATTTCTGACCAGCGCATTCGCAAAGCTGACCTCATACGTTATTCCTTTTTTGAAGTTACCAATTGGCATAAGGTAATTCTTAGTAATATTTGAAGTCTGTGTCCAAAATCACCCCCTACTCACTATCAAAATTACTCCACTAATATAGTGCACTATATTGAAGTAGAGAATGAAAATGAAACTGTGAGTTCAGAAACAAAGTGGCGAGTGGAAACCATCTTCATCAGAGACAAGGGAATTATTTTAGTGCAAACCTCACAGTACATAAATATTGTCTAGGGACTATGGGTGCACATCAGTTCTGCACTTGTTACAGTGTTATGGGACTGAATGAGTGCACTCAAAATGTCCACTATGATTTCGAACACCACTACATATGACTGTCCCCTCAAAAATAGTAACCACAGGTGTAGTTCATCACATCAATTATGGACGTTTTCCACTATACTGACTTTCAGAAAATGTTAATATCTGTTTTAATCTCCACTGGTCTATCAAATTTATTTTTGTGTTTGTTTGTACTATCTTTCTTTACAATAATGCCACTTTGACATTCATAATTTTTTCCCCACATAAGTACCTTTCTAAAGCCTGTAATGCCAATTTGATACAGTGTATTTTAGATCATATATGTAATATAGACTAGATTTTGTTTTGGTGTGACATTACCAACACAATTTAAGTAATTAAGCAGTGAGCTCATTGAAAACATCCTTGCATCACTCTGGGAAAAGTATTTAAAGTCAAGAGTCTCCAAACTTTTCAGTATGTATTTTATTGAAAGGTCCGTTGATAGTATTGTATTTAAAGTTATATTTTTCTAAGGAATTGAATAGTACATTTAACAAATACAATAAAAATGATGTACACTCAAATAAGATAAAGACTCCACTCATAGACTAGAAAAAGCTTTTATTGTTCATCAGGGTGACTTTTCCTCATACAGGCCACCTCACTGACCAGAATGCCACTCACTTTATCCTGGAACCACCATTGCTTCTTTAATTGTCAGCTACATTACAGTATTCATTATTTTAAACAGTGCATATGAGTTACTACATTCCCTACAGCACATAGAGGTGACCTAGTTATTTAGTTTTAGATCTTCATGCTCAACCCAGTATATTCAATTACACCTTGTCAACAAATGAAACCCAGTCCCACTAGTGAATGCTCACTACTGAGACAGAACTCAATGACTAGGCTTTACAAAGGGCCGATCCAACAATCAGTTCCATTCTGAATCTCCAGAAACCATGTCAAGATGAAATTTGGTTGCTCACTCCTCGTTTACTTAAGTCTATAGAAAAAGATGGGAAAACTTCAGATACCTCTATTTTGGGTGGATTTGAAATGAGAATAAAAATTTTGATTAGAAACATTAAACACAGTTAAAGTCAAGTAAAGCATTTTCAAGCTGTTTTGTCAGTATTATTAAGGTTTTTAAATTGGATCAGTCTTTAAATTTAAAGTCATGAAGAACATTCTGGCAAATGAGGTATATGAAAGAAGACAGATAATCGAGCAAGAAGTGCATAAAAAATGTATTTCTCCATAACTCTTGTAGAATACAAAATTTTATGGATGTTCTGCTGAGTACAGCAGACTAATCTACATGCATCTACTCATATGATTTATATATGTAAGAACAGAGAATGATTAAATTTTACCTTGTCTCTGCCAACATTCATTAAAGGCTTCTAATTCTTGCTTCCAACAAAGGAGCTCCACCAGCTTTTTTACCCCACTAACTACGTCACCCAGCTCAGCCACATCATTGCAATTGGCCCCACAAGATCTAGATTTATCAAAAGCCGTGACGCTGAACCACGCAAGGCACCAGCCAAGCTGGCAAAGGACTCCAGCTAACAATTCAGAAAATAGGCCTTTTTAAAAGCACTCACCAGATAACCCAACACTGTCATCTGCTGGGGATGTAGTTCCATAACACAAGGCCTATTTTTGCAAATGCACACATAGGTCTGTCTATCTGTCAAAGAACCTGGGCAAGCTGTGTTAAACTATGTGCTTTTGTTTAGGACAACTTAGGTGGTGCTCTTTTCCCACAGCAGCTCACTAGATGTCCTCCGCTATTTTCCAGATTAAATTTGTTTATAGAAATGTGTTATTATTAAGTACTGTAAAGTGATTTGATTGGAGAATGTTTTCAGAGCACACCACACAGACACAATAATCTAATTTGTTACTGATTATCATTGATTTTTTTTGCAATTAGTTGAAAATACTGATAATACAGCAACTAATGGGTTGAAATGTATTATATGGGCTTGATCTCATGCTTCATTTGTTCAGTGTGTAAAAATACAGAGCTAAGCTTTACAAAAAGCTCATTAACAGATCCAGCAGCTTTTCCTCACCTCCAGAGATGTTCCCATGACAATGTGCAAGTCTGCTATCGGGAAGTCTGTAAGGTAGCTAAACAATTGCTGAGGGAGCTCTTCACCAAAGAATACAATGTCAGGCTTGATGATTCCTTTACAAGCAGGTCAAAAGTGGAGTTGCAGGGGTAAAATATTAAATATCATAGTTCAATGACACATACTTACATGGAGTTCCCCCCCCTTGTAATCTCTTCTGCAAACTGTGCATGTGGCCGTGTCAAATGTTCCATGTGCCTCCACCAACATCTTTGGGGGAATGCCAGCCACTGAATTCAATGAAAGGTCAATTACATTTACAAGTTTACACAAACTTTGATTCAGCTGGACTTTTTTTGATAATAACAAATAACAGATTTAATTAAAATAGCCTAATTATTATATGAACCTGGGTTCGGCTGCACCAGCTCTGCACGTTACAACCAGTTTTCATTAAAGGGGTTATATGATGCGATTTAAATTTTTCCTTTCTCTTTGGAGTGTTACAAGCTCTTGGTGCATAAAGAAGATCTGTAAAGTTGCAAAAACTAAAGTCTCAAATCCAAAGAGATATTCTTTATCAAAGTTAAGACTCTGCCACGCCCCCTTAAACGGCTCATTCTAACACGCCCCCACATGTCAGTGTCACTATGCGGAAATATTTGCATGATGCCGCCCAAATGTTCACGCAAAGAAACAAGATGTGGTTTCAGTAATCGCAGTTAGTGTTGAAGCAGACATGTCAGGGAGATGCTGTGTGTTTCTAAGCAAAAGCAAAAACACTGTATTTGGCGTTCAGAAAGTAGATGCATTTAAGAATCTTTAAGATTACTTGCAACAGAACAGCAACACATTTTATGGACGACCGTTTTGTAAACCTAGGAGAGGAGATCATTCTGACTTTGTTACAAACAATCTGGCGCTTCAGAATCAGCTACTGCAAGTATGTATTATTATTAGTTTAAGTATTTGCTATTGAATGTTCAAATGCTGTGTTTTGCATGTTGCGCGTGTGTGTGTGTGTGTGTGTGTGTGTGTGTGTGTGAGAGAGAGAGGCGGTCAAACAGTGGAGTCAGCTGTCTTAACTGTCCGTGGCTTGTGTACTGCAAACACATACAAGCTTCATCACTGTGTCTGTCATGCCACTTGAACTGATGGTAAAACTAAGGAAATTATTAACTGTCTTTACATTTATTTTGAAAGATGAAGCTCGTGAATATGGAAAGGGGCATTACATTTCCAACAAGTGCTTGTGGTGTTCGGCCAATCACAATGCACTGGGTCAGTTGGCCAATCAGAGCAGATTGCGCTTGTCTGAAGGAGGGACTTTGTAGAAAACTACGCGTTTGAGAGAGGCGGGGCATAGAGGACCTACAATAATGTACAGTATTTGAAAAATAATAATTTTTTTGAACATTGAACCATGTCAACATATACTGTCACACCAAATACACAAAATAATGATCTTTAAAAAAGCATCATATGACCCCTTTAATAGGTTACACCTCTTGCACTACTGAATATTTTTGCATCGTGCAAATAAACTAATTTGTTATTGGCTTTTTAACACAAATCTGACCTAAAAAGCATGCCTCTGTTTGCATCTGTCCATGTTGTGCATGTCAAATAAAATAAATCATAAGAAATAAATGTCAATCCTTATGTTTACTTTTGTATCAGTATTTTTTTTTTTATCCTTATTCATTTCAAATGCAGTTTCTGAATGTTATTTACATTCAGACATTTACACCTACTTTTTATTAATCATTAATAATTTTTCAATTCAAACATATTTTTACCATTAGTTACGTGAGGCAAAAGAACTTTACTCACTTCGCTCGAGTCCATCAAAGTTCTGTGTGTACATCCTGAGCAGTTGTCCCTTATCATGAAGCAGGCGAATGAAGTAGTGTGTCAGATTGGGTTGATAATTACCAGGATAAAGTTCTTTGGCAAGAGCAAAAAAAGGGTTTGGATTGTGATGAAATTAATTTATTTCAAATATGGCCTCAGCATACGGCAGATTTTACTGTTGAAAGTTATCATAAAGTCCACTGCCAGGTGCTCTGGGAGAAATAAGATTTGAGGAAAGTTGCAACCATCTCAGAAGTTGATTAAGGGACAACCTCCCTTATGAGTCCTTCTTTACCTGAAGTCTAGGATTCCACTGGGTGTGCTGATACCAGGGGCGTAGCCATCTTTTCAGGAGTGAGGGGGACAGAAATTACACACACACACACACACATATATATATAAAACATTACGAAATAACATTTCTGTAATCTATATAGCCTACTAGTCAACAGTTTTTTAACAGTAAGATTTTTTATGTTTTGAAAGAAGTCTCTTCTGCTCACGAAGCCTGCCTTTATTTGATCCAAAGTACAGCAAAAGCAGCAATATTGTGAAATATTTTTACGATTTAAAATAACTGTTTTCTATTTGAATATATTTTAAATGTAATGTATTCCTTTGATCAAAGGTGAATTTTCAGTGTCACATTAATCAGAAATCATTCTAATATGCTTATTATCAATATTTAAAACAGATGAGTAATTTTTTTCAGCATTCTTTGATGAATAGAAGGATCCACAGATCAGCATTTATGTGAAATAAAAAGTTTTTGAGTGATGATAAAGACATCATTTTACAAGAGATTTTTATTTCAGATAAATGCCGCTCTTTTGAACTTTCTATTCATCAAAGAAACCTGAAAAAATTATACGCAGCTGTTTTCAACATGATCATAATACAAGTTGTTTTTTTTGCAACAAATCAGAATATCAGAATTATTTCTGAAATTTTCTAATTTCTAGCTTTTAATTGGCTTAGAAATCTATAACTGCTGGACAATAACAAATAATAATGATTTGTTTATATACTACAAACACTTTTTTATCACATAATAAGACAGAATATTTTATATACTGTAATAAATGCTATATCAATTAGCACTGCATTGTTCATATACTTTATTTATCACCTGCTGGAGATTTTTTTGGACTTGAAAAAAATAAAAGAGAAAACAACTGTTTTCATACAGCGATAGCTGGACTCTGTTGTTGTCCATATTAGGGGTTTCCTGTTATGACTTTCTGCCCTCCGGCTTCGAGTACTTCAGATTTCTTGCAAACTGGAATCTTTTAATAACATTTAGCATATTATTGTAGTCATGTTCATTGTTTTTATTATAACACATGGAAAGTTTATGAGAAAATTGTTAAATGTGTTCTTCCTCCTCTTCTTCATCCTGGACCAGCACTGTCAACATCCTTCTCTGGCAGCTGAAAGGAAGAATCATCTTGTTAATGTTGCTCATGTATGTTCACAACCACTCAAAACCTGAAATCTTTTCTTTATGGTTTTCAAGAGAAGTCTCTTCTGCTCACCAAGGCTAAATTAATTTAATCAAAATTACAAAAAAAAAGAGTAGTTTTCATACTCTTTTTCGAATATACTTTAAAATTTATTGAAATAATTATGAGGCAAAGCTGAATTTTTCAGTAACTTTACTCCAGTCTTCAGTGTCACATGATCTTTTTTAATATACTGATTTGCTACTCGGGAAACATTGCTGATTATCATCAATCAGTGCATTTACATGCACCTAATCGCATTATTGCCGCTATGATCAAAGTGTACATCTGCTCATGACGTACATGATGTGAATCACATCTGCAGTTAGCTTACTACGGTCGTTAATTCCACTGAACTCTATTGGTAATGAAGGAACTTGTGACCACAAGTTATTAATGCTGAAAATATAGCTGTGCATTATAGAAATAAACTATACTTTTAAAATATATTTAAAACGTTTGACCAGCTGTGTACATTGCTATATTTAAATGAAAAATTCAACTTGTAATAAACAATGCACACATTCTCAAATTCGTATTATAATACATTAGCACAATGAAAGATTATTAAGTCTTTCTTGTTCTGTCCCATCTACCACATGTTGCTGCCTTCAATACTGTGCTATACATTTAAAAGAAATGTATTTTACAAACACACACACACACACACACACACACACACACACACACACACACACACACACACATATATATATATATATATATATATATATATATATACACACACACTTTTGCACATCCTGTCATACCGGTGACTGGATGTTGCTGCAATAGACTCATTTTGCATCATTAAGGTTAACGATTAATCGATCGTTAATTTAAACAATGATCAATCATGGAAATGAATGAAAGTTGACATCCCTACAATAAAGTATAGAAATTCTACATTGATTTAAAAAAAAAAATGCAAATAACACTGATATCGGATCGGAATTACTGTCTCTTCTCATAGTGACAGCCAATCACATTAGTTTTCTGGTATTGCATGCACTCGATTGGCTTGCATCTGCGCTAGGGTATTTGCATAAGGCGTTCTGACTGGAGGACGGCTGCATTGGCGCTTGAAAAGTTTTCAACTTCTGCCACGACCAACGGACCCAAAATTAATTTCACCATGCTTGACATCACTCCATTTAAAAGTAAACGAGAGGCGTATGTCTGGATACAGCTGCACAAATCTTTCAACCACAAGAAATGTAGTTCCAGCACGGCCTTACATCCAGAACAGCAGAATGATCAGGATGACCTGAAACACATAACCAACTGAAATCAGTTTAAATGTATTTAGTCTTGCCTGAGTGATGCTGAAACAACCAGGTTTAGTTTTTCACCCAGGAGAAACTGCTTCCTGTGGAACAGTCTCCATGATGAATGATCTCTTGATCCTGGATCCTTGCTGCCATCCACTCGGAGATGATATGCTAATATGTGGTTGTGTCTAAAGGGTAATGAATCAACGTTACAAGAATACTGATAGCAGCACTATTGATCCTGTAGCTTATATAAATGTTTTCAGTACCGAACAAGTCAGGAACCAAATTCTCTCTTCACCTGATGATAAATATATGTGTTCATTTTAAAGCAATAAATAATACATTTAAATTACTAGGTGGTAACAAATATATTTCCTTATTGTCGTGGTTTTGGGCATAGATTCAAGCGACACATTGTAGAGCAACTGAACAGCATTTATTATTGCGTCATTTTCTTTTCAACTCACATTCAGTCACATGACCCCGAGCACCTAGTAGTTCCGGTACTTCCTGTTAAGGCGCTTCATAATAAAACCCCCTTTTCATAATAAAACCCAATACTCCACATCCCCCTTTCTAGGAGATGAATGCAGACTGAAATGAACATTTACTGCATGAATGAAAATTTTTTTTCTTTCTTTTACTTTTTACAACTTATTGAACACTTTCCTTTCCGGTAACTCTTTTTTATTCACAAGTCCAGTCTTTGAGGCTTTATGACACTTCTACCTGACCTGGTTCTGACAGGACCCGTGGAAACTGCCTTTGGAGTCTTAACTGCAGACTCTGAACAGTTCGGTGTGAGCCTGGCGTCCTCAGTTGGACAGACTGGTGTACTTGGAATTTGAACCTTTGGTGTGATTTCCGGTAATGGCAATAGATGATGCCTATTTCTCCTGATGACTCCTGAAGGGCTCTCCACAATGTATGAGCGGGGTGTAGAATGAGGTGAGATGACAGTCCCTTCACTCTTGGTGTCTGTGATCCACACCGGTTGTCCAGGAGAAAGTTGAGAAAGATCTCTCACACGATGTCTTTTGTTGAACACTGAACTGTCCTTTAGTCTCCTCTCTCTCTCTTTCTTCACCACTGTAGCCTCATTTGGCAGGCTGGGAGTGAGCAATGAGGGAAGCTGAGGAACTGGCGTACGAAGTCTCCGTCCCATTAGTAGTTGCGCTGGGCTGTATCCATTAGCCAATGGGGTCGCTCTGTAGGCTAAAAGTGCAAGATATGGGTCTTTTGCTTTCTTTAGTAGTCTTTTCACCGTCTGGACGTGACGCTCAACCTCACCATTGCTTTGAGCAAATTTCGGACTACTAGTTGCATGACTGAAACTGTATGCTGCTGCAAAGTCTTTGAACAGCTGGCTAGAAAACTGAGGTCCATTGTCACTGTAGAAAAGCTCTGGAATGCCATGTCTAGAGAAGATTGACTTTAGGTGTACTACCACATCTTCAGATCTCGTGGGCGTCAGTTTTGCTATCTCCACAAATCTGGAATAGTCTACCACCAGAACATAGTTACTGTTGTTAAGCGTAAAAAGATCAGCTCCAACTTTTTGCCACAGTCTTTCAGGGAGCACACTGGGCATTAAAGGCTCCACTGAATTGGCACGTTCCTTAATGCATGTGGTGCAGTTTTTTACAAGCTCGTTGATTTGGCCACTCAGACCAGGCCACCACACTGTCTCTCTAGCTCTCTCTCTGCACCTAGACATTCCCTGATGTCCCTCATGTAAGGCTATGAGAACAGAGTTGCGCAAAGCGGTAGGAATCACGAGTCTGGTGCCTTTCAGTAGCAGTTCATCATGTACCGTTAAAGTGTCTCTGTGAGGCCAATATGCTTTGATTGGACCTGTGAGATGGCTGTAATCTTGCCAGCCTCTCTGACACAATGACATGACTTCAGAACATGTGCTGTCTGTCTTTAGTTGTTCTTTCAGTTGTGTGATGTACGTTGAGCTAGCAGGTAGGCTTCTGATTATTTCATCGACGTAGATGTTTGTGTCAGCCATTAGATCTGCTGCAGCTTTAGAATCTGAATCCTGTTCGACAGGTGCACGTGAAAGGGTGTCCGCTGTGAAGAGTGCTTTGCCTGGAGTGTGTGTGATGGAGTAACTGTACCTCATGAGCCTGAGTCGGAACCGCTGAATCCTGGGTGGAAGCTCAGTTAGGGCTTGTAGTCCCAGCAGACTAACAAGTGGCTTGTGATCAGTTTCCATGGAGAAGTGTCTCCCGATGAGGAAATCTTTAAATCATTCACATCCCCACGTTAATCCAAGCGCCTCCTTCTCCACCTGTGCATACCTCTGCTCTGTCTCAGTTAAGGTGCGTGAGGTGTATGCTACCAGTCTCCTCTGCTCACCTTCTTTTTGAAAGAGGACTGCACAGAGCCCGTAGGATGAGGCATCAGCAGACAGCTTAAGATCTTTGTTTGGATCATAGAGTGTGAGAACAGGAGTTGATGTCAGTTCACTTTTCAGCTGATCAAATGCTTTTTGTTGTGCATAGCCCCAAACCCACTGGTTTTTCTTTGAAAGGAGATCTCTTAGGGGCTTATCTTTTTCAGCCAGTCCTGGAATAAATGTACCTAACTGGTTGACCATCCCAAGAAAGCTGCGCACTTCGCTGACATTTGACGGCTCTTTCATTGCTTTGACTGCTCTGATTTTGTCCGGGTCAGGTTGGACTCCCTCCGCAGACAAAATATGTCCAAGGAACTTTACCCCCTGTTTGCTTAAGTCACATTTCTCCATATTTAATGTGACACCAGCCTCTTGCAGTTTGTGAAGCACTGTGTGAAGTCTGACATTATGTTCCTGCTGGTCCTTACCCCAACTGAGTATGTCGTCCATGTGACAAACCACGCCTGGTAGCCCATTCAGAATCACTGACATTCTCCGCTGAAAATGTTCTGGGGCTGAGGCTATACCAAAAGGAAGTCTGTTAAAATGGTAGCGTCCGAAAGGGGTAATGAATGTTGTATAATGTGCTGACTCAGGTGACAACGGGACCTGCCAAAACCCTCTGTTTGCATCTAACTTACTGAAGACGATTGCTCCAGCCAGGGATCCCAGTGTCTGTTCCACTGAGGGTAAGATGTACTTCTCTCTGCACACTGCGTCATTGAGGTGAGTGAGGTCTACACAAATGCGCACTGAGTCATTTTTGGTTGGCACAGGGACCATACCTGAGCACCGTTCAGTTGGCTCTTCAACTCTGCTGATTACTCCCATGGACTCCATTTTTTCCAGTTCCTGTTTCACTTTTCCCAGCAAAGGAATGGGGACACGTCTTGGTGTGGCCAGGGAAAAAGGAAGAGCGTCAGGTTTCAGCTTAATAGTATAAGGTTGATGCATTAACCCCAAACCCTGACATAGTTTTGGATATTTCTCATTTAACTCTTTCATGTCTATGCTATCTGCTCTAGACACAAGGTTTAGCTTGACACTTGCCGGCCTGCTCAACAGCGCTATGTGCAAACCTTTCCTTCAATTTCTTCTTCACCTTTGCAAAATGTTTCTCTGCACATACCCAATACATTGAGAGGAGTGCCGCCAGGTCCAAACAATGGTCTGTCTGGTTTACGTAACTCTGTCACATTTTTTATTTATGCTGTAGTACATCTGGGCTGGGATAACTGACACATCTGCTCCAGTGTCTATCTTAAATCTGACTTTGTGGTTTCTGATCGTAAGATCTGCATACCAAGGATCTGAACCTGCGTCCACAGAACCAAGGAACATGGGTGTGTCATTATATTTCTCTGTTTCTATCACATGCACGGATTTAACAGACTTACACACCTTACTGAAATGCCCTCTTTTACCACAAGTATGACAGGTCACTTCTTTTTCCTGGACATTGAACTTTAGCATGTGCAGGTGTTTTACCACATCTGTAGCAGGATTTCTCATTTGGTGTTTTGGACTTCGTTGTGAATTTTGGCTGAGTTGGGGACTTGTATTTTGGATACTGTTGTTTTGGATGCTATTGTTTTCTATATTTCACAGACACAGCGTCTAATTCCTTGTGGTTCTCTCCTCTAATGTCTGTTTGTTGCCTTTTTATGACTTCAGACTGACGGGCTTAATTTACTGCCTTCTCCAGCGTCAAATCCTTGTCCATTTGTAATCTCTCAGCTAAGCTAGTGTCTCTGAGTCCCACGACGAGGCGATCTCTTATCAACTCATCGTGTAGGGCACCGTAATTGCAGTTTTCCGTCAAAGCATAAAATGCGGTGACAAACGAGTCAACAGTCTCATTAGCTAGCTGCACTCTTTGGTTAAACCGGGCTCTTTCGTAGATAATGTTTTTCCTGGGCACAAAATATATGTCCAAAGTGTCTCTTAACGCTTGGAACTGTTGTCTCTGCACGTCCGATAAAGCTTGACCTCGAAGAATGTCATTCGCTTCATCCCCCATACTTTAGATGAGCGTGTTTACCTGGTTAGCCTCTGAGCTAAGATGCAGATTGCTGGCTAGACGGAATCTTTCGAATCTCCGTATCCACTTTTCCCATTGCTGAGGCTTAGAAAAATCAAACGCTTCAGGAGGCTGTATGGTGAATGTGGCGTTCGGGGGGGGGGGGGGGGGATTTGCGTTAGCATTGTTGCCGCTGTTTATCGGTAGCTGGGGCGGTAGCCTGCGAGGCAGCGTATGCAGTGCGCTTGCTCCCCGGCGATTAAGCTCTTACTGCCGCCCGACGTCTGACACCATGTCGTGGTTTTGGGCATAGATTCAAGCAACACATTGTAGAGCAACTGAACAGCATTTATTATTGCGTCATTTTCTTTTCAACTCACATTCAGTCACATGACCCCGAGCACCTAGTAGTTCTGGTACTTCCTGTTAAGGCGCTTCATAATAAAACCCCCTTTTCATAATAAAACCCAATACTCCACACTTATAAGGAACTCACTAAATCATTGACTCAACAGGTGCACTGTAAAACCCGACAAGTAACTTAATTCAAACCGTTTGAGTAAACAGATATCCTTAAAAACCTGACAAATTAGGTTTACTCAAACCGTTTGAGGAAACCGATTGCCTTAAACCATTTAAGTACTCTGAACTTAATTCAGTTGAGCTAACTGGAAGAAGATTTACATTGCAATTAAATAATGAAGTGATTAATTGAGTGATAATTGAGCCTTAGTGATGAACACCTGCTGTTAACAAACAGAAATAAAGAAAAGAGAGAAAGGAACTACAACTGACTTCAGACACAGCCTCACTAAAACCGTACAAATTATGTTAACTCAAATAATTTGAGGAAACCGATTGCCTTAAACCATTTAAGTTTTAAAACTAACAGTTATAAGTTCTCTGAACTTAATTCAGTTGAGTTCAGAAAAAGAAGCTATACATTGCAATTAAGTAATTAAGTGATTAATTGAGTGATAATTGTGAATTAGTGATGAACACCTGCAATTAACAAACAGAATCACAGAAGAAAAGAGAAACACAAGAACTACAACTGACTTCAGACACAGCCTTAGATGAAATCAACTGAAATAAAATACATGAAATCTCTCAAGATCTGATTAAACATACAACCCCACAAACAGCATCACCAGCTCCACTTACTAATAACCAGAGTGACTTTATTTCTGTCAGACGTCTACAGAAGATCTTATTGAGAATGAACTAAGGTTTAGATGTTGATTTATTGTTTCATTTGAAGTAACAATGTTAGAGATCAGTGTTTGTATTAGTTGTGCTCTTGACTCTTGACTTCAGTCTTTGTGTTTTCTCTGGCTGAGTTAAGTTTACTTGTCGGGTTTTACAGTGTGGCAGTCAGGCCCTAGAAAAGTGAACAATTTGTTTACTTTTTGTGAAACGAAAGTATCAGATCAATTTGAGAATTAAACTAGCATTAAAAAGCATGCATGTGAAAAACACCAACACCAATAATGAACAGATGACAGAATTTACAAACCTGCCACTTGAGGGAGAAAAGGGGAAATTATTAATCCCACATACACTGAACATGATTTCGGCAGCCTCGGTCTAATTAACGTTAAACTTTATACAGCGGTTTATATTCAAGTTCACAGCATGGCTAGCATGAGCATCATCAAGAGCGAGCAGCAGACATTCAAACAAACTAATTAACGTTACTACGGTTAAAAAAATTTATAATTAGAAAGTGAATACTGTATAGTTTATCGTGTTAAATTTCAAATAATTTAAAACAGGTAAGGTTATATTAGATTTTAACAGTTAACGTTACCTTAGACCACCTCTGAGACTGCTTTTTGAGTTAATTAACGAAACAGAGCATTTACTTATTAAATTGAATGAGAAAACCTACAAAAATACAAAACACTACTCCTCTTTGATGGCATTTAACGTTATATCAGTTAAAATCTATGAATAAAAGTAGATTTATAGCGCTTACCTTTCCTCCGTGACCGTCCGCTGGAAGTTGACCATCACAAAATGACGGGCACGCGCATGTCGTGCACTTCATTTAGAAAGTGACGAGTAGTGCGCTGCTAGTTTAAGGTTTAAATGTTCATTTGTCCTGTACTCTCTTTTATTAACAAACATTATCACCATTTGCTAAGTAAATTTTTTTTTTGTTCTTAAACTGATAGAGGTCGGGATCGTTGCGTCACGTTGCAATGCATTGTGGGAATCGCGGTACGGAAGTAGATGTACTGTATAGTACGCATTAGGTAATGTTGGTCATTTGGTCATTAATTTTAATTTTTTTTGGGAAAATGGTTCAGTATTGCTGTATTGTGAACTGCTGTAATCGGTCTCATGATCGACAGGGCAAACGCCTCGTGAAATAATATTAGTTTTCAACATTTTCCTACTTGGAAAAAAAACACAAGGTGTCTGAAATCACCAAGAGCCGTCAGATGGCTTGGGTCGCCGCTGTACGGAGGAAAACTATCACCTTCAATAATATTATAATACATAGTTATGATGAGACATATGATGAGACACATGATTAGAGTGCAATAATATTAAAAGTTATCTGAAGACCAACTGACCACATCGCTACAACGTCCCCAATGGGACTAACTAGCGACGTCTTTTGAGGACGTGCCCACAACATTTCTGGGAAGTTAGCTGAGATTCCAAAAAATGGAACTTTACCACGACGTCCTCACAACGTCGCCATAAAGTAATGTTGCGCTGACCAAATGACGACTAACTGGCGACGTCCTCACAACGTTCTTTGTTTGCTGGGATGAGGGATAGGTGACAATATTGTTTGATGAACAAGATTTGTCATTGACAGATCTGAGGAAAAGCATCATTGTTTGTAAGATTCTCTCCTATCAAGGGTCAAAATGAAATAATAGCTTTACAACTAATCACACAAAAATAAACTACTTTGCACACATCAAAAATATAGCATGCATGCACATTGCTTTAAGTATGTTTAGATATTTTAACTCGAAAACATAGACACATTATTTTCAGCAAACAGTAATTCTTCAAAGTGTGTATTATAAGTGTGCAGAACACCACGATTGTCAGTGATGACATTGGCATTTGTAACATGAATGTGTAGCAGAAACTTAATGACAATTTCAATAACAAGAAGATACTTTGAGTAGTAGACAGTCCTCTTTTCCACAAGGATTTCTCTGTAAAACAATGGCACACATTTATACCCGTTTTTAAGTACAGCATCATGCATTCTGGCTATAGCTCCTACTTTGTCAAAAAGCATACATTATTTCGGCGAATTTGCAGTAGTAAACCAAAACATGCAGGAACAACCCGAGTCAGACTGGTGGCCGACTTATTACAATAACAGACATATCGAGTTAACATCCAATTATGTGACAAAAGAAAAACCCTACATGCAGTGTTGGGGTAGTTACTTAAAAAATTTAATTATTTACTAGTTACTAGTTACTTCTGTAAATTGTAATGAGATTACTTTACTAGTTACTGCATTTGAAAAGTAACTTCACTACTTATTACTTTTTTTAGGGCCCTATAAAATTCGTTTTATTTTTTCTCAACTCCTTTTTAATGGTTACATTTCATTGTATTCATCAAAAAGCATGTCTAATTAATTTAATTCATAACACTTATACATTTTCACAGCAATTTATTAAAAGTTTAGCAAAAAAATTACATGTTTAGGGCCCTATGAAATGTTTTATTTTTCCTTCACCATATGTTTTATTTTTTTAGCATGTGTAATTATTTAAATGCATAAAAAAAACTTCATTTACAAAATTTTCTTAAAATAGCCTTATGAAATGTTTTCCCCTCAGAAATTCTGTTGTGTATTTACATTTTTCTGGTTATCAAATGAAGGCATAACACATTCATTTAGATTTTCTTTTAAATATAAATTGCATTTCTTTTTTCTTCTTCTGAAAAATATATTTTCAATCTGAGTATGAACAACAAACACAAACTATGCAGCATATAGTAAAAACAATTGCACAAATTGTCTTCAACAATACTGTGCAAAAACTGCAAATGATTCACAAACTACATACAAAATGAGTGAGAAATTTTCAGAGTGCAACAGAAAAAAAAATAGCGCAACTATCTTTATGAACTGTATAATTATATAATGTTTTACATAGTATACATAATATAAATGATCCGTTGGCTGTAATCTGTGCCAGAATTGATTTTACCGGGAAATCGCCTAACGACCCAAGACATAAATTCCAGTGCTTTATCAGATATGTAGGCCTACCACTGTTTCATCCTTGTTTTTGATTTGTTTTATGTCAAAGTACTCTGTCGAGTGTTTTTTGTGCTTTTTCGGTGAGTTTTCTCATGCAAATGTGCTATTGTGTGTTTGTATTCATGCACTCACGACAGACTTTACTTTCACTTTGTTTTCATTCATTTTCCAAAGCAGTAGGCTATGTTAAAGGGTTAGTTCACCCAGATAGCAAATTTATGTAATTAATAACTTACCCTCATGTTGTTTCAAACCCGTAAGACCTCCGTTTATCTTTGGAACACAGTTTAAGATATTTTAGATTTAGTCCGAGAGCTCTCAGTCCCATTGACTCGTTCACGAGTCAAGAACCGTTTCTGTCAGACGTGTCCGATTTGTGAACCGAGGAGCTGATGATACTGCGCAAACCGAAGGCTTGAATCAAGGGCAATCATCGCAAATGTCGCCATTATACGTCGAGCGCAAAAGAACCGGTAAACCGTTTTCTTCAACCGGTTTATTGAATCGACTGTCCGAAAGAACTACTGGTGATCCGAAAACCGATGCAACCGGTTCTTCACTCGTGAACGAGTCAGTCTATTGTTCGCTATATGGCTCGGCTCGGTGTTCATCTTCAGTTCTCTCTTCACAGCAGTTCAGTCAGTGTACTGTTTGAGTGCATGCATTACTCCGGGATATTGGTTTGTTTGAACTCAGAGGGAGTGTCAGCCACATTAAAAAAGTTAACAGCTTAAGTCATTTGTGGATTAATGCGTATTAGAGATGCGAACCGTTTAAAACGATTCAGTTCGATTTGGTGAACTGAATGATTCGTTCGCGAACCGGATATCCAACTGCTTTGTTTTGAACTCTCTCTCACAACAGACACGGAAGAGAAGACAACGCTGAATAAAGTCGTCGTTTTTGCTATTTTTGGACCAAAATGTATTTTCGATGCTTCAAAATATTCTAACTGACCCTTTGATGATGTTTTTCTTACCTTTCTGGACATGGACAGTATACCATACACACAGCTTCAATGGAGGGACTGAGAGCTCTCGGACTAAATCTAAAATAGGGGTGTGGCGGTTAGTATATAACCGTGATATAACCGGTTAGTATATTTACCACTTCATTAAATTTTGCTTTGTAGAAAACCTTTCTTAAAAACGAATTTCGTTTTGTACAAATTTGATCTTAATTTTAATAAATGTTACATCAACCAATTGCATGTATTTTAATAAATAAAAAGCAAATATAGCAGACAATGATAACCGTGACATGGAAGCGCCAGCGCGCCGCGTTCACTTGCACTGCACTGAGAACTAGAGCGCATCTCATCGTATGAAACTCAGCGTAGGCCTATGCCTCATACATTAGCATTAAATATCTTTGCTGCATCTTTTCTAGAACAGACAAGGGCTTTTTTTGCGGCTCGCATCAGCAAAGCATTGCATCATCCATAGACCGCAAAACAATCAGCGGATGGCGGGCGGGAGCCACTCAGGAGCTTTTGGCAAAGTCATCTTTCCTTGACCCACGATACAGAGGCAATGGGGGGGATGGATTGGAGGAGACAAAAGATGCACTCCGGGTGGAAATTGTATCAGCTGACGAGGGAAACGGAGGCAGAGTTAGTGGTGCTTCGGAGGCTGCTGCTGCTGGAGATGATTCGGGAGAGGTATGTGCACCACCCCCTCCCAAGAAGAGAAATCTTGGAGATCTCCTTAATAAACGGAGGTCTGAAATCCCTGCCCCTTTACCGATCAGAGCGCGCGCTGACACGGAGTTAACCCGCTATCTCCAAGAACAACCAATTGACTCTACGGCAGATCCACTAGCATGGTGGCGAGACAATGAAAAAGCTTTCCGCTCTTAGCAAAATTGGCACGTAAATACATGTGTATTTGTGCTACAAGCACAGCATCAGAGCGAGTTTTTAGCCTTGCGGGGAACATAGCTACCCCTGTCAGATCGTCACTAAAACCGAGTAAAGTGAACATGTTGGTGTTCCTGTCACGGAACTCGTAATCACGATAAAACGTAATCACGTACACTATGGCGCCTCTAAGCGCTAAGATCAATCGTTATCGGGAAACCTGGCCCAGAACTTTACACACAGGCAAACACGTCATGTGTAACGCAGGAAAGCGCGTTCCTATAGTCTAGTAAAGTAGTGTAGTTACCAATATTATTAGTTACTTTGTAACTCGTTACCCTCAACACTGCCTACATTTCAATTCATTCTAACGAATGCATGCATTAAAACATGACTATCTTGTGGTAATTATAGGCTCTTAAATAAGATTTATGTTGAACTGATTTTATTTCAAGGTTTTTATGCGTAATTATTATAGTACTTACGATTGGATTCTTATGACAGCTTTTTTCATTCTTGTTGATGGATTACAATTAACAATATATACAAATCAATTTTAAGAGTCAAATAGTCAAAAATTTTATACATTTAATACATTAAATGTATTAAATGTATAAAATTTAATTCGGCGGCGAAATAGGATTGTTTACATGTGTTGTTAACTCGGTAGTAGAGGAGGTTTTTGCAATTCCGCTCTGTTTTACCATGCCTGGAATTCCTGCTGCGTTAAAAACTGCTCCAGTACCTCACACGATACATATGGAAAACATAGGAACAATGGAATACATTTTTTTTAAGGTTACACCAAGCGCAAAACACCGGTGTTTGGAAAAGCTCTCAGGCATCCAAAATATCGACCCATACGAGCTCCCTGCAGCGGAATGGCACAGAGACCTGGACCATACCTCCACGCACATATATGGACATAGTGAATTATCTTGTTTTTGGTGTAAGTTACTACACAATTCAGGAGTTTGAAAGCCACAAGTCTTTGGAAAGTTACGAGGCTTTCTGCTGTGGCTGGGTCCATCTACAAGCCTCCAGGTGGTGAAAACAACGTTGTACTGGCCAAAGTAAGTTTATTCACATGTGTTTTAGCGTGTTGTAATTACACATTACATTTAGCAGACACTTCTTGACCAAAATGACAAAGTAACTTAAATAACTGCGACTGTTTCGTAAACACTAGATTGTAACAAGATGTTACAATGTACACAAACGTTTCCAACATGTTTTGATGTAGGCTAAAGCAGTGTATGTTTAGTTATAATTTGATTTTAGCCCAATGACACATATTGTACCAGGTTTTTGTGTTGGGGGCTGCAAAGTGGACAAACCAGTTCTGGGTTGGCTAGGGTAGTTAAATGTGTGATTGCAAGATGTAAATGTCCTGGTTAGATTAAAGCTATTAACAGCGTGAATGCAAGGCGACTTACATCGTGAACAATATAATTCACAATGTCCATATGTGTGCATGGAGTTGCTGCTGCAGGGAGCTCGTATGGGTCGATATGTTGGATGCCTGAGAGCTTCTCCAAACGCCGCTGTTTTGCGCTTGGTGTGAGCTTGTTCCTGTAAGGTCCCCTTTCTTTCACCTTATCTTTTTGCATTGTTTTACTTTCTTCCTTTTCTTTCTCGTATTCGTAGATCCGTCTCTGTTCCGCTGACATAATAAATGCGCAAAAATTAAAGAGCTCTGAAATGTTTAGTTGTGCCTCTGTGAAGTTCTGAAGGCGTTGCCCCTGGCAACCGATAGCGTGTCCTACCATCATGGCCGACCGGCTCAGACCCCTCCCAAATCAACCAAAAAAATCGGCACGTGACTCCTCACTCTCAATAGCTACACCGTGACTTTCAGGCAGAATCTTGCATACTGCATGCTCTTCCATCAGTAGATTCGATATAGTTAAATATTTGTATTTTACCAAAACAAACCCAATTTGGCACTTTAACTATTTATTATGCATTGTATGAGTTTGTCTATATAAGCTGAATAAAAGCCGGACTTTAAGTTTGCTTTCTTGGCCGATCGTGGTGTGACGTCACTACAGATGCGCCGCGGACTGTCCATCAATCTTCAGTCCATCAGTCCAAGGAAGTTAGTGAGGTAAGTGTTCTTCAGTGGTTTTTAGGTGCATGAATCGATAAAAACATTTACACGTGGTTGAAAGTTTTTACAAATGTACTCGTAATATGACACAAAACAACTTAATTATCTTGTGATCTCGACAGAAGTTGTTTTTTCTTAATTATCTCGTGATCTCGACATAACAAAAGTTGTTTTCTCGTAATCATGTCTCAGTTTTCTTGTGATCTTGAAACTTTGAACTATATTACAAAATCTTTCCCATGTCACTACAGGTGATCCGCCCGCAGGTTAGCTAATCATGTTGAAAATTCTGGGCTGGGAATGGTTGAGAGGAAATATTACTGGTGTCCTGTTCTACCCCTGCAGTGTTAGGTTCCTGCAGAGGTAGTGACTCTTCAGGAGTATAGGACTGGACACCCCTGCTTTAAAATCTGTAGTGCATGTAAGTCACACTTTCTGTAGTTATTCAAATTGTAGAATTATGCGCTTAAATAAACTCACAACACAATATTTACATTTCCGCTTCGATAGAAACTGCCTGTTCTTACCAGGATTTACAATATGACTATGATGTACAAGTCAGTAAGGATGTTACCTGCAAAAGATGTTAGTATTGAGAAGGTTGCATTTGCCCTCCATCTGAATAACAAAAATGCTAGGTGTCATAAACCTAGATAACGTCTTCACGTGGTGGAAAAATAGAATCCACCCTCCAATATAACTACAGATCCAGGAGAGATTAGGAAGGGTTGATGTAGATCTCACATTTGCTATTTAACTCACTGAGGGAACATAATGTGCCACTAGTCACTGACACATCTGATCTGCTTGTTCTTTCAGTTATTGTGTCTAAGTATACAGTATGTGGCAGCTATCTGTATGCTGTGTGGACTTTAAGACTGTGAATCAGACATGGGATTTATATAATTGCCACCCTACTGTGTATTAACCGTTGGCAGTATAAAAAAAAGATTTGGTTGTTTATTTTCACAGGTTTGGTCCCAATATTCAGTGAAGTCACTCCCACAGCACATCACAAGAAAAAACAAACAAAAAAATAAAAATAAAATAAATGCTAGAACTTTTCCCATAAAAGGGGCCACTGTGGTTCAAGCCAACAAAAATCAAGTCTTAAGAATGTAAGAACACATTCTACATGCACCATATTAAAGATGGCGTCGAAGAGAGTGAAGAGGTCAGTTAGCCTGAATCATGCAAGCTGAATGATGAAGAGGCTGAAGAACAAAGAATTACTATCTATTTATGACTGTTCAGTAATCACTTTCAGGCAGTTTATCAGCATAGGTGGAATGTTTGTAAGGCTGGGTGCCATGGGGTCCTGGGGCAAAAATGCCACTAAATTGGACAAAAAAGCCCCTGCATGAACAAATTAAAACTATTATGTCTATAGCTAACAAAGTGTAAATGAATAGAAAGTGTCGACTGCGGCATTAAATTAAGATTTGCTCATGTTGCACGCATTTCATTTTAGGCGTTTATACAGTGTTGCGCATTATAATCAATCACATACGATTCTGTTGAGCTTAGAAATGCAATTGCCAATCAGATACGTTCAGATGAGTCATCACTGAAACTCATCTGCTTTGTTGAATGCGTGCACGTTCGATGACTGAATTCCACAAATTATGTCATCATAAACAACAAAGCGCAGATGTACAGTAGGCTTATGTACAATGTAAGAAAGGGATTAATTTTGCAGTGTATACAGTTTCAGTGATTATAACGATACTTTATTTTTGAGAGAGAGAGAGTGCGATAGATCAAGGTTAGTGATAATGTCATTTCTGTACAAAATGTATTCGCCATTTGAATAAGCGTGGGAAGGAAACATTATCAATTTCTGATGTTTTAATTAAATTGTAATCACATTAAATGCAAATTCAGTCCCATTAAACATATTTTATTAGCTTATACATGACACCCATGTCTGGTTCTTGCCTAAAAAGAAAGGTTTATGATGTTTGTAGTTAATAGATTTGGCTGCTTTTAGCCTTACCCTGGAGTTGGTTCACCCTCCGCCTATGTTTATCAGATTTGTCCTTTAAATGTCCTTTAATTTAAAGTTTGTTTCTCTTGAATTTACTTTGGATGTGTTACTATGTTTATTTTAGAAGTGATTGAACAAGGAATGTCAAGGAAGCACAGAAAGAAGAGGAGAATCAGGAAGCTCCCAGTTCCATAACTGGAGAGAACTCTTTTAGTGGTTCACAAATTAAGGAGGGTTTCTCTCAAGAAAGCACATAAGCCAAAAATGCTTTTGCATGCCACCATTGTGGAAAGACTTTTGCACAAAAAGGACACCCGAAGTATCACATAAGAATTCATACTGGTGAAAGACCTTACAAGTGCCCTCAGTGTGAGAAGTCTTTCACACAAAAAGGCCACCTTAGGGATCATATAATAACTCCTACTGGTGAGAGGCCATTCACATGACCTCAGTGTGGAAAGGGTTTCCCAACTAAGCAACATCTGAAGCATCACATAAGAATTCACACAGGTCAGAGGCTTTTTTCATGCCGTTTGTGTAGTAGTAAAGGCCATTTGGCTGTAATGAGTGTGGTCAAAAATTGTTTTGGAGTCACTGCTGAAAAGACACCCCAGGACACATTTAAACAAGCAGCCTTATTTGTGCTCTGTTTGTGGGAAGATTTTTCTATTCCTTGACTATTTTAAACAGCACCACCAAATACATAGCAGTGTGAAGTCTCATGTGTGTGTGAGTGTGGAATTACCTTCATGAAAACCAGACTTGGAGCGGCATGCAATAATCAATAATGGCGAAAAACCTTTCAAGTGCTCACATTGTAAAAAGGGTTTCACTGAGTCTAGGAACCTGGTAAAACATGAAAGAATGTACACTGGAGAAAAGCAGTGCTTTAATCAATCACATACGATTCTGTTGAGCTTAGAAATGCAATTGCCAATCAGATACGTTCAGATGAGTCATCACTGAAACTCATCTGCTTTGTTGAATGACAATCACGTAGTCTACTGACTCATGTAGAAAAGCACTTTCCACAAGTGGTTACAGTGTCTAACATTCAGGCTTTGGGTTCCAAGTAATTTGTGTGAAATTCTGATCAATCTGACGATGGAATATCTCCAAAAGAAGTAGGAATAAGTCCTGTTCGCACCAAGACAGATGTTCAGTGCAATAAACATATCAGTTTGAATGCATTTAATGCATCTGTTTAGACTAACATGAACATTAGCATGCAGTCCATGCAACAATTTTTAAGGACAGGTGTTGTAGTCTTTTTTCCATTGCGCTGTGAAGAAAACCTGCCAACCATTAAGAACTGCACTTTTGGTCACATGCCCAGAGCCACTGCTGTTACATAAACTACTAATTGGTAATTTTGCTAAATGATGGTAAATAGCATGGTTAATGTACACTTTTTGATTTTGATTTGTATGATAACAAGAGTAACGGGAGTAACCTACAAGAGTGAACTCGTGTTTCAAAACTGTATTTACTATTGGACCTTTCTTTTCCATGTCAGGTTCCATGTTCCAGTTGTGCACCAGGGAAATCTGTATTTTTGCTTCTCTGTTAGTGCTATCTACTGTCAGAGAGTGAATTAGCATTTTCATTAAGCCTGTCTGCTGTTAAACACATTAGTCTGCAAAGATAAATCACATGTGGAAATCAGAACAAATTTTTGTGTGAACAGTAAAATCATTTCCTGCATTTTGTTAATTGCATCTGTGATGCATGGAGAATAAAAAAATAAAAGAAAAAAAAAATAATATATATTTTTAATAAAAAATAAAAAAATCCAAATTAATGAAAAAAAAATGCAATTGATGTGCCATGCCAAATATACAGTTCGTGCGTGTATTGACATTAGTAAATAGTTATTATATGTGAGACAGATTTTGAGCAGTTTATGAAGAATGTATTCTGTTAGTAAAGTGAAAGATTTGTTAGATTGATTCACAATAAAATCTTGTGAGTTCACGAGTTTTTCTGAGCGATTCATTTGTGTAAATTTACATTTACATTTAATCATTTAGCAGACTCTTTTATCCAAAGTGACTTACAAATGAGAACAATAGAAGCAGTCAGGTCAACAAGAGAACAACAACAGTATACAAGTGCCATGACAAGTCTCAGTTAGTCTAGTATAGAACGCATAGGTAGGGTTTTTTTATTTTATTTTTTTTTATTTTATTTTTTTTATTAAAGGACAAGACCATCTTTGGGATGGTACCACAAGGCGTCGATCACTTGCAGAGCGCAAACTTCTGGAGGGCACATAAGATTTAACCAATGAGTTTAGGTAAGTTGGTGCCGTGCCAGTGGTCATCTTGTAGGCTAGCATCAGTACCTTGAATTTGATGCGAGCAGCTACTGGTAGCCAGTGTAACCTGATGAGGAGTGGAGTAACGTGAGCTTTTTTTGGCTCATTGAAGACAACCCTCGCTGCTGCATTCTGGATCAATTGCAGAGGCTTGACAGTACATGCAGGAAGGCCCGCCAGGAGAGCATTACAATAGTCCAGTCTGGAGAGAACAAGAGCTTGGACAAGAAGTTGGGTTGCTTGCTCTGACAGGAAGGGTCTAATCTTCCTAATGTTGTATAAGGCAAACCTGCAGGACCGGGTAGTTGTAGCAATGTGGTCTGTGAAGCTTAACTGATGATCCATCACAACTCCTAGGTTTCTAGCTGTCCTCGAAGGAGTAATGGTTGATGAGCCCAGCTGTATAGAGAAGTTGTGATGAAGCAATGGGTTAACTGGAATCACCAGGAGTTCTGTCTTCGTAAGGTTAAGCTGAAGGTGATGGTCATTCATCCAGCTAGAGATGTCACTCAGACAGGCTGAAATGCGAGCAGCTACCGTCGGGTCATCTGGTTGGAATGAGAGGTAGAGTTGGGTGTCATCAGCGTAGCAGTGATAAGAAAAGCCATGCTTCTGAATGACAGATCCTAATGATGTCATGTAGATTGAGAAGAGAAGTGGTCCAAGTACTGAGCCTTGAGGAACCCCAGTAGCAAGGTGGTGTGACTTTGAAACATCACCCCTCCAAGACACACTGAAGGATCTGTCAGAGAGGTAGGACTTAACCCACAGGAGTGCAGTTCCAGAGATGCCCATCTTTCTGAGGGTGGACAGGAGAATCTGGTGATTAACAGTGTCAAAAGCAGCAAATGTAAATGATTTAATTTATACATTAGTTTCTGTTCGATGTACATAACTGTCCAAATAAAAGATAATCCATGAAATGTGTAATAGGCTGTGCTTTTATCATTATTATTATTATTATTATTATTATTATTATTATATTACTTTTTCAGTTTCTGTGTCTGTAATGTATTTCATTATTGAGAGAATTGTGATAAATATTTGATCATTTTTCCCAACCCCCATTAGTGGTCTTAAAACCACTAAAATACTAAGGGCGGAGAACAATTGGTTTCAGTAAAGAGTTTCAATATTAGTATTCAGCATGGTTGAGGTAACCATGTAGTGATACTCTTGATGGCTGCATCAAAAGCTGTGCCTAGGTAGCCTAATAAGAAACCTGCATTACATTATTGCTTTGCAACTGGAACTTGTAAATCCCCTTCTACAACACCAGATGGAGCAGCTGCAGATTTTATTTTTTTCTTAAAGGGATAGTTATGCAAACAAAAAAAAAAAGTGTATGTTTTAGTCATAATGAGCTGGATGGTCAGTGTTTCCAGCTCATTAAGTTATCATACTTTAACTTATGGAAATTAGTGCTTTTACTTGCTGTTTTAATAATGACGTATTCATATTGTTTTTATTACTCAGCATCCTCTTTACAGTAACCACCTTACAACTTTTTTTTTCTATAGATGACATTAGCATTTACAGAACTTTTTAACAATCAAACATGCATTTCCTTTGCATTTGCCTTATTACACCTAAATAATCCTAAATTACAGTTTTTGTAAGTGCTCATTCCAGTAAAAGGATGCAAATGCACAGGCCATATGCACAGTCTCTGGACATACAAAATTGAAAAATAAACAAGAAGTACAGATGTTACTTGCCAATGGTGAAAATGTGAACTTGGATCTACAATTATTATAATATCGTTAGCAGTGCTGTTTCCAAAGCAGTAGGCTTAACAAACTACTACAAAATGGTAAATGTACCTACAAAAATAAATGACCAAGCTATATAATGATATTTTCCATTTTTTAATGACAAAAATAAGATTACTACCAAGCTATCTGCATCCATCTGCATGCATGTCAAATATTTTCAAACACTAATAGTTAAATATATAACACCACTTCAATTACTAGGTCTCATCCATATGAATGTTCTCCCAGTCATAGTATATAAAAGCCAAATGAGGCAAAAATACATTGATTGAAAGCACGATTTGTCAAATAATCAGATTTTTTTTTTCTCATGCAAACAGTGCTTCTCATCTTCTCATACATTACCAGTGGAGAACAGCATTCTGGCAGGACCCACAATGGCATTTTAAAAGCTGTTTAATGATTATTGATCTTAGCTTATTATCTGAATTTTAGTGTTGTTTAGGCATATTGCATAACTTTTAAAGAGGGAGGGCCTTTCAACATTTGTTCCCATGAGCATACATTTAAAAACTGATGCAAGAATACTTTTAATTGTTGTTGTTGTTGTTTTTATTTATTTTTTGAGCATGTTACAAAGGATATTTATGCATTTCACTGGTTATTAAATTTTAACTGCCATAAGATTCTATAATTTACTTGCATTTCTAATGTAATATTTATTGAAGCCCCCCAAAAACAAATAGCATTATGCAATTATGCAGATATAATTAGAGGATATCATAAGAGAAATTGATAATTAGAGAAGCCATTGTATGCATATTACTTTCTTAGCCTCTATCCCTTTAAGAACAACAAGGAGAGCATGAGTGGGGGAGGGGAATGGGTTGGGGTGGAACAGTCCTGTAATGATTCTAGAGACACTCAGCATCATATGGCTTCAGACCATCATGGATCCCCACCTTTAAATATGCACGTAAACATGAAGGAGGAGAGGACCAAAGAGCAGGACTAAAACGATTTTTGATGCTTTTAACCAGTCTTCCAGGAAAGAAGCTTCACCTATACACCACAGCAGGAGCGCAGAAGGGAAAAGAGAGAGTGGGAGCAGCGTTAGGAAAAATGCTCTGCCAGATTGATCTCAATTAACACATAAGCAAGGAAATACTGTCATTTTATTTGGAAAATATGATCTAGAGGGAGGATTTAACATCATCCTTGCTTTGAGGCTATGGATGCCCTCCTGTATTTCTGCATTTTTGTGAGTCGGCGCGGTATGTTTGGGGGCCGTGTATATTCTGATTGAGTGTATCAATGCTGCTGCTGTGTGGATCTCTTTGGCTGTGGAAAAAAACTAGGCCTTGTTTGCCTGCTGATCTCCACACAGGGAACGCGGGACGCGGCTGTGTGTCTCAGCCTGTTGGGACTGTGCAGAGAGGAAGGGAGAAGCTCACCATCTGCATGCCCGTTGGAAGTAGCATGCACAATAAAGACATCCATTACCAAAGGCCATGCACAAACAGGCAGGAGCTGTAACACCAGGACAGTAGCCTGGTAGATTCTTCTTCACCCCTTTAAATCATCTGAACTTACAATCACTGTTTTTATTCTATGCCTTCAAAATCTACTTGAAGGACGGGGGGAGTACTGCTGTAAAACTTCTTGTCTAGTTTATCACAGTCTTCCTTTTTTGCTCGCCATTTGTAATTTTTCCACTTGACGTTCTGAATATTTGCCAAAACCTGTTTCATGCATGTCCACTGGAGGCAGGTTTGACTTTGATGATGGGGGGTCGTACTTTGGAGGGTGGGAACAAGGCAAGGCGCATGGCAGAGGGGTCTGCACAGGGCCTCAGGGCCAGGGGGAGTATGCGGGGGCATGGAGCCATGGATTCGAAGTTCTTGGAGTTTACACTTGGCCCAGTGGCAACAGTTACAAAGGAACTTGGGCACAGGGCAAGAGGCATGGCATTGGCGTGGAGAGCAAAGGGAGGTGGGAGTACAAGGGGGAATGGACACAAGGGTTCAAAGGCAGGTATGGGAAGTTGGAAAGCACTAGCAGCGGTTCCCGTTATGAAGGCACCTGGAGCAACGGCTTACAGGATGGATATGGCTCAGAGACCTATTCGGATGGAGGTAAGATTCTAACAGTATTTGCTGTTGCTGTAGAGTTCTGATAAGGTCATGGACAGCAGGAAAGAACCAATGCTAAATCACTAACTAACCATATTGAATTAATAAGACTATCTGCTTTTAAAATGCTTCCCATATCTTTTGAAAGGTGTTCTGTTGCTCCAATCAAGACTACGGTATTTTGGCACTCATTCATGTGTGATTTGGTGAAAGCTTGTTAAATTAGACAGATGCTTGAAGCAAAAGCAGTGGAATACCACTGATCTTTACAAGTAACATGAGCAACTCACATATTATTTAATCTGTAAGTTGACAAGAAACAGCAATTGCATAGTCATTGGAGACAACAACAGCTCAGAATTAGTCTATTAAATAGCATACATAGAAAATGGAATTAAGAATGGTTTTTATTTATTTATTTATTTTTAAACAAAGCTCTACTTCCACTATATAATACTGTAGACTAATAGTGAGACTGCTGTACTTCAGTGGCATTCTAAGTTCTGAAACAAATTTTAGATTTACAGAAAAATGTAATTAGTAGTAAAATTATTAAAACATGCTCAATAACGTGCTTTAAAGGATACAACTTTTAGTTTAGTTTAGTTTAGTTTATTTCAGACAGACAACTTAGGTTCAACACAACTGAGCTAATGTACAACAACATATTTACATCCGTCTGAACAGGTGTAGGCTGAAGCTCTTGCTTATAATGCCTACCCTTTTTAAAAGATCTAATCTTTTAATAAATAAACAAAAAAAAACTGTTGTCTTATCAATGTACTGTTGACAAACTAGTATAACTACAATAACTACTACAATAAACTACTACAATAACATTATTTTTGCCAAGCAATACAGTTCCACAATCCAAAATACAACAAAAAGCAGCTTTCATTTATCATTCTTTAAATGGTTTCATATAGTTTCAGTGTATTATTCTTAAATAGCTTCTTTAACTTGCTAAGTGTCCCACATATTTTTTGTTCATCTTGACAGCTGTTCCATAAAATTACACCTTTAACTGAAATACAGTTGTATTTTGCATTGGTCCTCACTTGGTTCTTTTTAAACATACAAGTTCCCCTTAAGTAATCTTGACATTCTCTTTCTGTTAACAACCCTTGGATACTTTCTGGCAATTGATGATTATTTGCTTTGTACATAATTTGTAATGTTTTTAGTTCTACTAATTCTTTAAACTTTAGGTCCTTTAGTTCAATAAATAGGGAGTTTGTTGACTTCATATGAACTAATTTACCAGGCGCATCTGAAGCACAGACGCCTCTGTACAGTAAATCACCATGGAAACCGACCGACAGCGGGTCATGGGTCACTAGAGACTCTTCGCTGTGCTCGCTGGTTGGCTGTTTCACATTCTTGTGTAATCCGCTTCCTGACGTTCCACTGAGATTAATGCGGAAAACACTGTCACTGTGATTTGGTCATGCATCGTGCCCTTATACATTCGAGCGTATTATTTTGGAAAAATAAATAAACGTTCATGTTAGCATCACACGACAGACTTCCCCGTTTTTAGACCGGGTTATATTTAAATCCAAAGATGAATGCGCTGGATATGTATTCTGTCCTTTACCTTTCGCTCGTTAACAGCACTGTAATATTTTACCGAACCACCCAACATTAGCGAGATAACGCATGTCAAAACATTTCAGCACCCTGGACAGTTACTATCGCTACGGAGCATTTCCAACCGTCACTGTAACAACATACATCTTCACATTTGTTCGAAAACATGATGTCACCTTATCTTGAACGTTCCAAATTATTTTTGAAAATCATATTATGTATAACCGATTAAAGGAGCTATGTGGAGGTTTTTACTTAAAAAAAATCTTTAAGATAGAGTTTTCACTTGTACATGTATGAGCCAACCATGATGTAAAAAAAAGAATGACACCTTGACTGTCCACCATGGTTGCCTCTATCAGCCTGTAGGCTCAATTGTGTGTGGAGGAGTCGGGCCCAAATTGGCGCGAAAATTCACAAAATGTGACGTCTCGTCTACTTGGGCTTACAACCGTACGGCACGCCAGCCATTATAGTAAGCAGCGGCAATAGTGTTTTCAAATGGACTCTGCGGATGGAAAGAAGCGACCAGCCTCCAGAACAAATCAGACACCCACGGACACTCCTCGTAAGTAAAAAAAAAAAAAAAAAAAAAAAAGAGCGTGCGCACTGAGAACGAGCAAGAAAATTAAGTCGTTATAACGAGAAAACGACTTTCGATATGTCGAAATAACGAGAAAATTAAGTCGTTATAACAAGAAAACAAAAAGGAAAAAAATTATAAAGCATGGCCGCTTAGAACTTCTGTACGTTTAATAATATTCTTGTTATTTTTCTTTTCTGATTTTGGTAAATGTTTAGTGTACTGTATACCTTTGAGCTACAAGAAAAAATACTGACACAAATGAATCTTCATTGTGCACATCCATTCCATTTGTGGTTGTGGCCCTTTTAACCATGGTGGGCCTTTTTACAGTAGCAGTTATTCAATGGTTATTGAAGAAACTATAGATACATTGACATGTTGTTTATAGGCTACAAAAACTTGCAACATTTAAATATCACCTCAAATTGCTAGATGAACTCAAATGAGCATTTTGTCATTGCACACAGTGACATCATGAATCAGGAAGATTTTGTGGTGCAGATAGGTGTTTAGGAAGTGTAGTGGGGTTTATTTGTTGTCATTTAGTGTTTTGGAATTAAATTAAATCAAGAGGGCCTTTAGCACCCATTGTACAAGTGATGTGAATAATGACATGAATTTTGCTCTATCTCTGTTCCCCTTGCAGGCACTTATCAGGGCCAGTGGTTGAGTGGTATGCGTCATGGCTATGGAGTGCGACAGAGTGTGCCTTATGGCATGGCAGCCATCATCTTCTCCCCTATGTGCACCTCCATAAACTCCCTACGATCCGATCACAGCGAAGGGGCCCCCACTCCAGAAGATGGCTCTGGTGTCAGTGGGGTATCTGGCAGCCCAGTGGGGCGTAGTGGCTTTGTACTTTGTGCTCAGAGTGAAGCAGACAGACACAGGAAGAGGAAAGGCCGCTTCCGACAGTCCATACTGAGTGGTTTAAAGTTGCGGAGGTCTGAGTCCAAGAGCTCTCTGGCCAGCCAGTTAAGCAAGCAGAGTTCATTCTGCAGCGAGGCAGGTATGAGCACAGTCAGCTCAGCTGCCTCAGACATCAACTCCAATGTCAGCTTAGGTGAAATGGAGGCAGGGGGCAGTGTGGATGCCACTGTAACCGAAACATATGCTGGCGAATGGAGGAATGACATGCGATCAGGGTGGGGCGTAAGTCATCGTTCAGATGGACTTCACTTTGAAGGTGAGTGGTTTGGAAACAAGCGACATGGCTATGGCTGCACCACCTTTCCAGATGGAACCAAGGAGGAGGGAAAATACAAGCAGAATATTCTGGTGAGTGGAAAGCGGAAAAACCTAATACCACTCCGTACCAGCAAAATCCGTGAAAAGGTGGATCGTGCTGTGGAAGTTGCTGAGAAAGCTGCAGACATAGCAAAGCAGAAGGCTGAGATTGCATTGTCCAGGTAAGTCATAACAGAGATCTCACTTAAGAGCACAATCACAATTAGGGATGATCCAGAAATTAGAGAGATGACCATTTGAGCAAGACACAACTGAATAAAACCCAAAACCAGCTTACTTATGGGTAAAAATTGAAGGAAAGGATGATCAGTATCAAACAAGAGCCCAACTTTTTTACCACTGAACAAAACTCTTTCTTGCCACTGAACCAAACTTACTTACTTTCTTCAGAATGAGCCATGCTAGAGGAAAGGCAGAAGCTGCAGATGGAGTCGCACAGAGAGCCCTGGAGGAGTGTCGCCTGGCCAGGGCTATAGCCAAAGAACTTTCCCCCTCTTTCCATCTCTATGGGAATGGTCAGTGAAAAATAAAAATACTTAATAAAATAAAAAAAAAACTATCAATCCAATTTGAAAGATATTAAGTAACATACTGCCCCAGAATCATCAAGCACTATATGGTGTCTGTAATGCATAGAAGAATGTAACTGTTTTTTACAAAATTTATTCTATTTAATTAACATCAGCAGTGGTCAATTCAAATTCCATCTTTCGTGATTATGATTTTATAATTAATCACTTAATGTGACCATGTCTTTATATATCTGTTAACTAGGAATGGAGTGCCAGAGACCAAAGCATCAAGACAGGAAAGAAAAAGACCTAGAGGTGGTCTCGACTGGCACAGACAGCCTTGAACTCTGCACACCAGACACAACACCCCCAGCCCAAACACCTGACCTGAGCCCAGTTTTGAGCAGCCCCTCCTCACACCCCTGCAGCCCACCTACTCATCGCACTAGGAATGCTTGTTTCATGAGGCAGAGTGCTGTGGATGAACAAGGAGGGGCAGAGATTCAAGTTCTAGTTGAAGGTAGAGGCATGGACACCATGAGAGGTGGGGCCAACAGTTGGACTGCTGAGATGTATCCTCACAGAAGAGGAAGCAAAGGGGAAAGCAGTCGCTCCACAACTCCATCCCTGCTGGAAGAGGAGATCGGTCACGTTAATGGACATGAGAATTCCTCAACTCATCACCCATGGGAGAACGGCTCCTCTAATCACAAGCCTATCGAGCATATGGCCCCCGAGAAGGTGTGGGATCAAATTTCCTCCGATCAAAAGCCCCGGAAGCATGTTTCCTTAAATCAAAAATCCAGGGAACATACAGTTTCCAGGGAACGAGACCGGGAGCATAAACCATCCAATCACAAATCTGTTGATTGCGACTCTTCCAAGTTCAAACCACAGGTGCACATATATTCCAATCACAAGTCAGCAGGTCATAATTTATCCAATCACAAGACTAATGAGCATGCTTCCATCAATCACAAACCAAAGGAGTTTATTTCTGCACATGAAAAACCACATGTTTCTTACTATTATAACCCCCAAGAGCATGTCTACTCCAATCACAAGTCAAGAAAGTCTTTTACCAATCATACGATTGGTGAGTCTAGCTTGAATGCATACCAGCTGTCAGACCGTGGAGCCAACAATTCCACTCTGGAATGGACTGTTGAAAACAATTCCCAGTGGATCTCTTCCCATTCACATCTGCAGGAGAAAGAAGGGGGAAATGATTATCGGGTTGAAATGAGGTTCCAACCCCTAGACTCCCATCAGAACTTTGGCTCTGGCATGAAATGCTCGGGTCTCCAAGGGTACAATTTGCAGAGACTACGTCAGCGAAACCATGAAGGCAAAGAATGGGGTCTTTCAGCCAGGGAGGGGTCCATGGACTCTGTGCAGATGCTCGACAACTTGAATGTTGGGGTTGACGTGGAGGAATGGCCTTTGAACAGGGACATTACTCTTTCACCCCCTTTAATGTCTTCTCCAGAACCACTGGAACAAGAAGGAGAGCATCTGAACCTGATAGAGACAAACTCAGTAAGTAAACAGCATGATGGCCTTTAGGAATGAAAGGTGACAGTGTTTTCTATGCCTTATGCTATCATTTAGTGAAACACAACATTTTGGTTCTGGTAGTAAAATCACATTCCACATAGAAAAACTGATTTCTAAAGACAAAGTTTAAACCTTTTCGAGACAAACCTACCTCTGATGTGTTTAAAGGTATAGTTCACGGAAAAATTAAAATTACCCCATGATTTACTCACTCTCAAGCCATCTTAGGTGTATATGACATTTTTCTTTCAGACAAATACAATCTGAGTTCTATTGAGTAAATTTAAAAAGTCCAGAAAATTTCACCCATCCATTATAAAAGGAGTCCACGTGGCTCTGGGGAAGTGAATAAAGGCCTTCTGAAGCAAAGCGATGCATTTGTGTAAGAAAAATATCCATTTTGATTGTGTAAGAAATATATCCATATTTACAACTTTATAAATCTTAATCTCTAGCTTCTGCTAACTGTTGTTTCACGAGAGACTGGGGTTCAACGGATAACGCAGGACTTAAGGGGCGGTCATACTGCACTTTTCATTCCATTGACTTCCATTCATACACATGCGAATGTGTCAGACTGGAAATGCAAGCCCGTGCAAAATATTTTGCATTCCGCTGCACTCCAAAGTTCAAGTTTGGTGAACCTGTGAATTCACGCATCATGTGAAGACGTGTTACCAGTAGAGGATCAATACGTAACTGCATGACCTATCTGTACAGAAATTCAAAAATGGCGCTAATTTAAGCCTTTACGCAGCATCCTATTTTATATAATACATCTTTTAAATATTATAAAATCTAATAAAAAAAGAAGCTGCATGGTTCGTGGTGTCAGTGGAAACAGGAACAGATGGTACATTTGAATGCGGACACATTTTATTTATTTTTTTCTTGAGTGTGTGTATATATATATATATATATATATATATATATATATATATATATATATATATATATATATATATATATATATATATATATATATATATTATAGAGAGAGAGAGAGAGAGAGTACAATATAATAAGACGCTTTTGACACTGTCGCAAAAGAGAGAGTACAATATAAGACGCTTTTGACACTGTCGCAAAAGAGAGAGTACAATATAATAAGACACTTTTGACACTGTCGCAAAAGAGAGAGTGCAATATAATAAGACGCTTTTGACACTGTCGCAAAAGAGAGAGTACAATATAATAAGACGCTTTTGACACCGTTGCAAAAGACACAGCACAAGCACATCGGAATCCATGTTGTGATAACTGAAGGAAAACCTTGGTACCTGATATTATATCCTGCTCCTGCCCATATTCACAGCGGCGTCCGAAAAAAATATTGCACATTCAAAGTCTAGTTCGTCCGCCCCTTTAGGCAAAAGCAGTGACGATCGCAGAAATTACAAACATGGAATCACTGAGTAGAGAGCAGAGAGCAAAACAAACCACTGATCATGAATTAGAAGTAAAAAATAAGGATTTGTACAGAAAAATATCTGAGGATTTCGATATAAACCAAGTGGACACTAGTTTTCCTTTGCTGTAAACAAAACTTGTTTCTTGGGAAACTAGCATATTCTCACCAGAGTTTACGCTAAGCCTACGTCCTAATTCATCTGCTAGATGCCACTCTCTCGTGAACGCACGTATGACAGTTTTTATTAACCCCCTGGAGCTGTGAGGACTTCTTTTATAATGGATGGGTGCAATTTTTTGGACTTGCTACCATCCACTCCCATTATAAAGCATGGATTAGCCTGGACATTATTTAATATAACTCTGACTGTATTTGTCTGAAAGAAGAATGTCATATACACCTAGGATGGTGTGAGGGTGAGTAAATCATGGGGTAATTTTCATTTTTGAGTGAACTATCCCTTTAAGTGATGGGATATGCTTATAAGCCGCAAGGGAATGTGATTAAAATTGTGTTTTATATAGTAGCTAAACTACGTAGTAGTAAAAAGAGATCCACCAATCAGATAATTTACAGTTACAATGGAAACATAGTCACTCCAGATAAGCTTAGAAGTGACCACTCATTCCCATAAAGCATTGCAAAAGATAATCAGTCTGACTAGGAAGCTACTAATTAAATTTTTAATAATAATAGCAGGGCTTCGTGGAATGTGTATTTTGTATTGAAATAATTAAAGACTCATTCACAGTTTAGACTGCTGTATTGAAGATTTTTTTAATCCCTATGGAGAAAATGAATAGGAAAAATACTGGAATCCAGGCCACTGAAAAAGTGGGCACTCTTAGGGTCACTGTGGGCTCTGTTTGATGTGTAAAATTTGGTAACATTAGGAAAATGCAAAAAGAGTGTCTAATAAGGATCTGCAAACTGATCTTTCTTAATGTGTTACATTTAGCAGCACAAAGAAAGACATATAATAATATAATACTTTTTAATGGTTTGAGCCTAGTATACGTTTAAATTTGCAATACTTTTTAATGTGCAACAGTGTTTTTAATAACATAACTTTAATCTTTCTACAGGGCTCCAGCTCTCTCCTGGTGGTCATGGTAATATTACTCAACATTGGTGTAGCCATTTTGTTTATTCATTTCTTTATTTAATCATATGGCCTATAGAATGTCAATAACAGCATTGATCATCATCAAGAGTAAGATATGCACACAATGCACACTTAGCACCACTTCTTAATACAGTAAGGAACCCACAAATCACAATAGTAAATGTTTGTGTAAGCTGGGCAAGTCCATGTAAATTGTAAACTTCTTTATGGTTCAATTTATTGTATAACTCCATTATAATCCATTAGTTAACTTTGCTTACTTTTTCCTCCATTCATAATAAAGGTCTATTTACAGTATTCTGTAGAACTGAAGTATTACACACATTTAGTTTTTTTTTAATATACAGCTCGTCTGAAATGTTTTACTACATATGTAACAGTTACAAAAGATTATTTCACACTTTTTTTAAGGCCAGAGACATTACTGAGTAACGGGACTCTGAAGATTAATGTGCAAAGATAGTCATGTGGTTTTATGTACTATGATATAGTTGATGTAAGATGCGATTCACACTTATAATCAAGACTACATGCCCTTCCTGCCCTAACTGTATTCCAGGGTACAGCCCTGTATGATCGCTGCAGACGCTCATTATGTCATCCATAGAAATCAACACTCTCATCTACCCAGATTTGACGCACCTGTAAGTCTGTGGTAACAGCTATCTTAAAGGGCTTCATCATAGTGCATTCCCATTAAACTCAAACAGTTTGAATCAGATAAGCCTGCAGAATTCTTTCCACACTTATGAATCCCGCCTCACTGAATTTCAGCACAATCCAGTCGTGTAGTATGTTTTGACTCACCAATAACACATTCTTCATTGAAACACTGCTATGCCAAACTCACTTCTAAAGAACATTCTGTGTTTTCTTGTACACTACATGATGTCACATCTGCTTATAGGACATAAAAGTACAAGAGAGGTGCAGCAGTGGCTGAGTATTCCGGCTCATACTCGATAAAGTCTGAGACTGTTACCTTATGACCACTACTTTCAATATATATTATTCTATATTACTGAACAGTTAACATATTTTAACAGGTTCGCAAGATATCATTGATATGCTGAGTGCCTTTTTTAATTGAGAAACCATCCCAGTGAGCAGGTTATGTACTGATGACAGTGGTCACATGAAATGGTCTCTCTCCCACCCTACCTTTGAACAAATCAAGTTGGCTTAAGAACTGAGCCTAAGACTGTGGAGATTTTTACAGCATGTTTGTAAGCCTGTTCTCTTCTGCTGTTACTCTGTGTGATTTTCTGCCTGTCACTCTGTCCAGCAACTTGGATAACAAACTGGGACTGAAAGCAGTGTAAAAATACCAGCTTATGTTTCTCAGTGGGACCTGACTGACATTATCTAAATTAATGAATGATAAACTGCTATTGTACATTTTATACTACTCATCCAGTGATATCATGTTGTGAGATCATCGCATGTCTAAGCATGCCCTTTCTTACGCAATGATTTATGAGATTGTTTCCAAGTTATGTGGAAAATTAATAAAATGTTTGAGGTTATGTTGTCTTATTTTTTGTCAAAGAAAACATTCACACAAAAAACACTATCTTCAATTTTTAAATCAGATGTTGATTTGGCAATCAAAAAATACATTACGAGGAGATGAGCCACTCATACATGCATGAACAGAAGAAATTGAAATGCTAAATATGGAGTTTGTAGTCCTACATTATAACAGTGCAAAACTATTGTTGAAAGCAGCATCACAACGCCCAGCATGGTGGCTGTAGGACTGAAAGTCCCACCTTACAGTTAAAAGAGCCAGTCTTATGTTTGTTTATTCTAGCGTACATTAGCTAAACTAGCCTAAAGATAAATGTAACATTTTGTTTGATTTAAGACACACCCTTTATGGTGTTTATGAATTCACTATTGACAGATTTTATTTCTGACCAAAACTTGTAGAAGTTTCAAACTCTCTTTGTCCGAGTATGCACTGTAGTATGCTTGACAGGAACAAAGAAAAGGGATCATATCTCCCCTGTCCTTGCCTCATTGCATTGGCTCCCTATAAAATTTAGAGTCGACTTTAGGGTCCTTCTTTTTATATACAAGGAAATGCATAATTCAGCCCTGGAATACATTTCTCATTAGGCTGTAATAAGATTTTGTAATTTTAATTTGTAAATCAAAAGTTGATCAAGCATTCTATGTAATTACCCCAAAGCTCTGGAACAGTCTACCTTTGAACATCAGGGCCTCTCACTGGATGCTTTCAATAGCTTAAATACTTATTTTTACTCTGTAGCATTCGAGTGATGCTGTGCAGATACTCTGATTAGTTGGTTTTCTATGTTGTTTGATTGATTTTGATACTTGTTTTTTCTCCCTTCTTTTTCTCTTTTTTCTTTTTTTTTTTGCAAAGCACTTTGGATCAATATATGGTTGTGTTAAACTTGTGCTCTATACAGTAAATAAAATTAGTGTTGCCTTGGAAATATGTATTTGAAAGGACTCATCAGGGCTGTAACCACCTTGAGTGCTTTTGAATATTAAAGTGTTTATAATATATAACCTTACATCTTGAATATTTGGTTAGATCTTTGATTATATTAGACTACTGTGTTTTGTCTTTCTGTAAATATGGACTGATTTCACCCACCACCACAAAGTGTAGGCTATGGGATTCACTGATCAACATCCTAATATACCCAGAATAAAACATCAGGTTTAACATTAATAAATAACATTTTAACATTTAGCCTACACATGCATAATCCCAGAAAGAGTGTTGATGGTTTTTCTAATATAATTTGCAATAACTCCTTATATAAGAATCCACTAATTCCTTTAGGATTTGTTTACAGAGTAGCCTATATGTGCAAGTATAACTGGGGCTGAACAAAACTGTAGACAAAAATATATATATTTTTCATTATACAGAATATCTAAATTGCACATACTACTCTAAAGCCATTCCATATATAAACGTTGCAAAACCATTGTGAGGACACACTTATTTCATTATTTGATTATTTTTAAACATATTTTTACATGACACATAATCGTCAGACAGAACGAGCGATTTGAGCGATTCGCTTATATATGAAAATAAATCAGTGATTTTCCATCTTCTTGATTCCGCCCATATCATCGGGGTGTCCGCCTTGTTCTAGGGGCTGGTCGTAGAGGTCCGGTGCGTCACGTTTATTTGGGCCTTCTGCATCCCACTGGCAGGGAAGCGCCCGATTTTTCCCCCTCCCTGCCTTAAAACGTCCTGTATATATTTATTCCAAGCGTGGATCTTCGGAAAAACAAGGTATCGAAGGAAAAACGCGACGCAAAGTAGGTTATAGCCAGTGAGGTGGCGGCTGATGCCTCTTTGAACACAATAGCTACAGTTTAGCGTAACTGTTACTGGTAATCACACTTGCATGGGGCTTTACATATCATTTGCATGCAATTCTGCAGACGCGTTATGAATTGTTGCAAATAATGCATTTATTGCATATGTGATTTGTGAGTGACATAAAATATAACGATTGCAAGACGGGCAGATTGAAGAGCATTAGCAGCGCTGGCTAGCCCTGGCTGCAAGTGTGCATCGGTCAAAAGCTAGCTAAAGTTTTCTTGCACACAAACTGCGAATAAAAAGCAAGGAAACCGTTTTAAGCCAGACCTAACGCTATGGCTTTGCATACGGATCTCTAATATCCGAAACATGGCTTATTTTCTGCACCAGTCAAAGCATTAAGGTCATCAAAGGAAATTCCAGATTTCTCCCTTTTTTTCAGGCTAGCAGTCAGTCGGCTTTACAGTTCGTATATTTAAACTTATTGTGTATATTGCATGGAATGATTATTTGTCTTGTATAAATATTGTTTTTCAAACCAAATATAAGTTTTTCTTGTCTAGTGTGTGTGTGAGCATGTTGTAATGGTAATTTTGATTTGGATTCAATTGGACCATATCTGAGAAATGCGTGTGATTGGTGTAACGTTAGTAGTTTTTATGTCATTAAGGGTGTTTTTTTTTAAATCATTATTGAAAGAACTCCGGGTTCCCACAATATATCAGATAAATTATTAAGACTGTGAAAAGTCATGGAAAATGTATAATAAGTAATGCTTTTTTTCTTCTTCTAGTTGATCTTGACTCATTATTTTATCCGCTAGAATGAGCCTTTTCAGTGAGATCTAAATAATGCCGTGGTTCTAAACCTTTTTAACCTCACTTCTGCATGATTAATTTAGTTTTGTGAAATTTCAGTTTCAATAACTATTAAATAAAAAAGGGTTGTTGAGGGAAACAAAATAAATATGATGTTAATGACATTATATATATATATATATATATATATAAGTTTATTTTGAATTGACCTTGTCACTTTTGGAAATTGAGCTGAAGAACTACATACTACTTCTATTATGGTTTTTGTTTTTTATTTTTTCCCTCCCAAAGGATGTGGAAGGCCTGAGTAATTATTGCATAAATGAGCTGCTTTGTGTAATAACCCACTGTTTTTCTTATTGCAGGTATGCATTTGGAGACTACTCTTTGCCGTTTACTGGAGGAAATTTCAGACACCTCCCCTTGGATTGGTATTTAATGTAAAAATTCACCTTGTTTAACACTCACACCATGAGCAAGTTTACCCAAAAGTCTTGAACCTCCCTACAAGACTGTTAGTTTCATTTGTTACCTTTCCAATGAACTGACCATCACTTGTTGGAACATTTTTGTGCAATCAGGTCCCAAAGTGCTGATCCCTGAAAGCTGAATTTATACATGTACAGTGGAAGAATGACAGAAGCATGGCAACAGCAACATGCAGTGGCCCCTCCTCCTGTTGGGCACCCCCTTTTACAAGGGGCAGAGAATGCTTTGGGCAGTGCTGCATATGGTATTGTCCTACAGACAGACCCTGCTTTACAGCAGCCTCAGCTCAGCCAGCATGCACAGCAGCACCCGTTGCCAGCTCAGCAGCCTCAGCTGCAGGTGGGAGGTGAAGGTGGCCACAAATGCGGTGCGTGTGGCCATGATATTTCGCACCTGGCCAATCCACATGAGCACCAGTGCATGGTCAATCAGGACCGTTCCTTCCAGTGCACCCAGTGCATGAAGATCTTCAACCAAGCAACGGATCTTCTAGAGCATCAGTGTGTCCAGGTTGAGCAGAAGCCATTTGTGTGTGGTGTATGCAAAATGGGATTCTCCCTTCTTACGTCTTTGGCACAACATCATAATGAGCACACCACTGGAAACAATCCAATGAAGTGCTCTATTTGTGAAAAAACATACCGCCCAGACTCCTCTTCTAACCCTCAGCAGCCCTCTACTGCTGAGACGTCCAGTGATGGGGCAGCCATGGGTTCTTCTTCCACTACAGCTTTCCAGGACTCTGACCGTCCATATAAGTGCTCGGTGTGCAATAAGGCATTTCGCCACCTTTCTGAACTCTCACGTCATGAAAGAGTGCACACGGGTGAGAAACCCTACAAGTGCGACACTTGTGAGAAGAGTTTTAGTCAAGCTTCTCATCTGGCGCACCACCAGCGCACTCACAGTGCTGATCGCCCGTATAAATGTGCCGTTTGCGAGAAGACCTTCAAGCACAGGCAGCACCTGGTACGGCACATGTACGCTCACTCTGGCGAGCACCTTTTCAAGTGTAACCTGTGCGAGCTTCATTTCAAGGAGTCGTCCGAACTGCTGCACCACCAGTGCCAGCCAGCTGGAGAGCGTCCCTTCCGCTGCACAGCATGCGGGAAAAGCTTCAAGCGGCCCTCGGACCTAAGGCAGCACGAGCGCACCCACTCCGAAGAACGGCCTTTCCAGTGTGAGGAGTGTCAGATGAGCTTTAAGCAGCAGTACGCACTTGTTCGCCACCGCCGTACGCACAAAAACCCAGCAGATCGCCCTTTCAAGTGCAATCAGTGTGACAAAGGTTTCCTGCAGCCTTCCCACCTGCTGTACCACCAGCATGTCCACGGCATCGAGAGTCTGTTCAAATGTGCCGCTTGTCAAAAGGGCTTCAGACAATCCGGGGAACTTCTAAGGCACAAATGTACAGAATCGAACTCCGGATCGAATGCTGTGGAGAAGCCGTACAAGTGCGACGTGTGTGGGAAGGGCTACAAAAAGTCGTCAACGTTACAAAGGCACCAGAACTCCCATTGCACCGAAAAGCCGCTGAAGTGCTCGCTCTGCGGCCGCCGCTTCCAGTCCTCGTCTGATTTTGTGCAGCACCGATGCGACCCTGCTCGGGAGAAGCCGATGAAATGCGCGGACTGCGAGAGGCGATTTAAATACTCATCCGAGTTGCAGAGACATCGAAGAGTCCATACAGGAGAGAAACCCTTCAAATGTCCCACCTGTGACAAGGGATTCAAACAGCGTGAACACTTAGCTAAACATGGAATTGTCCACTCCCGTGAAGCCCAGTTCAAGTGTGTCTGGTGTGGAGAGTGTTTTGGAGAGCTTGGGGCCCTTCAAGAACATACGGTTCAACACACTGCAGAAGGAGGGGGCTATCCTGCGTCCTCGTGCATAGAGTAGTCACAGTCTTACCAAGCGAAAATATACTCTGCTTGCTTTAGCAACATTGCAATTTACTTGCATATATTAAGTGAAATTGTGCATTTTATACATCCCACAAGCATTGCAGTACTTGTTGGACTGGTAAGGAACTACATAAAGTGTCTGCTTGTAAAAGTCTCAGTGTATCTCTGGGTAGATATTGGCAACATTGGGTTTACTCCACAGACAGAAACTTGCCTCAGTTCTGTACCAGACACACAGACGAACATAACCACACGTAAATGGTTGCTACTCAAAAATAAGCTTGTAAAAAGGAAAAATTTTGTTCCATGTGCAACTCTGTATGCTTAAGATTGGTGTTTCCAACAAAGGAAAAGCTGATCAGTTTTTAAAAGAACTAAATATTTAGTTTGAGTTCTGCTTTATATCTAAATTCAGTATATCTAAAACAAGAAGTAAATGCAGTACTACAGCTATCAGTAACAGCTATTCCAGAATGACATAAATTGGTATGCAAGATGTTAACAACCTGGGTCTGCTTTTTGGTCTTCATACGATTGACCACAACTATATGTTTCATTGCATGGATTTTGTTTATTATTATTATTATTATTATTTTTCTAATTATTTGGCCTTGTAACTTTTAAATTAACTGCCTTTCTTCCAGTATCTCCATCTCATGCTTCCATGTTAGCTATGGAACTTGAACACTGTATGGCCATCTGGACAATATACAGTAGTGATTGTATGTATTCGTAATGTATAATTCCCATCACCTAACCCATACTGTAACAGGGTACATGTATGCATGAATAGCCAAAATAATTTATTTAGTTGGTTGTAATCTGTCATTAGTGCTATGTTAACTTCTAGGCAAAGGACTATGCGAGAAAAAAATAAAATTTTATATATGTATATGTATATATATATATATATATATATATATATATATATTAATATTAGCCATTCTTTTTCTCTAGAGCATTTTGATTGATCTCTAACAATGGCGCAATAGTTTGCAAGCAGTTCCAAGAGTGAATTTACAGTAGTACAACGATTTACGGTTATATTTTAACTGCCAGGCAACAGAACAACAGTGAAGTATTTTTGTTTGCAAATTGCAAAAAGGTGCTGTTGCATTAGCTAAACAAAGCTGTAGAATTTGTTAGTTATCTGTACATGGATGTTTTGTATCGCTTCGACATGAGTACAGTGCTAGGATTTAGTATCTGTTTGTGTATCATCATCATACTGTAGACTGTGCATGTGATTGTTTCCTCTTGTGAGGATATGTTGGTTCTGTTTTGGTGGATTATTATTTTGCCACAGACTACTTGTTCAGTTTCTTTGCCACAGATTCTTTCTTTGCTTTCTGCTTTAGAAACAAAATGCCATGAATCAGTTGGTAGTTCATTTTGTGCTTTCCTAATTGGATCCATTAACAGTAGAACCTTTATTTTGGGTTAAAATACTGAACCACAGGTAGATGTGCAAATTGCACAGCAGCTTTTGTAATTATAAAAACAAACATTTTAAACAAATTCAAGAGTACAATAACGTGATATGTTTAAAAGAATCTAAAAACAGTATTAAGTAGTAAACCTCTTAAAATGAAGTGTCTAAATGTCTAAGCATATTAATTGAATCCATAATAATTATACATTGTATTTCCTAACAGCTTGAATGTAAACTTTGCAAACATTTCTTTGCCCCTTTTGATGCATCTGTAAGCCTTTGTAACAATAACGGCTTATGTGTCAGTATTGTTTGTTCTGTTATAGATTTGTGTACTCCTATTTTCATGTGCATTAAATGCAGGGACTGAATGGTGTCGTTGCTTGTGAAGCAATATTTTTGATGTCGAGACTATTAGCGGGTTGAATAAAATAAAATGATTTTTTTTTGAGCAAAAATAGAGGTTATCTCACCATCTAGAGTTTCCTCCTGTATGTCACCCAATCCATCCCTTTAAATGTCTGTGTTTCTAGATAAGGCAGTGAAGAAACTCAAATTGTAAATATGCCGTGTGTGTGTTTCTTCCATTCTCACAAAGGTGTGGCATGTCATAACTACAAGGCATTTACAAATTAAATGTTTGTAAACAGCTGTTGTATTGTTTGTGAACCAAATGGTAAAATGACTACAGACCAAGGTTTTTTTTATTTATTTTATTTTTTTACTATAAAAGTGTAACTTTTAGTCTAGTAAATTTGTTAAAGAGAACAATATAATGGGAACATTAATTAGCTATCCTACATTTGTTTTAATTTTTTTTAACAATTGGAACTTGAACACCTGTTATCGTTATTTGGTACATATACATCTTAAAATCACTACAAACAAATTATATAAATAAAAATAATTGTTAAAGCAGAGAAACTTGCTTGGATTTTGCAATTTTAGTTCAGTTGCGTTTCAACTTCATGTGACTCAATTCGGGGGCTTTTATTCTGAAAAAGGTACCCGAAGTACATACAGTATTTCCGGTGACTCCATCTATGCTATCGCAAAAATCGGCAGGAGTGCTATCTTCAGGTTGAAATCATCATAGGGTGAAATCCGCCTACTTGTCAGCGGATCCCTCTGTCGCTTTCTGAATCTAATTGGTGGATCACTGGGAGGAATTGGGAGACTCCATTTGAAGAGTGATCGAAAATCTGGAGTCGTGTGTGTCGAAGTTTTTGTGGCTAAGTTAATTAAACCGATCCGTAGAGATCGCTAGCTTAGCGCGTTTATCCGGGGGGAACACTTTTAAACTAGGGCTGCTAAACCGTTGTAATGAATATTATAGTAAACAGTGATGCTCAAACGCTGTTCACGCCCCGAGACAATCGATCAACTCGAAATTTCGGCTGCTTCACGTTATTTATGCTCAGTTTTACCGCGTAGCGACATTCAGCGTGCTTGACAGGTCTGTGCTTCAATTAAATATTTGCATCACTGTTTATTTAGATGCAAAATACGAGGGCTGCTACAGACAATCGCATATACTACGATAATTTTAAAGCTGTTACTTAGTTTTTTTTTTTATTTGTTTACAAACGGACACATCGGCTGCCTCGATGCGCATCGCGAAATCCTGACTTTTAATTATTTAATAAGCTGGCGGTCTGTCAGAAAATAAGCTGGTTTCTGCTGCATTTCAGACGCCCATTGCTTTTTGCTTTGGCTTTGAGTGGCGCGAGGTCATGCTCGCCGCAGCTGAGCAGCTGTCAATCACAATTGCTCGCGAGAGATCGCATTGAAGCGGCTCTTTACATTGTTTTACGGCACCACAACACTTTCTGCAGTATTTCACAGCAGAGACGGTCGACTTGTCGCTTCCGCTTGGAGAGTCTCGTAGTAGCAGGTGGAGGGAAGGCGGATCGACTGGCCGAGCCCGCCATGCCCGGTCCCGTGAGCAGCAAAGCACGGGTGTATGCTGATGCCAACACTGTGAAGAGCAAGGAGTACTGGGACTATGAAGCACATGTGCCTAGCTGGAGGTACACAGTTGATTAGCCTTTACAGAGATCATTTTAGCATGGTTCCGTTGAGAAAAAGTACATTGGTTGAACAATAATAATGTGTTCCAATGTAAATAGAATTGTACTTGACTGTAGAGTACATGGCAACTCAGGATGCTAAAGCATGGTAGTAGTATGTAAAAAAAAAAAATGTCATCAAGGTCTTACCACAGTACTTGGATAAACCATTTTGCACAGTTTTATTTATTTGTTTCTTACTGTCTTATTCAGCAACCAGGATGACTACCAGCTTGTACGAAAGCTCGGAAGAGGCAAATACAGTGAAGTGTTTGAGGCCATAAACATCAACAGCAACGACAGAGTAGTTGTTAAAATACTGAAGGTAAGAATGCCTAGTCTCTCATTGTCTGAGCATTAGGTAGAAGCAGTTTCTTAAAGAGAGTTCATCCATAAATTATAATTTTTTAATAATTTACTCATCTACATGTCATTCAAAACCCCATCCAGAGAGAAAAAAAAAAGATTGTTCTTCATCTCCAATAAACATAAAGCACATTAAAGGGTTAGTTCACCCATAATCAAAATCATGTAATTAGTAACTCACCCTTTTGTCGTTCCAAACCAGTGAGACCTCAGTTTATCTTGGAACACAGTTTTAGTCCGAGAGCTCTCAGTCCCTCCACTGAAACTGTGTGAATGGTCTACTGTCCATGTCCAGAAAGGTAAGAAAATTATCATCAAAGTAGTCCATGTGACATCAGAGGGTCAGTTAGAATATTTTGAAGCATCGAAAATACATTTTGGTCCAAAAATAGCAAAAACTACTACTTTGTTCAGCATTGTCTTCTCTTCCGTGTCTGTTGTGAGAGAGAGTTCAAAATAAAGCAGTCTGGATATCCGGTTCACGAACGAATCATTCGATGTAACCGGATCTTTTTGAACCAGTTCACCAAATCGAACTGAATCATTTTAAACGGTTCGCGTCTCCAATACGCATCAATCCACTCCCTCTGAGTTAAAACAAACCAATATCCTGGAGTAATTAATTTACTCAATCAGTACACTGACTGAACTATTGTGAAGAGAGAACTGAAGAAGAACACCGAGCCGAGCCAGATAATGACTCGTTCACGAGTCAAGAACTGGTTGCATCGGTTTTCGGATCACCAGTACTTCTTTCGGACAGTTCAATTCGATTGAGTAAATTAATTACTTCGGGATATTGGTTTGTTTTAACTCAGAGGGAGTGTCAGCCACATTAAAAAAGTTAACAGCTTAAGTCATTTGTGGATTGATGCGTATTGGAGACGCGAACCGTTTAAAACTATTCAGTTCGATTTGGTGAACTGGTTCAAAAAGATCCGGTTACATCGAATGATTCGTTCACGAACCGGATATCACAAACTGCTTTGTTTTGAACTCACTTAAACAGACACGGAAGAGAAGACAATGCTGAACAAAGTCGTAGTTTTTGCTATTTTTGGACCAAAATGTATTTTCGATGCTTCAAAAAATTCTAACTGACCCTCTGATGTCACATGGACTACTTTGATGTTTTTCTTACCTTTCTGGACATGGACAGTAGACCGTTCACACAGTTTCAATGGAGGGATAGAAAGCTCTTTGACTAAATCTGAAATATCTTAAACTGTGTTCCGAAGATGAACGGAGGTCTCACTGGTTTGGAACAACATGAGGATGAGTTATTAATTACATAATTTTGATTATTGGGTGAACTAACCCTTTAAATACGATAAATAGAGGCTAAGACATGCTTGCTTGAAGTGCAGGAGCTGATGATGTTTGTTGTTATGCAGCAAGGATGCACAGTTGAGTTTACCGTATTTAATGTGCTTTATGAATGTATAATTGATGTGAATAAAAGCTTACATTTACTACATGTAGTGATTGTCTCTTTGTTTTTGGAAGACTTTGGATGGCACTACTCAGTTCACATGGATAACTTTTACAGTATCTTTTGATTACATAGACATCCAGTCTTGGAACAGAAATTATGAGACGATATTAAAGGGGTCATATGATGCGATTTTTTAAATTTCCTATCTCTTTGAAGTGTTACAAGCTCTTGTTGCATTAAGAAGATCTGTAAAGTTGCAAAAACTGAAGTCTCAAATTCATAGAGATATTCTTTATCAAAGTTAAGACTCTGCCACACCCCCCTAAAACGGCTCATTCTAACACGCCCCCACATATCTATGTCACTATGTGGAAATATTTGCGTGATGCCGCCCTAATGTTCATGCAAAGAAACAATATGTGGTTTCAGTAATCGCAGTTAGTGTTGAAGCAGACATATCAGAGAGATGCTGTGTGTATCTAGGCGAAATAAAAAAAAACACTGTATTTGGCCGAAAAAAGTAGAAAGTAGATGCATTTAAGAATCTTTAAGATTAATTGCAACAGAACAGCAACGCATTTTATGGACAACCGTTTCGTGAACCTAGGAGAGGAGGTCATTCTGACTTTGTTACAAACAATCTGGCACTTCTGAATCAGCTACTGGAAGTATGCTTTGTTTTTAGTTTAAGTATTTGCTATTGAATGTTCAAATACAGTGTGTGTGTGTGAGAGAGCGAGATCGAGAGAGACTGGGTCACACAGTGTTGTCAGCTGTCTTAACTGTCCGTGGCTTGTGTACTGCAAACTAGGGCTGTGCGATTAATCGAAATCGAAATAAAATCGCGATTTGAGTGTGCGCGATTTCTAAATAGCTTTATAGCACGATTTTCCGCGGCCCTGACCTCCCGCAGTATGTTATCTGATTCTGAATCAACCAGGATGCAGCGCACCTAAGTGGAGCACGAGACCAGAGCAGACTGGGCATATGCCTAACTCCAGGTTCACACACTCTGATGGGTAGCCTTTTTTTCCATCCCATGTTAATGGAACAGAACGTTCACACTGCATGCAGTAAAAAGATGAGAACAGAAAAGGTTATAAATAGAAAGGTGCGAAAAGATTTAATATCTTGCGCATGAGCACAGAGAGAGTTGTGAGTGCACAGGATACAGGTTGAGCGAGAGGAGACGTGTTGTAAGGCAGCATATATCTGAGCCTTCTACAGTACAGTCTATGATCTGAGCACGCGCATCTGGTTTTGTTTACAGAGCAAAGGAAATCTGCGTGCGAGTCAGTAATGCGCGGGTTGATCCAAAATGAGCAGTTGCCCGCGGTTACGAGTCATCCAAAAATATTTTTAATGATATTCGGGTCGCGGTCCTTCGGGTCCTTTGAAATAAAAATGCCAATTAAACCTTTGTCATTTATATAGTACTAGACACATTTTTAAAATACATAGGCCTACACTTTGGCGAGTTTGCACTGTCAACTTCATCTTTGCAGCGACACAGAAAACACCAGTTTATTACTAAACAATTAAATGACTCCTTGCATATTTTCGAACCAGCAGGCCATTCTGGGTTGAGTGAGACCCCACGGAATGAGCGAGCGGATCGTGATATTCAGAAATGCGCTCTCTGCTCACGAGCTCTGATCGGAACAAACCCGAACCTCAATGTCTGCTGACCTTGCAGAAACATACAAATATACATAGCCAGACTAGACTATTGTAGTACAAATTATGAGCTCACTGACGATCTTTTATAATTCTTGACAAAATTATAATATTAAGTTTTGTTGTTGTGGTTTTTTTTTTTTTTTGCCTAGTTAGTTTTGCCTACGTTCCTTTGGCCCAATGGTGCTACGATTTGCATTTAGCTACTGCTTTTTAAAAATGCTGTCAGGAAGCCGGTCTGGTACAATATTCTATTTATTTATTTTTTGCGTTCCGAGTTGTGGGCGGGTTAGTTGAAAACGTCGGTTGGGTGCGGGTTATTAATACCGCGCATCACTGGTGCGAGTGGATAGATTCGCGCTTGCGCATTATTTTAATGTGCTTTCGCGTTACAATAATGCGCTCTCATTGCTGCTTCTGAACCGTGTACACATAACTTACTGTATACGCACTGCAGATGGAGTACGAGCGACCCTTGGGCAATAAATATATTGGGCAAAACATATAACACCTGAGGCACCGCTACAGTGAGCTCTATGACCAATGCATGGCAAAAAAAAAAAAAAAAGAAGAACACTGTTTTATTTTATTTTCTTATTTTTTTTCCATATGTCTAGACATTTTGTTTGACATCTTTATTTAGTGATTATTTTGACTTATGTCTGTTCTAAAGACATTTGATAAAGCTCTCATTGGTTTTCTTTTGGAAATGTTTAAAATTTATACTCAATGCATTTATGACTGTAAAGCATGTCTGTGTGTGTCAAAATCGTGATTAAAATCGAAATCGCAAAATTGATCAAAAAATCGTGATAGGTTTTTTTTGGCCATATCGCACAGCCCTACTGCAAACACATACAAGCTTTCATCACTGTGTCTGTCACACCACTCTGTTCCCCTTTTGAGCTTGAACTGATTGTAAAACAAAGGTCATTATGTACTGTCTTAACATTTATTTTGAAAGATAAAGTTGTAATTATGGAAAGGGGCGTTACATTTCTGACGAGTGCTTGCGGTGTTCGACCAATCACAATGCACTGGGTCAGGTGGCCAATCGGAGCAGACTGCACTTGTCGGAAGGAGGGACTTTGTAGAAAACGATGCGTTTGAGAAAGGCGGGGCATAGAGGACCAACAATAATGTGCAGTATTTGATGTTTTTTTTTGTTAAAGCATGTCAACATATTCTGTTACACCAAATACACCAAATAATGAAACATTTAAAAAAAAAGCATCATATGACCCATTTAAAGTTTTCATTTTTAGCTGAGCTATTCTTTTATTATTGTTTTTTTCTTTTCTCTTGCAGCCTGTTAAGAAGAAGAAGATTAAGCGTGAGATCAAAATTTTGGAGAACTTAAGAGGAGGAACCAACATCATTCGTCTTGTAGACACAGTGAAGGACCCTGTGGTAAATTTAGCGATAAAAGTATATGCAGCGGTTTTCTACACAATGCTGTTTTTGCTAAATTAGTCTTTAACGTATTATAATATTACCTATTAGCAGGCCCATAAAGAAACGTTGTATGCAAATTTCTGTAGATTTAGATTTTGCTAAATAATTACAATTAAGGCCGTAGCACCTTTCAGCTCCCATTTAACACATTGTATCATATTAAATCAGTTATAGAATTGGCAGATTTGTTTTCCAGTCTCCAAAGCATAACTGCTTCTAAATTAGGATAAATCAGAATCAGAATCAGAATGAGCTTTATTGCCAGGTATGTTTACACATACAAGGAATTTGTTTTCGTGACAGAAGCTCCGCAGTACAACAGAATGACAGCGACAGAACATAAAACACATAATAAAAGAATATAAAAATACCAAAAATACAAGTAAGTAGATAAGGAAAGACAATATACAAATTTACAATTGTAGGCAGGTATATTACAAAAATGCAGTTATGTATGTACATGTTTATTATGTGCAAAATGTAAGTGTATACTAAGTATGTGTGTTAGATAAATTAAGTGTATGTGCATATAAATATATGTGTAGTGTGTTCATTTGTGTTCAGTGTGTATCAGCTGTTCATAATCTTTGTCAAAGTAGTCAATCAAGGAAACCAGCAGGCAGTGTCTATGTATTAGGGGTGTAAATTGGATGGTTTGTCACAATAAAATATAATATTGATTCTTCAACCCAGCAATACGGTATTTGCCGCCCGATACCTCAAAAAAATTTGCGATGCGATATCGATCAATTTATCAATATTGACATAATTTACCTATTTTAAACTACCATCTAAGTATTAACGTATTAACGTACAAATGCAACCAAAACGTATAACATGAACATTGGTCTGAAATTTCCACATCAATAAAATAGGCCTACACTTTTTTTTTTTTTTTTTTTTTTAAACGTCAACCGTTAAGAAAGTATTATGGGCTTCTGTGCTAAAATAGTGTAAATCCTCCTTCGGAAACAACAAAAATGAGGTTTGAAAGAGAATGCACACTTTGACAGTAATGCATAAGCAGACATTGTCTGAAAAAGTGCCAAAATAAGTTGCCTATTACTACAAGTATCAATATTTTAAATATCAGTGATCAATGTATTGATCCATATCGATGGATTGTTACACCCCTACTATGTATGCATTCCATCTTTGTATTTGTTGTATTTCTATGCACTTTTTAAATGCTTTTTCCTTTCTTTTGGTATTCCACAGTCTAGAACGCCAGCCCTTGTGTTTGAGTACATCAATAACACGGATTTCAAGGTACCACGTTTACATTTATTTACTTTATATATAAACTAGATTTGTCTGATCTTATCTTGATCTCATCAATAAAAGGAGTTAAACTAAATTGTGCAACATTAAATATCTCGCATATCTGATTCGTAGGATCTCTATCAGAGACTTACAGACTTTGATATCCGGTTCTACTTGTATGAACTTCTCAAGGTAAGAACGCTGTGATGTAGCTGAAATAAAATTACACTTTCAATTATTTTGAACAGGAGAGTGCATTATGTGCATGTGCTTTGTTTCTTTGAAGGCACTGGACTACTCTCACAGCATGGGCATCATGCATCGGGATGTCAAACCTCATAATGTCATGATAGACCACCAGATGAGAAAGGTGAAGTTTGATAACAGTACTGTGGATTTGTTTTTGGATGTGTCCCTTGTTAGTGTCTGCAGATCAGTGTTGTATATTACATGACCTGTTGTATGTGTTTTTTTTTTTTGTGGTTAACTGGTGTAGTTGCGGCTTATTGATTGGGGTCTTGCTGAGTTCTACCATCCTGCACAGGAATACAACGTAAGAGTCGCCTCAAGATCATATAAGGGACCAGAGCTGCTGGTTGACTATCAGGTATGTTATATCTTTTATATTCTTGGCCTTTCCATACTGTTTTGGGGAAAAAACTTTGTGGATTTGTACATGAATAGCTCCTAAAATGTGTCCCTTTTGTAAACATCACATATTTATTAAGTGTTTAATCCCTGTTCAGAAATTAATTGTTTCTCACTGGGAATTTCAACATTTAAAGGGGCAAATCAGGGGTTTTATTGCCATCCAGAATTTCATTTATTTTCTTCCAACCACCCATTTAAAAATTCCTGGCCAAATTTTTTAAAACCCCAAGGTTGTGTGGTAATTTAATTGCCGCCTAAATCCACAAGAAGTGGATCAATCCAAAAGTCATTTTGTAAGTTTTTAAACTTTTTGACCACTGCCAAGCACCATACCTTAACTGTTGCACTTTGTGGTAAAGTACACGCTTTTGAAATATGGACTTTTATTACTGAAATGCTGGAATCTAGAATAGTCTTACAATAAATACATTGTTGTAACATTAAAATGTTAACTATATATGTTTATATATAGAGTGAGTGTTTGTTTGTGTGTATATGACTCTGTGTGTGTGTGTGTGTGTGTGTGTGTGTGTGTGTGTGTGTGTGTGTGTATATATATATATACACACACACACATACAAACGTTAAAGTTAAAGGATAAAGTAGTGGGTAGGCACAAGTCAGGAGATGGATACAAAAAAATGGATGAGGCAAAATACTATCAAATTCTTGAGAAAAATCTGCTGCCCTCTCCCAGAAAGTTGTCAGTGGAAAGAAGGTTTAGGGAACAATGACCCAAGGCACACAGCAAAATTGACCACACAGTGGTTTGAGGAGGAAAAGGTTGAATGTCCTTGAATGGCCTCGCCAGAGCTCAGACTTAACTTCAGTCCACAAAAGGTCACCATCAAATTGAACTGAACTGGAGTAGTTCTGCAAAGAAGAGTGCGCAAATATTGTAAAGTCTAAAGCAAAAAGTGGTTCAACAAAATACTGACAAGTGGTTGTTCCTTTTCCAATTCTGTGATTTTTTTTTTTTTGTTTTGTTTTTTTGATTTTTTTTTTAATGACATGGTGATTTTATATCTTTCACTTGGATAGATACTATAAGTTGCACCGAGAAAATACATCTGGATAAAATAAACTGTGTCTGTCTTCATTTCGGGCTGCAAAGCAACAATACATAATTTCAATACCCACTGTATATATTAGGGCTTTTACAACTAAACATTTTACTAGTCAAACAAGTAGCTGGGTGAATTGTTAACCTTTTGTAAATAGTATCAGTTTTCCTGTTTTTAAATTAGAAGAATATTTATTTAATAAAAATAATAAATAAGATATTATGAATATGTATTAATTCTCCAAGCAAAAACAGACAGCTGTTTACAGCTGAAAATCATGTGACTGACCGTTAAATGAGAAAAAGAGAAAGGAGTGTTCCCATTATTGCAGGTTCACAGAACTTACTCCTCCACTATGAACAAATCATCATGAATGCAGGAGTTTTATCACTGAGGTGCCATGCAGATTTCTTTTTATAGACGTTCCCCTGAGACACTTGCCATCCAATTTTTTTTATTGAACAGATAACAGATTTCAGGATCAAGTTGCACACAGAGTTAACTTATTCCTATATTACCATCAGATGTTGCAGTTAAATAATGAATAAATAATTTGCTAAATTAATAATTCTTAAATAATTTGCAGATGTATGACTACAGTTTGGACATGTGGAGCTTAGGCTGTATGTTAGCCAGTATGATCTTCCAGAAAGAGCCATTTTTTCATGGTCAAGACAACTATGACCAGGTATGACTTGTCATTGTTCTATGAACATTTTTACAATATCTAGTCTTAAAATACTCAGTATGCTAACAGCAGAATCTTTCCTTCAGTTGGTCAGAATTGCCAAGGTTCTTGGAACAGAAGAGCTATTCAGCTACCTGAACAAGTATCACATTGAGCTGGACACACGTTTCAAAGATCTGCTCGGCCAGTGAGTGTGAATTTGACCGATTTTCACATTGGTCAGTTTTTAAGGATCTTTGTACAGAGTTGCTAGCGAAGAGAAATTTTGATCCCTGTGTTAACCAATCTTGTTTTCATCTTTAGATCTACAGTAAAAAAATTAAAAATTGTAATGCTTTTGAACCGGAAAAAAAATTAAATCCCTGATATTATCTACTAAAGGCCATATTGGCAAACAATATACACCGTGCTATGTAGTGGATTTCCAGTAGTTAATTCTACATATTGATTTTAGATGGCTAGTGTTTTAATCTAGAAATTGCAAACATCTTCAGGCAGACACGTAAGCGCTGGGAGAACTTTGTTCAGCCAGAGAATCAGCACTTGGTGAGCCCAGAAGCTCTGGATTTGCTGGATAAACTCCTGCGTTACGATCATCAACAGAGATTGACTGCCCAAGAAGCCATGGAACACCCTTACTTTTGTAAGCCAGCTTTCCTTATCTGCTTTGATTTATTGATTTTTCAAGTTATTGTTTATTATAATGTACTACCAGTACAATATTAATATTTTAATGGTTTTGAAAGGAGTCTCACCAAGACTGCATTCATTTGATCAAAAATACCATAAAATCAATAATGGTGAAATAAAATTACAGTTTAAAAGAACCATTTCCTACTTTAAAATAATTACTTGAATATATTTTGAGATGAAGTTCATAAAGCTGAATTTTCAGCAGCCATTACTCTAGTCTTCAGTGTCGCATTATCCTTCTGAAATCACTGTAATATGCTGCTTTAATGTGTTCAAAAAACTTTAGTTTTTATTATTACCAAAAATTGGTATTGCTGCTTAAAGAGTTAGTTCACCCAATAATCAAAATTATGTCATTAATAACCCTCATGTCGTTCCAAACCAGTGAGACCTCCATTTATCTTCGGAACACAGTTTAAGATATTTTAGACTTAGTCCGAGAGCTTTCTGTCCCTCCACTGAAAGTGTGTGTACGGTCTACTGTCCATGTCCAGAAAGGTAAGAAAAACATCATCAAAGTAGTCCATGTGACATCAGAGGGCCAGTTACAATTTTTTGAAGCATCGAAAATACATTTTGGTCCAAAAACTAAGACTTTATTCATCATTGTCTTCTCTTCCGTGTCTGTTGTGAGAGAGTTCAAAACAAAAGGTTCACGTCTCCAATAAGCATTAATCCACAAATGACTTAAGCTGTCAACTTTTTTTAATGTGACTGACACTCCCTCTGAGTTCAAACAAACCAATATCCCGGAGTAATTCATTTACTCAAACAGTACACTGACTGAACTGCTGTGAAGAGAGAACTGAAGATGAACACAGAGCCGAGCCAGATAACGTATGAACGATAGACTCGTTCACGAGTCAAGAACCAGTTGCATTGGCTTTCGGATCACCAGTAGTTCTTTTGGACAGTTCGATTCAATAAACCAGTTGAAGAAAACGGTTCACCGGTTCTTTTGCGCTCGTCCTAATGACTTCATTTGTGATGATTGCCTTGAGTCAAGCCTTCAGTTTACCTGGGCTCATAACATTAGCACAGAATTGGTTCAGAATCAATCACCAAAAGAATCAGTTCGGTTCAGATGCTCTGTGTGTCAGTCTGCTTCACGCTGAATCACACATGCGCAGTATCAGCAGCTCCTCGGTTCTCGTATCGGACGTGTCTGACAGAAACGGTTCTTGACTCGTGAACGAGTCATTATCTGGCTCGGCTCGGTGTTCATTTGGTGAACTGGTTCAAGAAGGTCCGAATGATTTGTTCGCGAACCGGATATCACAAACTGCAGAGTTTTGAACTCTCTCAAAACAAACACGGAAGAGAAGACAATGATGAATAAAGTCGTAGTTTTTGCTATTTTTGGACCAAAATGTATTTTCGATGCTTCAAAAAATTCTGATGTCACATGGACTACTTTGATGTTTTTCTTACCTTTCTGGACATGGACAGTATACCGTACACACAGTTTCAATGGAGAGACTGAGAGCTCTCGGGCTAAATCTAAAATATCTTAAACTGTGTTCCGAAGATGAACGGAGCTCTCACTGGTTTGGAACGACATGAGGGTGAGTTATTAAATTACATAATTTTGATTATTGGGTGAACTAACCCTTTAATTTTGTTGTGGACTGTGATAACTGTGATAAACTACCATTCAAATGTTTGGGGTAAGTAACATTAAATTGATCAAAGGCAGTAAAGACATTTTATGAATCATGTCCCGAAATATTTCTATTTCCGTTACTATTTCAATTAAAATTTCTATTCATCAATCATGGTTTTCACAAAATATTAAACCAAAAAAAAAACAAAAAAACACTTGTAATAACCAGTATTAATAATTGAGCACCAAATCAGAATATTAGAATGATTTTTGAAGGATCATGTCACACTGAAGACTGGAGTAATGATGCTGAAAATTCAGCTTTGCATCACAGGAATGAATAATATTTGTAAATATAACCAAATAGAAAATAGTTATTTTTAATTGCAAAAATATATCACAATATTAGTTTTTACTGTATCTTTGAGCAAAAAAAAACAACAAAAAACCTTGGTGAGCATAAGAGACTTCTTTCAAAAAGATAAAATAATATACCAGTAATATACATCCCATTCTAAGTGAAATCATATGACATTGCATCTGACATTCTTCTATAGATCCTGTGCTGAAGGGACAGTCTCTGTCGAACTCAGAAGGCGCTCTAGCAATAAGCAGCTCAACCACAACATGATGGGCTAAAAGCAGGTACAGGATGTCACATACAGTCAGTACGCTGTATTTTTGATTAATCTAAAATGCTCTTTTTGAAAAATTTTCATCAATTGCTTTTCGAATCTTTCTTCTAGGAAAAACCTTTTTACCTCAACATGTCGTGCAGAGACATGCTGCCTTTCAGGTGTGAAGCTTCATTTTACTGGAGCAAGAAGTTATTAAGCAACACAAGACTTGTACAGAATGAACACAATGGGCTGTAGTCCCTCCTACATTCACTTTGTATTAGTGCTGCTTGTTTTTCCCCCATCTCCCCAATTTTGACTTGGACATCTCCATTTCATTTTTGGAACATCACTGAATTAAGCTATGATATTATGACTGGGAAAGAATGCCTGCTGTTTCCCCATGATTCTCAGGCTGTAGATGACTGATGGGAGCTCCCGATCCTGGTTGCGTTATATACTGGAAGATTGTGTTGTTCAGTTACTTGCCCTGCTGATATGAGCTCAGATTATAAACTATAGTACTGTCAGGTATGGAGGCTTTACTGCAATTTATTGAAAATAAGATATATTAAATGAAACTTGTTTTTAATCGGTCTCATGTTTTCCGCCACCAATTTCAGTGTGATAATCAGTGGCGAATGGTACATATATATATTTGAATTATGAATTACTTTATGGATATGAGTTTGTCAATTTAATGAAAGAAATATTAATATATATTGTTAATAATTCATACATAAAATGTATTAATATACAGTGACAATTTAAAGGAATAGTACACCCAAAGATTAAAATTCGCTGATGCGTTTGTTTCTTCATCAGAATATATTTGCAGAAACATAAGTAAATGAAATGCATCACATAATCCACGATTCCAGTCCATCAATTAAAATCTTGTGAAGTGAAAACCTGTGCGTTTGTTATAAATAAAATCTACATCAAAATCCACCAATATATTTGAAACTTTTATCAGAACTTTTTTAAACTGTCTTTGCTTGTAAATGGTGCTTTACCTGTGCACATTTTTCTCCTGATTCAGATGAGATAATTATTTTCACTGAAAAAAATAATTAAATAGGACTAGTATTTTAGTCAGAGGCAATGGTTTTGAATGTTATGTAGTTAGGATGTTAATTAATGGACTGGAGTCATGTGGATTACTTATTGTGATGTTTTTATCAGCTGTTGGAAACCTCATTCTGATGGCACCCATTCAATGCAAGAAGATCCACTAAGCAAGTGCTGTAATGTTAAATTTCTCCAAATCTCTTCTGATGCAGAAACAAAGACCACTACATCTTAGATGGCCTAAGACTATTTTCAGCAAATTCATATTTAGGTTTAATTACAACATTGCGCGCCACTCTAATATATATATATATATATATAATTTTTTGTTTGTTTGTTTTTCTTTTTTTTTTTATTTAGCACTCAAGACAATGATTCTAGGGACTTCAGTGTACAGTTTTAATAAGATAACAGCAACTTATCATGAAGTGTGCAATTTTCGTGCAGTACTGACAATGATAAATACAAATGGATATGTGATTTCAAGCATATAACATGGAGCTATGACATGACGCATGAGTTTGGAACCCATATAAGGCACCTCCATATGACCTGTTTTTTTTTTCTTCCTGAGTCCGTCACAATCTTAATATGTACATTGAGGAAGCTGGCCAGCTGGACTGTTTTAAACAGGTACGAAAAGCAGAGGTTGCACTGGCAACTCTCCCACAAAGGTGTCGCATCACATTAGCACGGGGAATGAAGACCACCAAGGGTGTTTGCAGAAGAACACTGATTATCTCTAGATAGAATACTGACATTTCATAAGCCCTGATGAGGAAAAAATAAAATTGTCAAAGGGGCCAGTTTTTTTTTTCATTGGAGTAATTTTCTTTTTTATAAGGTTCTCAATGAATGTTTTGTTAAAATGAGTCAGCCTTGGTGTCTTTTTGCATTGGTTGCTATACTAAGTTGAAGAAAAAAACACATTTGCTACTTGTGTATAAAGCTAATACCACAGACATTCAGTGTTTAACATTAATACAAGAGGTAAACAATAAATAGAGAAACTGAAAAACTAGTAGAAAAACCTAACAGCAATCTAAATGAAGTGCGTGTGAATTCTCATATAAACACTGTGAGGGTAAATCATTTGATTAAGTGCTCACATAGTTCCGCCTTGTGTCAGATATCAATAACTAGCATGTTGGGATGTGCCCATTACATTATGAGTGCAGTTAAAATGCTACATGACCATCTTTCAGCTTCTCATGACTATGGTAGTGTTCGGAACGGAATACTAGTTACTGCATACAATGTAGTTTATTAAAAACAGTATGCAAGGCCATTTTCTGTTGTCTTACGATGCACGTTTAAATCAACACGTGACATCCAATTGTCCACTGAAATAATTGCAACTGTTTTGAATTTATATCTTATTTTGTTCCATCTAATCAACTAATGAATTAAGAAAGAAATCTTTTGGTTTGGTCATAATATTGGAAACACTAGTTCAAGTCAAGGCCACGGCATTACAGTACTGCACACTTTGGCATAATGTTCTACATCATATATTTAAAAAAAAAAAATGTGCATAGTGCACAGTATACAAAAAAATAGTATGAGTATGGTAGTATGCCATTCCGAACATACCTTAGGTTTGCAAGAATCTAAACATGTCTTTCATGCCTGAGAGTCATATGGATTTAAAACGGACAATCATTGGATTTGTAAACAGACTTACTGAGTAACATGGCATTTAATGTAGCATACTACTACATCAATCATTGGACACAACCATGCTGCATGTATTACTTTCTATGGATGATTATCAAACATCACGTTTTCATGAAAAACCATCCAAAATTATATCAATCAGATCTTTGAAAAATCTATTTTTGTTTTGGCCTGAAAAAAAAAAATGGTTTTGATTTTTTTTTTTTTTGCAACTCTTCATGGAATGAGCTCTTGAAGCTCTGTATCGCTCAGTTCATTCACTGCGATAATGTGGTCGAGGTGTTGAAGATATCGTCCTTCATCCTGCATGAAGTGAGGAATCCTAGTTCCATTTAGAACAGCCAAATGCCGAAGTCTGTCCACATCTTCATAGGAAACCTAAAAATTGGAATTATATAAATTGGTATGAATATACATAATCAAAGGAACTGTTTCACTGAAAAAAAGAAGAATATTACTTTAAAAACAGTAAGTGTGAATAGGACCTGCCTTGCCAAGAGCGGTTAATATCTTAAAATCAATGTTTCTCCTGTGGCGTAAAATCCTTAAAATTCCATCAAGGTAGACCTGATCTTTACTGAAGCAACCTGTACACACACACATATGCAAAAACATATACTACAAACACAAAAAGGCAATATAAAACTAGATAATAAAGTTTGACGAGACAAACAATGATGTTGGCTTGAGAAATCCTGGCCAGAAAAAGTTTGAAGTATATTTAATATCTTAAAAGAAGTTTTAAAAGCTTTAAGGTTTTCAGGACATACAGTCTGTCAGTTAACCAGATAGATGAGAATGTTGGCTTTCTCAAGTCGACATAATAAAATGACATCACATAATAAAAATATTTCTCAGTTCTATTCTTAGTGATTTAGTTCACCTGGTATCGAGGTATCTGTCTGTCCTCGTTTGGCGCGGAGGCAGTATTCCCAGCGTATAGCAGGATCTTGGACAAAGCGTGCAATATGGCTGAACAGTTGGCTGAAGCTCATGTTTGTGGCATGGTATACAGTATAGTATAGCAAAGCGGCTCGCCACAGGAAGGGCTGTTTCCGTAGCAACACACTGTGAAGACTAGCAAGCCCCTCTTCAGTAGGATTAGCTGGTTTCAGTCCAAACTGCTTTCTCCCAACAGAAGTGGCCCATGGCTGCATGCAGTTATTCACACCCCGTAAGTAATGTGTGCCTGGGAGTGAAAGTCATAAAATTGCTGGAAGGGCAGGATTTGTAGACAAAAGACTATAAAATTAACATCAAGAATGGTCAGTTATCAACTAGATTCAACACAGAATAATGTCAATACAATATTTCTTGTATAGCAAGATCAATGTTGTAACCAGCTAAAACAAGTGCTTTTCCCACCTAGACCAAATGCAAAAATGCTACATAATGTGACACAATAACAGCCAATCAGAACATAAATGATATTTGATATACAATTTAGAGTTCTGCAGGTATGACATATTTTTGCAGGCCAGATCATGAAAATCCATCATCCTACAATCAGTGTTTTTACATTTTATTCTACAACATAAAATAAATCAGTAATACACCCTTGAGTTTTTTTTAAGCCTTTACTCTTCTTGAATATGGTAGTTGAGTACTAGTAGCTAAAATGGGACTACAGAGGTTGTCTGGGACATTAAACGCCGTCTTGCTAAACAGGAAAACTCAACTACTCACTAGTTTCACAGCCTCTTATCTATAATCACATTCTTGCTAACTCATACTTTGAGGGAATATGTTTAATAAATAAAGACATAGAGTTTTCAGAAGTTTAATGGTGGTCAACCATGATGCAGTATGTTTATGGTCTACATTTAGCTTTTAACGTGTACAAATCATAAACTTTTGTTGGTCACAGAGCTCATTTTCTGACATAAATTAAAGCCAGTGGAAATTCTTATTGGGTTTTTCTCAAGGAAAACAGGGTGATGCTAACATCTGGGCTGGCCTACAAAAAACATCATCACAGCAGCACTGTATTATGTCAAGCAGGATTTTTTACCAATTCGATTTTACTATATGCAGGGCTACATAGTACTACACAGCAGAAATACGAATGAAATGACTGAAAAAAGTTTGTTATTTGTCACAGTCTGGACAAAACATTTACAAATAGTATTATTGTTTAATTTATAGTTTGAAGTGTGTTAAAGTTCATACCAATCTCATGTCTAAGCATGCCCTCAAGCCAGTGTTGCCTTGCTCCTGACAAGTTAATAGTTAGCGTTGGTCGACATCTCTCCACCATCATTACTGCCTGGGACAGAAGCTCATCAGAGAGACTTACAACCACCTGGTGACAGAATTTGAAATATATTCTTTTGTTATTTGGCAAAACACTTATGTCTCGACACTTAAACTCTGATATCCACACACCTCACCAACACAGCCCTCCTTCTGTAGGTACTTGCGTGTGGCTGCCCACACTTGACTCTTCGGAAGCAAGCTGCCCCCTGTGACTTCTTCAAAGTTTTCATAGGTCTCATACTTCTTCAACACGCACTCCATAATCCCAACTGCCTAGAAAAAAGGCAAGAGGTGAGACAAATGGCAATAGTTTCAGGACTTAACATTATGGCTGTGTTCCAAACAGGGGTACTCTAGTGAATTAAAATGAAAACCAAAAAGAGAAAACCATATTTTTGCTACTTGAAATAAATAGACATTAACTGAAATAAAATATTTTGAAAAAGTAAACTCATTTTTTTCAGCTGGTTGCTAAGCAAGCATTTCATTTAGTTTAACTTCTTGTACTAAAATAACTAATACTGAAAAAATAAAAATATAAAAACTATATATACATATATAAAAAAAGAGAAAACTAATGAAAATTACAAAACCACACATACAAATAAAAACTAATTCAATCTATTAATAAAACTATAATAGTGTCTCAATGATTCTAAAATAACACTGATTCTCAAATCTAGCAAGCTGTCAGCGTAAGCAACATTTTAAGCCACCATAACTTTGCTCCCAACATAGACAGCATATTTACATATTTTGCATATCTAAGGTACCCTGTTTCATTCAAAACCTAAGGCAGCACTGTATGTTTCTTTTGCAGGGAAGGCAATCCCAGAATGACAAGCTGACTAAAACGGATACTGAAATGTTGATTATAAAAATACTGATTTAATTTCAAACTGAAAATATCAAACTAATTAAAAATGCAGTATTTTACTTGTATCATTTCAAACGTATTTGAATACTTAATCATTAGCTTTGCAACGTGCAAACATTAAACTCTATAGGAACCAACTGTAATTTGAGTTTATCATGAGCTATTTATATGGCACACAGAGTTTCTCCCTACATTGAGTGTTTCAAATCGGGTAACTTATGAGGTTTCTATTTCCATTAAGGCGCAGTCACATTACTGAAACTTCAGCAAAAATTAGGAGGCGAAAAGGGTTAATTGTCTATTGTAAATAGTGTAGAGAAGTATGAAGCACTGCTCACACAGAAGTCACTTTCAAACCAATCTGCTTTCTGTTGGTCAACGTGGCGAATCTGCAATACAAAATCCCTCACATAAAACTCCAACTCACGATTTCTTACTGAAATGACAAATTCACAGAACAGTGTAAATGGCACTGCACCTTTAGAAGGCGTTTGCTTACGGAGGCTGTTAACAGTAAGGCAGTTCACTGGACTCTGAAACACACTGAATTTGTGTATTTTCAACATAAAACATACCTGGGACAGAAAGAGACTGGAGCCCTCTCTGTACTTCTCCAAAACACTGACGGGCTCTGGGGAGGCATACTCAAACTGGGGCTCATACTGATAGTTAGACTGAAAAAAGGTCTGACGCTCCTGTTCCAGGTTTATGGGACGAAGAGCCACAAGCAGGCACGGCCTACGAGGTGTTGAAGGCGAAGGAAGTGGTGCCATACCCCTGGCAATATGTGGCAAGGAGGTTGCAGGTCTCATTTGACCCCTTCCAGCACGTGGGAGTGTTGTGGAGTTCACTGTGCATGTGCTCTCACTCCGGCGAAGCCAGTTCCCTGACCCCAAACTAAGGCTTGTCAGGCTTCGCATGGGTGGAGAAGGGCCACCACTACGCCACGGTGGCTGTATCACCTGTGGTTTTATTTCCAGACTAAGTGGCCTTCGATAAAGCGGCGGTTTGGAAGGTTCCCTTGGCTGCACAGTTTCATCTTTATTTCTTCCTTCCGTCTTCTGGAGCCTTCGCTGAACTTGGGAGCAGCCATCCCAAGTGGTACAAGGCTGCGCATGAGATTTGTCTCTTTGTGTGATACTGCTGGTCCTGGCTCTGACTGGTTTGGGTTTCTCTGTGCTGGGCTCTGGTTCTAACATTTCTGAGACATTCTTTGCGAGCCCGCCTCCATCAGCCTGCTCCATGCAGTTCTCAGCCAGATCAAGCACCATCGCTACATCCACGCCTCTGTCCACCAATGCTGCACACCTGAAGAGAAAAACATTCCGCCAATATCTGATTCAACGGTCCATAAAAACAGTATGCTTCAAATTATTTTAAATATAAGATTTCAAAACTCTTTATTCAAACAAATAATTTTGAATTGACTCAAAATACTTAAACCTGTAAAGCTGGCACATCTTGCTATACTCCCAATTAATGAATTAAAATGAATTTAAATTATCTAGAATTTGGTTGATTCTTATAATTATTATGCATGCAGATTTATAACTTCATATTAATTTAGAGACTACATGTGAATATTTGTAATTTTAGAAATGCATTTGTCATACAACAGGGGCATTTAAAATATATAGTAAATGCAAAATTTATTTAATAATAAAAAAATACTTATTTACTATTATACTACATGAAAAAAAGAAAAAGAAAAAGGTAAGATTGAATACTGTACCATCTTTATCATACCTACTATTGGGATAAGAGTATTTACTCCGTTAGCAATTATAATAAATTTACTGGGAAATATGTGCTTTAAAATGTCTCGTTTTAAGCACGTAAAAAAAGAAGAAGAAGAAAAAAATAATCCACCTCGGTATGGAAATTTCAATATGATTCCTATTTCTGACTGATTTTAAAAAGAATAAATTGAGGCTATTGCTTAAAGAAAATGATGTTGTCATGTAGCATGGCATCAACAGCTCTTGACAATACACTGCCGATTCACCACGAATGACCAATTTTTAACAAATAAAGCAATGTATAACGTAACACATACCACGCAGCGCTTCTTGTCAAATAAATTAACTTCAGTTCATTTTGGAATTCCGTCCATAATATCAGCAGCTGTTCTTCAACTTCCGTTCAGTGGGTCAAACGGCTGATATGGAGGAATAACGGTAGGCTACATGACGCCGGGAATACTGGGAGTTCGGGATGGCTGGGATTGCGTTGCAGCAAATGACGCGCTGGCGCATCTGAATGACCTCTTCACGTCGCGACGCTTTGCTGTCAGTGTGCGTAAGCACGTAAGGGACTTTAATTCCAGTAAATGTTTCTCAGATAGCCTAGGTTTTTTTTTTTTTTTTTTTAAAGCCAGTTTCTCTGTCGATACATAAACTTAAAGCTGTTGAACATTCCCCCAAGAAGAAAACACAAACGTTGTCACTGATTTGAAAATACCCTTTATGATTTGCGACATATTATCTGTTATTCATACATCATAGTGTTCACTTATTTACCCAACAGCTGCTATTTCAATTATTTTACAAAGAATACATTTATTTATACAAAGAATAAATAATACTTTTTAAAAAAGCCATTGAGATTGAGATAAACAATGGAAAACGTCCAAAACAAAGAAATAGTTTCACACACACACACACACACACACACACACACACACACACATACATATATATATATATATATATATATATATATATATATATATATATATATATATATATATATATATATATATATATTGGTTATAATCTTGAAGATGAGTAAAACAACATATGACATCAGTAAACATTTGAGGTTTATTAAGTTTAAATAGTCTCACTTATTTTTTTATTTTATTTTTTGCTGGTAGGATGTCATAAATGTGAATTATCTTAACTTAAGCATATTTTTCCTAAAACTACTTCATTTTGCTAAACATTCTTTGAATGATTATCTCGTATGACTGGATCCTTTAGCTTTATATAGCTTTGGTCTGGTTGTAATAAAAACACATAATTTGTTTGTAATCGATATTTCAACTGGTATAAGTTTTATTAATAACAGTTAAAAACTGTATTTCTCAAAGATGTCATCATAAACATTTGCTAAATCACATAAGTACATTAGGTGCATCCCAATTTACATACTTATGCACTATATTATGGTATTTTGCAGTATAAAAAAGTGCAAGTAGTGTGTTTACACTGAAAAAAAAAAAAGTGGAGTTTAAATACCCAGATGATTCACTTAATTAACTGAGAAAACAAAGCGTGTAATGTTGGATGCTTCATGCACTGAACTATCAGACCTTTAATAACATACTCGAAGGGGAGGGGCTTTCAGACTCTGATGATAAATGACAGAATAACCTTATAAAATTAATTTACTACACAGTTAAATACATAGTATATAAGTGCATATAGTGTATAGTGCATTATTTTTGACTGATTCACGCAATCCATGCTACATAATGTTAAAATCTGACTGAAATTTTAGAGACATTTTTAAAAACAATCTTCGGCTGCTCGTTTCTAATATATTTAGATCACACAATTTCTCTTTTTTCTTGCAATTCTGAGAATTACAATACAAATGCCGAACTGTGAGATATAAACACTCAATTGCAAGAACAAAAGTCACAAATTCCTTTTTATTTTTTATTCCATAGCAGAAAAAAATAAACTGAATTAGAAACATGTAAGCTCAAAATTCACAGAAAATAAGTCAGAATCGCAAGATATAAATTCAGAATTCCGAGATGCAAACTCACAAGTTTCTCACAATTCTTTCCTTGCAAATTACACCACTACAGAACTGAGACAACAGAAGTGGCTTTTAGGACACACAACAGTGAGAACATAACAGTATGGGTCCAACTTAATATGTACATTTTAGGATGTGGTGGATACTTGGGAATAATCAGTTTGGATATAAAATAAACCACTTTCATATATGGCTTTCCAATAAGTAAGTAAGTAAGTAAATAAATAAATAGAAATGTGGTCTCTTGGCTCAACTTACTCAAAGTGAGGGGTAAGCTGAGCCACATGGAATTAAACTGTGCCATTGATTACACTGACGTATATATACAATATATATAAAAAAAGTGAATATTTCACCAAAAGAAGGGAAATTCAACAAAAATGACTCTCTTAGCAGTGTTTCTCTTAGCAGTATATAACTATCCCTTTTGGGTTTTTACACCAATTGGGGATTTACTGATATTTAAATAACTGAGTAAAGTATATCATACATAATGCGTTTAGCTGATTTAAACAAGAACAAAAGCAAGAATGTTCCATAGGAGCTGTCAAATCTATAAGCATATTGCTGCAAGCAGTCAAAATAAGACACTGGAATTAGATGTAACACTAAAAACACAAAAACTGTTTTATCAAGGAGGTTGGTGTCCTTTGATTGCAAGGGATTTGAAGATCAGGTAGCAAAGAAGCCAAAGACCCAAAGTTGTGGCGTAAACGATTAGTATGTTTGTGGTGCATTGGCTTATTTGCACTGTAATTATTTGGCAACCTGTATACACATTTTTATTAGATCCTGCTAGAATTCATCTTACATTTGTCTCACATGGCTGTCAATGCCATAGACACAATACAAGTCAATCTTTAATTAAACAAACCCAGCATAGCCATTTATAGTTAGGTGAAAAGACAAGAGCATAGTACTGCATGTAAGTCTACACACATATGAGAATATTTGTTTTTCCTGTGAAATAAAAATTTTAAAAAGGTGCATTTACTTGAGAGGAAAAACTGTGTGTGTTAATAATGTCGTTTTAGAGAATAGGGTGAAAAATGAAAAAGTAGAACAGCTGCTGAATGAAAAAAAACAAACAACAACAAAAAAACAACAACAAAAAAAGACCTGGCCAATTATAATTGTATTTAGAAAGAGATTTTTTTAAAAGCACTTGGTGTCATACTTTGACAATAAAGCTGCACCAGTTTGCCATTGTGGTTTGTGGTCAATGAGTGTTGTAATATGAAAAATGTAATACTGTATGTCTTCCTTTTTATCTGTATACAGTGGATATATTTAGCTGTTGGTATTGTGTGACACTTAAACTTGTTCAGATATTTACTTGAAAACGAAAATAAATAATGAATGATTATTAATAAATTAATAATAAATATCTGCAGCGAGAAGACTAGTGCATTCTGGGGATAACCCGTTTATTGTCAACAATAGAGAGGGTAAAGTATGGCTTGTCTCCAAAAATTTGATTGATGAGGGTCATAAAAGCCATCTGTTCTGGACACCTGTTTGTACACCCCCCTCCCCTCCCTGTACAGCCAGTGACCTTAATATGAACTTATGAACCAAGGAGGAATTTCGGAGGGAGGGAGAAATGTTGGGAAGCTATGTGCTTTTTTTAAACTCTGAAAAGGGGCGAAATCATGAAAATGGTGTAAGGGAAGATTTTATTAAGGTTTTAAATAAACAGTGTATTTCAAGAAAAAGGTTATAAACACATAGCAGCAATGGAAACAATGTAATGATCGTTTTCGTAGTTGGAAAAGTGTAAAAACGTTGTTAAAGTTGTTACAAATGAAATAAAACTAGGTTACTGGTTATTTATCTGATACAACCAAACGAGTCAAAACTATCAGATATGTTTTCGTTAAGCAATACGTGAAAAAGATGTGAGAGCTTGTAGCATTACAATTTAAAAATGGTGTTTTGTTACCAGTTAGAAAATAAAGAAAACTAGGTAATAGATATAATATAAATAATGACTGATTAAGTGCAATGTGTCCAATTCTATGGCGAGATCTTCCCTTCTATTCCCAAAAATTCTCCTTTCATTTCCAACTGTTCTTTGAATATTATATAAATGCCGTCCTTTATTCTAACCAACCCATTTAATTTGACACGTATCTTTTTATTTTTATTTATTTTTAATTAGACCAAAAATATGACAATCATTTCTGTAGTATAAACAGACGGATGATTAGATGTTCTTTCTGGTATTCTATATATATGCGTTTTATTTTTTATCTAAACAAAAGACCTTGATGTTTTATTTTATTTTAATAAGCCACTCACACTTACTTCAGTAGCCTTAATCATTGAATATGTCTTTTATTTTGTTAATATTAACTTCTGGCACGAAATTCTAGATTCATAAATGTATGTTTTTCAAAATTCCCCCACGTTTAGTGGTGTTTAAAGAGGAATTTGTGATGTATTTGGAGACGTTAAAAGGAATGAAAAGTCCCAAAGCAAGACTTTTGTATTCTTCATTAGAGGACTTTGGTTTCTTAATGTAAAAATCTGTTACTCCCCACTACATTTTCTTTATCATTATATTTTTATCTTTTCTTAAGTATTGTTTTATTTATTTTACATTTATTTTGTTTTATGATGTACAGAGTGTGAACAAAAATTGAGTGTGATCTCAGACCGTATTTGTAAATCTACCAGTAATGTACGTCTTTGTTTTTAATGTTTAAAGCATTGAATAAAAAATAAAAAACACACACACTAACACTTCCCCAATCACCCTAATAATGTTGGTCGCAAAGGTTTAAATGTATGTTAAAATAATTAAACAAAGTAGTGTTTTTAATAACAACACATCAGTTCTCATTTGATTAAAACATTCTACCTGGTTTTAATATTAGACCTATGTTTTTTACTTTAAAATTAGGTTAACCTATACGATTAAATTTTTTCATCTCAACAAAATTCCTTGTTGGAAAAAAGTGTTGTTTTATTTAATTTTAATAAGTCACTCACACATACTTTAGTAGTCTAAACCCTTGAATACGTCTTTTATGTTGACAATATTAACTTCTATCATTGCTATATCATTGCTATATCAATTAAAACATGCGTTTAGACATACACAAATATTAAACCAAACCAAAAGTGTTTGTTGCTACAAATGTCTCACAGAACCTTATACAATAGATTAGACGTCCTTTCTCACTTTCCAAATGGTTTTGTTAACCATGATGTTTAAAATAGTTTAAAAAAGTATTATTTTTTAGCTTTCATGTAGGATTCATGTCAGCACTCAAATGTTTTTAGCATTCAGAGTCCAGAGACAGATGATAATAGATGCGTGAAGAAAAAAATTTAAGAGTTTTTTAATGACAGACTAGTTGGTTTAGATTGTTTAAAACAATTTAGTTTATGCATTTCTCTTGAATGTGTGTACGGTAACCGTTGCATACATGAAGCAGAAGAAATACATAAGCTCATAAACACATTGCGGTTGATGTTAAACAATAAAAAAATATTATTTATATATCATAACTTACTTTCTTTTCAAAACACAATAAACATTCTTATGACTTTTTAAATGCGAACAACCGGTTTGGTTGGAAAATAAAAAATAAATAAAAACATTATGTTTCTAAGTTAGAATGCTTATAGTTTGTAGTAAAATCACATATATAAGCTAAAACATTTTTTAACACACATTCCTCACAAAACTGCCAACAAAGACCTTAAGTTTTTGTTTTAACGTTTAGCTGTAACTGAGACCTTGGGGGAATTATTTTACGCACAGTTTTGGGGAGGTTACTATGAACTTTGCAATAGGTCATAGATCACAAATGACCCTATTTAAAATCTAAAAGGTTGTGCAACTATATCAATTTCTTTAAAAAAGTAATGTAACTGATTACATTTTATTACATGTTTTAAGACTTGTAATGATTTCAACCGTTAATCTTTTGAAACGTGTAAACAGGACGGGGTTAACAGTGCTCAACAACTAATGACCATCAGACTTTTCAAAATCCTTCATCACTTAAATTAGGATTGTGATCGTGATTTCATTTTAAAGCACAACCACCACGAAATCAGATTTGCTTGGAGATTAAATACATAGAGTAGTTAGAGTAGTTAAGGTGGTTTATGAAATATATCAATTAAATCTGTACGTGTGTGAAAAAATATTCAGATGTAACATTTTCATAATTAACCGCAATTTAATTATTTTTTCTGTGACTGTAACTGATTACATTTTATTTTTGTAATCAAATGATATAATTTAGCTATATGTAACTAGTTGACCCTAACACTGCTTATGCATTCTGACAATAATAGATTGTGAAAGTGTTCATTATCCTCTTTAACTTTAAAAAAGCGGACAGTGTCGCTTAACACTAGTTTGGCAAACAAGGGTTTGCTCTTAAAACAACCCCCAGACCCCGACTTGAAAGCACCGTAACAAGTATAGCCATTGCAGAAATTTATTATAGAGATGCAGTAAGATAAACTCTGGATGCACAGTTGACCGACTTATGACATGTTTACCATATTATTACAAGGCCCTGCTTACCTAGTTTTATGATGAAATATGTCTGTAAAAATAAACAAACATACACACAATCTCCAGAACGGGGTCTGATGATGGGGGTTCATCATTTCCTGATGAAGACAGACTGGATATTCAGACCACAGCAGCAGGACACGAATGTCTTTTTCTAAAGATAAAGACAATTATTTGGTTTCAGGACACACGAATCCTAATGGTTCACAAGATAACATAACAACGGTTGCTCCATTACAGCATAGCCAACCCTATTTTAGCCTGTTTTAGCACATGTACAGTATATCTTATTATTCTTGAATATAGTCGTTTAGTCTAAATATGTGTTAACAGTTATTTATTGTTATTATATGTATTATATGTTTTTGTTTTACAAAGGGGTTCAATTTAATACATTTAACTAATACCTCATTCAAGCTATGTAGATCTTCAGGTCAGGGAACTACAATACCCATCATACACCTTTGCAAAGATTTCTACACTGTTTGTGAAGTATACGCTCCTTCCATGTTGTGATGTTACAAATCTCTTTTTTGTGATCTGTTTTAGTGATGCAAGTCCGATTCACTTCTGAAAAATGATTCATTTGGACAGTTTGGTTCAATGAACCGATTCATAGGGCCCTTAAGTCATTTTCGCAGTTATTTCAGTACACATTTTTCTCTTCTAACAGCTCAAGAGTTATTTTATTTCCGTGAATCATCTAAATAAATTTATTGTGTGAACACATATTGGTGGTTATTATCATCTGTTCATTTAAGTTAGTGATGTTTGTGTTCGCAGTTTTAGGCACAGTGCCACTGTCGTTTGTTTAGCTTAAACATCAGTTTTTAGTCAGTTACAAAGGTGTCAGGCATTAAGTTTTTGTATTTTTAACTAACCTTATTATGACAGAGTTACAGGTTTCGGGTGTTTTTGGTGAGTGTAAGCGGTGAAAACTTAAATGTGACCGTCGAGTAACGTTAGCTACTCAAACGAAGACAAATTGTGTAAGTGTTCATTAAGATGCCGAAATGAAAATAAGCGTACAAATATCCATAATGACAATAAGTTCAATATACCCTAAAGACACAATAGCCCCCGCTAAGTACACCTAAAATTTGTTAGAGTGGTGAGATATTTACGTTTACATTTATTCATTTAGCAGACGCTTTTATCCAAAGCGACTTACAGATGAGGACGGTGGAAGCAATCAAAACAACAAAAAGAGCAATGGTATATAAGTGTTATAACAAGTCTGTTAAGTTAACACAGTACACGAAGCATGGGCTTTTAAATAATATAATAAATAAAAAGAAAACAGATTGAATAAAAAAGAATAGAGCAAGTTAGAGAACTTTACACACACACATATAAATAGATATAAAACGCAATGTTTTTCAATGCGTTACACTTTGAAACCAGAACGATTATGTTTCCATGATTTTGTTAGCTATTTCTGTTTGAATCTGTTTACCGTAGTTTTCACCATCCTAATTGCAATGGTTTGGTCTTACGCTTAGGGCCTTATACGACTCGTTTTCCCAGTTTTTTGGGCTCGTGTAAGTGGGTCTCTTTGTTCATACAAAGCAATATTTCTGTGAATTTGGGTATTAAAATATTGCTTTAAACATCGTCTTCATTCGAGACGTTTACTTAACATCATTATATTATACTAGTTTATATCAGATATAAGATATGTTGCTTATTATTATTGAATTGTTAACAAACAAAAAAAATATCACGGCCGACTCGAGTGATCATCTTGATCATCTTGGGCGGAGCCATCTTGGGCGTGACCAATCTTTATGACTTTTCTGATGACAACCCCCCTATCGTGTACATCATACAAGGGGTTGAGGGTGGGTCCGATCACTAAAACCAACAAAGACCGTCTGCTAAATGAATAAATGTAAACGTAAATATCTCACCACTCTAGCAAATTTTAGGTGTACTTAGTGGGGGCTATTGTGTCTTTAGGGTATATTGTACTTATTGTCATTATGGATATTTGTACTCTTATTTTCATTTCGGCATCTTAATGAACACTTACACAATTTGTCTTCGTTTGAGTAGCTAACGTTACTCGACGGTCACATTTAAGTTTTCACCGCTTACACTCACCAAAAACACCCGAAACCTGTAACTCTGTCATAATAAGGTTAGTTAAAAATACAAAAACTTAATGCCTGACACCTTTGTAACTGACTAAAAACCGATGTTTAAGCTAAACAAACGACAGTGGCACTGTGCCTAAAACTGCGAACACAAACATCACTAACTTAAGTGAACAAAAGACAATAACCACCAATATGTGTTCACACAGTTAACTTTATTTAGATGATTCAGCATTAACTTAAATAAACAGATGATAATAACCACCAATATGTGTTCACACAATAAATTTATTTAGATGATTCACGGAAATAAAATAACTCTTGAGTTGTTAGAAGAGAAAAATGTGTACTGAAATAACTGCGGAAATGACTTAAGGGCCCTATGAATCAGTTCATTGAACCAAACTGTCCAAATGAATCATTTTTCAGAAGTGAATCGGACTTGCATCACTAAAACAGATCACAAAAAAGAGATTTGTAACATCACAACATGGAAGGAGCGTATACTCCACAAACAGTGTAGAAATCTTTGCAAAGGTGTATGATGGGTATTGTAGTTCCCTGACCTGAAGATCTACATAGCTTGAATGAGGTATTAGTTAAATGTATTAAATTGAACCCCTTTGTAAAACAAAAACATATAATACATATAATAACAATAAATAACTGTTAACACATATTTAGACTAAACGACTATATTCAAGAATAATAAGATATACTGTACATGTGCTAAAACAGGCTAAAATAGGGTTGGCTATGCTGTAATGGAGCAACCGTTGTCATGTTATCTTGTGAACCATTAGGATTCGTGTGTCCTGAAACCAAATAATTGTCTTTATCTTTAGAAAAAGACATTCGTGTCCTGCTGCTGTGGTCTGAATATCCAGTCTGTCTTCATCAGGAAATGATGAACCCCCATCATCAGACCCCGTTCTGGAGATTGTGTGTATGTTTGTTTATTTTTACAGACATATTTCATCATAAAACTAGGTAAGCAGGGCCTTGTAATAATATGGTAAACATGTCATAAGTCGGTCAACGGTGCATCCAGAGTTTATCTTACTGCATCTCTATAATAAATTTCTGCAATGGCTATACTTGTTACGGTGCTTTCAAGTCGGGGTCTGGGGGTTGTTTTAAGAGCAAACCCTTGTTTGCCAAACTAGTGTTAAGCAACACTGTCCGCATTTTTAAAGTTAAAGAGGATAATGAACACTTTCACAATCTATTATTGTCAGAATGCATAAGCAGTGTTAGGGTCAACTAGTTACATATAGCTAAATTATATCATTTGATTACAAAAATAAAATGTAATCAGTTACAGTCACAGAAAAAATAATTAAATTGCGGTTAATTATGAAAATGTTACATCTGAATATTTTTTCACACACGTACAGATTTAATTGATATATTTCATAAACCACCTTAACTACTCTAACTACTCTATGTATTTAATCTCCAAGCAAATCTGATTTCGTGGTGGTTGTGCTTTAAAATGAAATCACGATCACAATCCTAATTTAAGTGATGAAGGATTTTGAAAAGTCTGATGGTCATTAGTTGTTGAGCACTGTTAACCCCGTCCTGTTTACACGTTTCAAAAGATTAACGGTTGAAATCATTACAAGTCTTAAAACATGTAATAAAATGTAATCAGTTACATTACTTTTTTAAAGAAATTGATATAGTTGCACAACCTTTTAGATTTTAAATAGGGTCATTTGTGAGCTATAACCTATTGCAAAGTTCATAGTAACCTGCCCAAAACTGTGCGTAAAATAATTCCCCCAAGGTCTTAGTTACAGCTAAACGTTAAAACAAAAACTTAAGGTCTTTGTTGGCAGTTTTGTGAGGAATCTGTGTAAAAAAATGTTTTAGCTTATATATGTGATTTTACTACAAACTATAAGCATTCTAACTTAGAAACATAATGTTTTTATTTATTTTTTATTTTCCAACCAAACCGGTTGTTCGCATTTAAAAAGTCATAAGAATGTTTATTGTGTTTTGAAAAGAAAGTAAGTTATGATATATAAATAATATTTTTTTATTGTTTAACATCAACCGCAATGCGTTTATGAGCTTATGTATTTCTTCTGCTTCATGTATGCAACGGTTACCGTACACACATTCAAGAGAAATGCATAAACTAAATTGTTTTAAACAATCTAAACCAACTAGTCTGTCATTAAAAAACTCTTAAATTTTTTTCTTCACGCATCTATTTTCATCTGTCTCTGGACTCTTGCTAAAAACATTTGAGTGCTGACATGAATCCTACATGAAAGCTAAAAAATAATACTTTTTTTAACTATTTTAAACATCATGGTTAACAACACCATTTGGAAAGTGAGAAAGGACGTCTAATCTATTGTATAAAGTTCTGTGAGACATTTGTAGCAACAAACACTTTTGGTTTGGTTTAATATTTGTGTATGTCTAAACGCATGTTTTAATTGATATAGCAATGATATAGCAATGATAGAAGTTAATATTGTCAACATAAAAGACGTATTCAAGGGTTTAGACTACTAAAGTATGTGTGAGTGACTTATTAAAATTAAATAAAACAACACTTTTTTCCAACAAGGAATTTTGTTGAGATGAAAAAACATAGGTCTAATATTAAAACCAGGTAGAATGTTTTAATCAAATGAGAACTGATGTGTTGTTATTAAAAACATTACTTTGTTTAATTCTTTTAACATACATTTAAACCTTTGCGACCAACATTATTAGGGTGATTGGGGAAGTGTTAGTGTGTGTGTTTTTTATTTTTTATTCAATGCTTTAAACATTAAAAACAAAGACGTACATTACTGGTAGATTTACAAATACGGTCTGAGATTACACTCAATTTTTGTTCACACTCTGTACATCATAAAACAAAATAAATGTAAAATAAATAAAAAAACACTTAAGAAAAGATAAAAATATAATGATAAAGAAAATGTAGTGGGGAGTAACAGATTTTTACATTAAGAAACCAAAGTCCTCTAATGAAGAATACAAAAGTCTTGCTTTGGGACTTTTCATTCCTTTTAACGTCTCCAAATACATCACAAATTCCTCTTTAAACACCACTAAACGTGGGGGAATTTTGAAAAACATACATTTATGAATCTAGAATTTCGTGCCAGAAGTTAATATTAACAAAATAAAAGACATATTCAATGATTAAGGCTACTGAAGTAAGTGTGAGTGGCTTATTAAAATAAAATAAAACATCAAGGTCTTTTGTTTAGATTAAAAATAAAACGCATATATATAGAATACCAGAAAGAACATCTAATCATCCGTCTGTTTATACTACAGAAATGATTGTCATATTTTTGGTCTAATTAAAAATAAATAAAAATAAAAAGATACGTTTGAACAAGAACAGTTGGAAATGAAAGGAGAATTTTTGGGAATAGAAGGGAAGATCTCGCCATAGAATTGGACACATTGCACTTAATCAGTCATTATTTATAAGATGAAATACATGTGTCTGGACTTTGTGTTAAATGTGATATTGTGAAACAGTTGAACCTATTTTAATAAAATGTAAAAGATATGACAACGAAAGATTCCAAGTTACAGAAGCATTTAATATAGCAATAAATCAGATCTCATTTTAGATTTTGTTAAATAAAGATGTGGCTATAGAAATGTTTCACAGAATAAGCATGGGGAAAGAAAAGTATGTGTGTGTGTGTGTGTGTGTTAATTGACATAGCTTGAGAAATTAAGCTTGACAAAAATAAAAGATATATCGACGGAGATAGTCTAGATTTAGACTAGTCATAGATTAAAGTAATTAACTTAACACATTAAAAACAAATAACTCTTTTTCAACTATGTTTTTTTTTTAAGACTAGCCTAAAAGTAAATAAAAATCGTATAGGTCTACATCATTTAAAAAGTAAAAATTGACCATATGTTTAAACGGATATAAAGTTTTCACTAATTAAGGACTGATGTCTATTTATTAAAAACTACTTAGTTTAATTATTGTAACATTTAAATCTATTTAATGCTGCTATCACGCCTCCTGCCCGGCCCTCTCTAGCGCTGGAGGCGTGGTTTTTTCCGGAGCATTCCCGAGCTTCATTCTAACTGTGTTTGCGGTTGTGGTAGGTTGTTTTACGGACGCTTCACAACTCTGCCGGAGGATCTTTTTTTTTTTTTTTCTTTCGTCTAACAGTCTCGCTTTTTAAAATTGTAGTTAGTGGTAAAGTACTGCATAGATTTGACAAGTATCTTGTGCTGGTGTTTTAAAGACGGGTCCGATGTATTTTCTTTGAGATCAGCGTAAATGCCTAAGTTACCTTTTTTTTTCTTTTGTTTTAACTTTTCACCCGACGTGACAAACGCCTACTTTCTTGGTTTATAACATTGCTTTACGTTTTTTTTTTTTTGTCTGAGTCGAGCTAATGTTACCGGAGACATCATAACACTTTGCTGTGAGATCTTTTTTTTTTCTTTTGTTTAACTCTTGTCAGTAAAATTTAAGTTAGTGGTAAAGTACAACATAGTTTTGACAAGTATCTTGTGCTGGTGTTTTAAAGACGGGGTCTGGTGTATTTTATTTTAGATCCGCGTAAAGTCTACCATCTTTTTCTTTTGTTTTAACTTTTCTCTAACATCGTGACAAAACTCCTACTTTTCTGGTTTGTATAGCTGCTTTACATTCGTTTCTTTTTTTCAGTTTCAGGTAAGGTACAAATGCTAAAACTCTATTACCTAGTTTTCTTTATTTTCTAACTGGTAACAAAACACCATTTTTAAATTGTAATGCTACAAGCTCTCACATCTTTTTCACGTATTGCTTAACGAAAACATATCTGATAGTTTTGACTCGTTTGGTTGTATCAGATAAATAACCAGTAACCTAGTTTTATTTCATTTGTAACAACTTTAACAACGTTTTTACACTTTTCCAACTACGAAAACGATCATTACATTGTTTCCATTGCTGCTATGTGTTTATAACCTTTTTCTTGAAATACACTGTTTATTTAAAACCTTAATAAAATCTTCCCTTACACCATTTTCATGATTTCGCCCCTTTTCAGAGTTTAAAAAAAGCACATAGCTTCCCAACATTTCTCCCTCCCTCCGAAATTCCTCCTTGGTTCATAAGTTCATATTAAGGTCACTGGCTGTACAGGGAGGGGAGGGGGGTGTACAAACAGGTGTCTTTCACCTCTTTTTCTGTTTGCTTGTTTAAACTGCAAATTGTATTTGTTCATTTAGGTGAAGGAGAGCTTGGCTTGGTGTTGCTGTCTTTGAGACACGGCTCTCTGCCTGTGCACCGAACATGGCGTGCGAGTACTCAGTTGAGTTTTTCTGAGTCTTGTGTTTGAATGCTTTAAAACTCTTTTATATGTTTAAATGGGCAAAGCTTAAAAACATGTGTAAGTGATAAGTTCTCTTACGAGAGTTCTCTCGTACTGCGTCTTAGCTAAGACGTTACGGGAAAAGTCTCTTTTCACGATACACTGAAGCAAAAAATTATCCTTAATTTTGAATTATTGTAAAGCGCAATTGCAGCAGCACACAGCCATAGGCGAGACGGCTCGCTCGCTCATTGGCTGCTCTGCGGCAACTGCACAAGCCTATCGAGCGCAGGCTGATGCAACATCAGACCAATGAGGGTGCTCGCGCCCTCCATGCCACTTTCCGCCGAAACGGGTGTGGCCTAGCCCTATAAAGGAGCTCGAAAAGGCTGACTCACCTGATTTTTCATCTCTTCAGCGAAGCTTGCATTCCCCGCTGCACCGCAGTGCCGTAAAAAGCGCCGCTCCCAGCGGATTCCGGAACCGTCTCCAGCTCAACCGAGCTCGCCGGTTCACCCTGCTTCACCGGCCTCCCCTGTATCGCTTCCCGATGGTCAGCGCCCGCTAGTTGCTGCCGCGTCTTCCGAGGAAGTGGATCTCAGGGCCGCGTCGGGGGAAGAGGACACGTGCTCTCTGCTAGCTTCGGGCAGTGAAGGTTGGGCGAGCTCCCGGGATCTCGCGCCTTCTGCTCAGAAGCCCAGCAGACGGGCTGATATCGAGAAGGAGCTGATGCGAGTGCTCACGCTGGCCGCGACGAGCCTCGGCCTCGAGTGGTCTGCACCAGCACCCCCCTCTCGTTCCCGGCTGGATGGTAGCTTTCTTCCGGATGAGCGTACTTCTCCTAGCTCAAAGCCCGCCCCGTTTCTTCATGAGCTTCATGAAGAGGTGGCGAAAGCTTGGAACACTCCATACTCAGCGCGATCTCGTTCGTCTGTTTCACCAGCATTCTCCGCACTGGATGATGCTAAAAACAGAGGCTACCAGTCACTTCCGCCGGTAGAACAGGCGATAGCGACGCACCTTTGCCCGCCCTCTGCTGGACGGCGGACGAAAGCGGTGTTGCCATCTAGAGCCTGCCGCATGACGTCATCTCTGCTCGCGCGGATCTTCTCTGCTGCTGGGCAGGCTGCGTCTGCGTTACACACCATGGCCACGCTGCAGATTTTCCAGGGTGATCTCCTCCGTAAGCTGGATGAGATGGGACCTGAAGCTATCTGTCTCGCGGATTTGAGGAGTGCTTCGGATCTCTCTCTCCGCGCTACTAAGTCCGCTGCACAGGCCATGGGACGGGTTATGGCTTCTGCTACGGTGGCTGAGAGGCATCTATGGCTGACGCTGTCAGACATGGCGGAGTCTGAGCGCACTGCGTTCCTCGATGCCCCGCTGACTCCCGCTGGCCTCTTCGGATCGTCTGTCAACGAGTTCGTTGAGAGATTCGTCGAGGACCAGAAAGCGCCGCAAGCTTTCAAGCACTTCCTCCCGAAGCGCTCCAGTTCTGCAGCGAGTCGTGCTAGACCGGCCCCGCGAAGCTCTCAGCCACAACCCCTGCCTCCTGCTGCTTCATCGCAACAGCGTCAGCAACGCAGCTCGAGACCCCGTTCTCGCTCTAGCAGCCGTTGCCCTGCGCCGCGGGTACCACGGCAGAGGATTACGGTGAGGCCCTAAGCCCCGAAGTCATCCTAGCACTTCTAGGAAAGCGCCGGTGTACGAGTTCCGCTGTGGCCGAGCTCTCACCCAAGCGTGCCGCTGTTTCAGTTCCAGGAATTGTGACTGTCTCAGCGTTTTCTGCAACGTGCAAGCCTGCACAGTTGCCCGCTTGCCTGCACACAAAAGCCGTTATCACGGCTACCCAGATATTTCCCGAAAAAAGTGTAATTTCTGGTGTCCCGGCCACGGCCGATGGTGCTATAAATGTAGTGACGATGCCCACTGCTCAGTGCCCATCTCTACATATAAGCACAGCCCTTCACACAGGGCTCGCGCCCATAAAAGCGACTCAGGTCGTTCGCGCGCACTACATTGTAAACGTGCCCACTCCTCAGTGCCCACAAACACTATGTCACACACGGCGTGCGGTTTCTGTAAAAACGAAACACGTGCACGTGCGTTCTGCCCAGGCAGACAGCGAGTCGAAAGCAGTAAATGTGCACGCTTACAGCCCACAATTACTCACAGACAGCACGAGTCCCACGGGACCCGCTCAGCCCTCCCTCACTCGGTTAAGCACCGTGGCGGGGTCGAGGAGGAGCGATCTGCCCGCTGTGATCAGCGCGCTCCCCGCCTCAAACGTCACAGGCATAACACCCATGTTACAGCACATCGAAGCGCTGCCGTTGCCCAGCCAACAGAGCGCGCTTCGCATCCAACCCTTAGCCATTCATGCAGATGCATGGTCAGCGCTTTCAGGGGTTTCGGATTGGGTGCTAGACATTATAAAGAGAGGCTACTCGCTACAGTTTTTTCGACGCCCTCCGCACTTTTTAGCGCACGTCGAAACTACGGTCAAAACAGAAGTAGCTCACCTACTTCGAGCCGAAATATCAAAACTGTTGAGCAAAGGGGCTGTGGAGCCTGTTTCTCAAGCTCAACGCGAAGGGGGGCTGTACAGCAGATACTTTCTAGTGCCCAAGAAAGACGGGGGTTTCAGACTCATACTGGATCTAAGACAGCTGAACAAGGCATTGTTGAAATGCAGTTTCAAAATGCTTACAATCGGGAAACTCCTCGTGCATATTCGCAGAAGAGACTGGTTCCTGTTGATAGATCTGAAGGACGCGTATTTTCAAATACAGATAGCGTCACATCACAGGCGATACTTGAGATTCGCCTTCGAGGGCCAGACATACCAGTATTCAGTCCTGTCGTTCTGCTTGTCCATGGCTCCTCGTAAGTTTACGAGGTGCATGGACACAGCGTTTGCTCCTCTCAGACTCAGAGGCATGCGGGTGCTGAACTATTTGGACGACTGGCTGATTCTGGCTCAATCACGATCAGAGCTCGTGGAACACAGGGCCGTTATACTCGATCACCTCGAGAAACTCGGTCTCAGTGTCAACTGGACAAAGAGTTCGCTGAACCCCAGTCAGACGATACTGTTTTTGGGTATAGCTCTGGACTCACGCTCCATGATGGCGCGGCTGTCGCCACAGCGCGTGTTGGGCATTCAGCGCACAGCGAGCTCTCTCCGCTGCGGCGCGACCTTCTTGCTCAGAGAATTTCAGAAGATGCTAGGTCTCATGGCCTCAGCATCACCAGTTCTTCAGTTGGGCCTGCTCCGCATGCGCCCCTTGCAGTCAGTTGTGTCTCAAGGTCAATCAGAGCTGTGTCACAGCCTTGAAACCCTGGACAGCGAACGACTGGTACCAATCAGGTGGAAGCCTGGGGACTTCCTCGAAAGTGAAAGTGGTGTCGACGGACGCCTCCACTTCGGGATGGGGAGCGCTGCTCGAGGGCAGACCGTTCTTTGGCCTGTGGTCAGAACGGGAAAAGCTCCAACATATCAACTGTCTGGAAATGCTGGCAGTGGAGAATGCGCTGACGCGCTTTTGTCCCCGAATCAAGGACCACCACGTCTTAGTCCGTTCGGACAGCATGTCTGTGGTGTCCTACATAAATCGCCAGGGCGGTCTCAGGTCCCGAAACCTGTACAGGTTGGCGGAACGCCTCCTGGTTTGGGCTCAGCGCAACTTGTGCTCGCTGAGAGCAGTTCATGTGCCCGGGCTACAGAATCTGGGTCCAGACAGACTGTCCAGGAGCGACATTCCCACGGGCGAATGGTCTCTACACCCACAGACAGTCCAGCTGCTGTGGGAGAGATTTGGCAGGGCGGAAGTGGACCTCTTCGTGTCCCACGAAAACGCTCACTGCCCCGCGTTCTTTTCCAAGAACGAAAGCGCACTGTCAGAAAGGTGGCCGTGCTGCCCGCTCTATGCTTTTCCCCCCGTCTCCCTCCTTCCGCAGGTGATAGAACGGGTGAGGGAAACAAGATGCTCAGTACTGCTTGTAGCACCACTTTGGAAGAACCAACCATGGTTTCCAGATTTGATGCAGTTAGCAGACACTGCCCCGTGGCCAGTGCCGTTGAGGAGGGACCTCCTCTCTCAGGCCAGGGGCTCGATTTGGCACCCTCAAACGGAGTTGTGGTCCCTCCATGTGTGGGCGCTCAACGGTTACCTGCTGATCTCTCAGTGGGAGTGCTAAATACTATCACTCAGGCTAGAGCTCCGTCGACTCGACGGCTATATGCCTCGAAGTGGTCAGTATTCTCCAGCTGGTGCACAGCTCGGGGACGTTCACCCCTTAGTTGTGAGGTGACGGAGGTTCTCTCCTTCCTACAGGAGCTGTTGGATAAGGGCAGAGCCCCCTCCACGCTCAAAGTTTACGTGGCGGCTATCGCAGCGTTTTCTGAGACAACGCTCGGTCAGTCAATAGGAAGGAACGATTTGGTCATCCGCTTCCTTAGAGGAGCTAGGAGGCTGAATCCTCCCAGACCTCCGTCAGTCCCTGTATGGGACCTCTTGACGGTTTTGGAGGCCATGAAGGGTCCCCCTTTCAAGCCTATCCGAACGATTAGTCATTCAAGACAGTGTTCTTGTTGGCTCTCGCTTCGGTGAGCTCGACGTGCTTGGAGTTTGGGCCTAATGACTCAAGGGTCATACTCAAACCTAGGCTGTTTCGAAACAGAGCTTATCCAGATGGATTGTTGACGCTATAGCGTTAGCTTACGCTTCCAGGGGCCTTCAGTGACCACTGGGCGTCAGAGCACACCCCACAAGAGGCGTCGCCTCATCGTGGGCGTGGTCTAGTGGGATTTCCTTACAGGATATATGTATGGCGGCAGGATGGGCCTCGCCGTCTACATTTATCAGGTTCTATAACCTAGAGGTTCCCGCCCTGCAAGCAAAGCTATTGTCGGTATAGTTGAATCAGGGTCCTGATTGGAACTCTGAGTTCGCAAGCGCTATGCGCTGCCAACTGTTATATGGGCAGTATCGCGTAAGACCCACATTAGCACATTAGTCAGGCCCTGCCTTGATTATGTGATGTCATATTGCCGCGTCTACGGACGTTGCTAGATATGGGACGGAGGGTTCCCCCCTCCTGTTCTAGGACTCTCTGTGAGTCCCTCTGGTGATTGTGCACTGTAAATCCTGGGCGTCACTTCCAGGTTTATTGGTGTGTGATCTCTGCACGCACGGCGCTTTACATTGGGTTCCCGTAGCGTCTTAGCTAAGACGCAGTACGAGAGAACTCTCGTAAAAGAACGTACTTGGTTACTAACGTAACCTCGGTTCTCTCTAGAAGAGGGAACGAGTACTGCGTTCTCTGCCGTGCGTACGATTCACTCTGGTTCGCTTCGGCTATGAAATAAATCAGGTGAGTCAGTCTTTTCGAGCTCCCTTTATAGGGCTAGGCCACACCCGTTTCGGCGGGAAGTGGCATGGAGGGCGCGAAGTGCCCTCATTGGTCTGATGTTGCATCAGCCTGCGCTCGATAGGCTTGTGCAGTTGCCGCAGAGCAGCCAATGAGCGAGCGAGCCGTCTCGCCTATGGCTGTGTGCTGCTGCAAATGCGCTTTACAATAATTCAAAATTAAGGATAATTTTTTGCTTCAGTGTATCGTGAAAAGAGACATTTCCCGTAGCGTCTTAGCTAAGACGCAGTACTTGTTCCCTCTTCTAGAGAGAACCGAGGTTACGTTAGTAACAGAGTACGATTTAGCCACCCCTCATCCGTGGGCCCCAATAATCGTCACCAACTTTCACCCCACTAGCGATGGCCCTGCCCACATGAGTATTGCCCATATAACAGCTCATTTTTATCAGTTCTTTTGCTTTTGGGTCGTTTTATTTCTTCACAGATTTGTGCTTGTTATAAATCAGATATAGATAAATTAGCACAGTAAAGATTACATTTATATGAATGCATTAATGAGAGCGATTGCTTGTGTGAATTAATTCTACATGGCAGCGTCTAGTAGTAGTGACAATGTGGGATTTAATTATTAAGAAATACATGCTTGAACTTTTCAGTTTCTAAGCTATTTTATTGAGAAACCACAGAACAGTGTTGACAGTACATTTCCGCACTGAATGATTTTATGCGCGTGCGATCTGTGCATGACATACAAGCTACTGTCTGTAGCCTATGTGTGCTTTATGCGGTGCAGCAGTGCATTAGATGAGAACAGCAACCTATACAATAAGCCGTTTAAAATGTGCATTCTGTTCAATTTCGAGCATCACACGTGTCTTGTGGAGCTTTCGGAGTATACATTTGTTTGTCATTTTAACTGTTAGGAAACTGAGCGTAAATGTGGAAGTCCTTCAAATATTTCTAATCCTATTGCACACTCTATAGGACCAGCAACTAGTCGATGTTATGCTTAATTAGTCTTTAGTCTGTGCAACCCCTAGTGCTTGCAAACATAAACACATTTGACAAATTAATTACAAATTACAATTACAAACTGATGGTAATTTTTATTTTTTGTCATTTTAACACATTAAGCAGTTTCTGATAATTTTGAGTTACACATAATGTGTTAAAATGACACAATGTGTATTAAATTACATTACACATTAAATGTGTGATCCATTTTAACACAAATTGTGTTAAATTTGACACAACATGTTGTCCCTGAGCACACTCACCACGTGTCAAAACTTGTACAACTTGTAATTTTTAACACATCTCTTTATGCAGTGCAAACACACATATACAAACTATTGGGAATATTACAAGCTTTCTATTTTATCCTACCCTCAACTGCATCCAATATAAATTCATCAACCTGATAGCATAACTACTACAATTGAACTCATGAAGGAAGGGGGATGTTGGTGATCTGTTTAATTTCTGGTTGACTAAAGTTAAGAATTAATAATTAATTGAGTTTGATTTGAATTTTTGATGTTTCCTATTGTTATTTCAGTTTCCATTTTGTTACTGTTAAAGCATGTTTATTTGACTCTCTTAGGTTTCTTTATTACCTTTAAAGAGTAACTAAACCCTAAACCAACTTTTTTTAGTTACTGATCTATAAGAATGGGGCTTTATTAGTGCTGTTCATTGATTCGAGTAACTTTTTTGACATTTGAGTATAAAGTGTTTGTAATGGTTCAGTAGTTTGATTAGTTTGTCTACTCTTAAGCGCCCTCTTGTGGCGAGGATCGTGTTTGGAAACTTCCGTTTTACTTGCGTGAGTTGAGTTCATTGTAAAGTGTCATGGCTCGCATGGTGAAGTCGTGGCCGCATAAGGCTGTAAGTTACTGTTATTTGTCATGTAAATATGATGATTGGTAGGTTTAACATGTTTGACAGTCGATTCATTAACCTAAAGATGCAAATGTGCTATAAACGAAACGTAAAGTGATTGTGTAATCCGTGATGAAAAGTGATTGTGCAATACATTGGCAGTAGTTAGCGCCGAATGCTAGCGATCTTTTGTTATGTTGATTAGGCTAATTTGGATTCCGTGATTTCAAGTAATTATCTAAAACAAAGAATATAATTATCAAATGCACATGAAAATATAACTTTTAATGCTCAATATGTTGATTTAATGTTTCAATTAAGTGCTTTATTTAGGCAGTAAATACTGTTCAGTCAGATATGCACTTTCAATAATATGTACAATTCTAATTGCTGTATTTTCTTTGTGTTTACAGTTTTACAATGTTAAAGATTAACGAGAAAAGATTCATGAGATTAAAAGCCATGAACCAACATCTCGCCTGTTCACTGTCTGTCTAACTGGATAGAAAGTGATACGTCTAGTGAGGACAGAACAGTAAAAAGCCTTTTATCAGCAGACATCGCCTTTAACGTTAACTTCAGTCATCATGTGGCAGCCATTGGACCCGCATCGTCAACATCAGCCGGGGAGCCAAATGCTGAAAGTTCAAGAGGAGGTACTGGAAACGAGATCCCGGTGCTCTGCTTCTTCAACGCGGTCGACCAGGTCATCTGCGAGCGTAGCAGCTCTCAAAGCGCGAGCCAGAGCTGAGGCTGTACAAGCGCAGGTGATCTATGCAGAAGAGGAAGCTGAAGTAATGAAACATCAAGCTGAAATGCAGGCTAAGCTACATATTTTAAAGATAAAGAAAGAAGCAGCAGCTGCAGCAGCAGAAGCAGTGATACTAGAAGCAGCCGCACAGTTTGAAGAACAACAGCCTTACAGTCAAGAACCTCTGTGCGACAACCCTGTGGACTCCAAGGAAAAGGTTCAAAACTTCATTGATAGTCAAGTATTCTTGCAAAACAACCAAGTGCCTTCACAGCCTCAAATCTCAATCACAAACCCCTTCTACCAACATGATAACACAGGTGCTGAACCATCACCAATCACCTACAATACTCCTGTAACCAAGCTAGAAACCCTGGAGCAAAGACTACAACAGCCGTCCATATACATGTCAACACCGCATCCTAACATGTCACGTCCAGTGCTGAACCACCATCACCAGTCATTCAGGTCAGTGCCCCAAAATCTTCAACAGACGTCTACAGTAAATGATATGGCTAAATATCTAATGAGACGTGAACTGGTGTCAGCTACTTTGCAAACCTTTGATGATGATCCACAAAATTATCGAAGCTGGAAATCCTCATTTCGAAATGTTACTAAAGACCTGTCTTTGTCCCCTAAAGAAGAATTAGATCTACTTGTAAAATGGCTTGGACCAAAGTCAAATCAACAAGCGAAAAAAATCAGAGCAGCTCAAATCAATGATGCCTCTGAAGCCCTAAATATGATCTGGCAACGCTTGGAAGAAACCTATGGAGCACCTGAGGTAATTGAACATGCCCTCTTTCAAAAGGTTGAAAACTTCCCTAAGATTACAGCAAGAGACTCAAGTAAACTAAGAGAGCTAGGAGACCTCTTACTGGAAATACAACTAGCTAAAGCAGAGGGTTATTCACCTGGGTTAGCCTTTCTGGATACAGCTCGTGGGGTTAATCCCATAGTGGAAAAGCTTCCTTACTCCCTACAGGAAAGATGGATCTCACATGCATCCAAATACGAGGTAGATTACAATGCCACATTTCCACCATTTTCTACCTTCTCTAACTTTGTACGGGAGCAAGCACGCATAAGAAATGATCCTAGCTTCTCGTTTCTGTCAGCAGCTCAGTCCAAGTTTGACAAACCTGTTAAAAACAGTACTCGCCCTATGATTTCAGTGAAAAAGACAGAAATAGCACAGAGTAATGAAACAACAGATGTTAGTGAGGATCCTGACAAACAATGTCCTTTGCATAAGAAGCCGCATCCCCTCAGGAAATGTCGCAGTTTCCGTAGTAAGTCCCTAGAAGAGAGAAAAACTTATCTGAAGGATAACAACATATGCTTCAAGTGTTGTGCATCAACCAAACATCAAGCCAGAAGCTGTCAGATCAAAGTCATCTGCAAAGAATGTGGGAGTGAAAGACACAACACAGTGCTACATCCAGGTCCACCTCCTCCTAACAGCATCACACCGCCGACAGAAGTGAAACAGCATGGCGGGGAGCCTGAGCTCAGCACACCATCAGTCTCAGCTACAGCAATGTGCACAGAGGTATGTGGTGAACAGCGCGGCTCAAGATCTTGTGCTAAAATATGCCTAGCCAAAGTGTATCCATTAGGTCAGAGGAACAAGGCAATAAACCTCTATGCTGTTATGGATGAGCAAAGTAATCAGTCTCTTGCCCGCTCTGACTTTTTTGACCTCTTCAGTGTTAAAGGAGACACAGAGGTGTATACTTTAAAGACATGTTCAGGTATCATGGAAGTGAGAGGAAGAAAAGCTAAAGACTTTATTGTCGAGTCTATGGATGGTCACATAAAGGTGCCACTGCCTGCGATGCTAGAATGTGACATGATCCCAGAGGATCGCTCGGAGATTCCCTCGCCTGAAGTTGCCCAATTCCACCCACACTTAAAAGGCAATCGCACACAAGATACATCCCATAGACTCAAATGCACAAATCCTGTTGCTTTTAGGTAGAGACATCCTGAGTTTGCACAAAGTGAGACAGCAGTGCAACGGTCCCCATAATGCACCATTCGCCCAGCGCTTAGACCTCGGCTGGGTTATTGTGGGAGATGTCTGTTTGAGTGGCGCACACAAACCAAGGTCTGTTGCAACGTACAAAACTAACACATTGCTCAACGGCCGTCCATCGTACTTCAGTCCATGTACCAATGTCCTGCAAGTAAAAGACAAATCCGTAAGCCAAACGAAAGACATTCAAATCTGCACAGATACTTACCAAGCAACACAAACAGACACTCTCGGGGACACTGTCTTCATCAGGAGGGAGGATGATGAAAAGTTGGCACCTTCAAAACAGGATAGGCAATTTCTCACAATAATGCAGAACGAAATGTATCAGGATGAGACAAACAGCTGGGTTGCACCTCTTCCCTTTGTTACACCCAGACAACGTCTACCAAATAACCGACACCAGGCTTTAAGTAGGCTCAACACACTAAAGCGAAGCCTCGACAGAAAAACTGAGATGAGAGAGCACTTTGTACAGTTCATGCAGAGAGTCATAGACAACAGGCAGGCAGAAGTCGCACCCCCTTTACAGCTGAATGAGGAGTGTTGGTATCTCCCCATGTTTGGGGTGTACCATCCACAGAAACCCAAGCAAATCCGTGTAGTTTTTGACTCGAGCGCCAAACATGAGGGCGTAGCGCTCAACGATGTCCTCTTAAGCGGCCCAGATCTAAACAACGCTTTGCTTGGGGTTCTAATCAGATTCCGCCGAGAGCCCATCGCAATAACAGCAGATGTAGAACAAATGTTCTACTGTTTCACAGTAAGGGAAGACCATCGCAATTTCCTACGATTTCTCTGGTTTAAAGACAACGACATCAAAAAAGAGATTATCGAGTATCGCATGAAAGTCCATGTTTTTGGAAACCGTCCGTCTCCCTCTGTTGCTATCTATGGGCTCCGCAAGGCAGCTGAAGCTGGTTCGAAAGAATATGGCAAGGACGCAGAGCATTTTGTCACCAGGAACTTTTACGTTGACGACGGTCTCACTTCACTTCCAACTGAATGTGAAGCAATCGCTCTCCTGCAAAAAACACAGAAAATGTTAGCGGAGTCGAATCTGCGCTTACACAAAATTGCCTCAAACAGCAGCAAGGTCATGGAGGCATTCCCAGCAAATGACTTGGCAAAAGACATCAAAAGCCTTGACTTAGATGCTGACCCATTACCTGTGCAAAGAAGTTTAGGCATTAGCTGGAGTCTCGAATCGGATACCTTCACATTTCAAGTCTCTAAAGAACAAAAACCATTCACTAAAAGAGGCGTGCTATCCACTGTTAATAGTTTGTACGACCCCTTAGGCTTTGTTGCGCCTATAACTGTACAGGGAAAAGCACTCATAAGAGAACTAACCTCAGAACCATGCGACTGGGATGACCCCCTATCGCCAGCCAAAGAAAGATTATGGTCTGTATGGAGAGACTCTCTTCTCGAGTTGGAGCAACTACACATTCCCAGACCATACGTACCGTTGTCTCTTTCCTCAACGCAACACAGAGAGCTTTGTGTCTTCAGTGATGCCTCCTCCACAGCAATAGCAGCTGTTGCCTACTTGCGAGTTGTCAATGAGCAGGGACAGCACCTCACCGGATTTGTCATGGGCAAAGCTAAATTAGCACCAAAACCAGCTCACACAATTCCACGGCTGGAGCTATGCGCCGCTGTCCTTGCTACAGAAATGGCAGAGCTTATATGCCAAGAAATCGACCTGGGGCTTCATGCTGTAAAGTACTACACTGATAGTAAGATTGTACTAGGTTACATCTACAATACCTCAAGAAGATTTTATGTCTATGTATCGAACAGAGTTTCTAGAATCAGAAAATCTTCAGTACCAACACAGTGGCATCATGTCTCATCAGAAAACAACTCCGCAGACGTTGCTACTCGTCCAATAGCAACACTTCTATTGCCGCAAACATACTGGTTCACTGGACCCCCATTCTTGTCGAAGGAACTGCCCCAGTGTTCATCTACAGCAGATGCAAGTGAGTTTGAGCTAATAGAACCAGAGCATGATTCAGAGATTCGACCAGAAGTGAATGTCTACGCAACTAAAGCCAGCGTCGAACCCCTCAGACCACATCGATTCGAACGATTCTCAACGTGGAAACTTCTCATACGAGGTATGGCAAAACTCATTACTCTAGCTAGAAACAAGTCCAAAGCCTCAGATCAAAACTCAACAAATCCCCAAACTCAAGCTAAGCTTACAGTCATCTCAAGCGTCCAACAATGTGCATTCAAAGAGGACATCAAGAAACTGCATAACGGAGAACGTATCCCAAAAACAAGTCCCTTGTGGACTCTAAACCCCTTCATAGACGCAGATGGGCTGTTAAGGGTGGGGGGTCGGACGTCTCTAGCCAATCTTCCATATGACGAAAAGCATCCGCTTTTACTCCCTAAAAAACATCATGTGTCAACTCTGCTTGTGAGACATTATCACCAAGGCATCGCTCACCAAGGTCGTCACCTCACTGAGGGAGCATTACGATCCGCTGGTGTTTGGATAATCGGAGGCAGGAAACTAGTCTCAAGTGTAATCTATCAGTGTGTCACTTGTCGCAGGCTTAGAGGAAAACCTGTTGAACAAAAAATGGCCAACCTCCCAGAAGATCGACTCACCATGGAGCCCCCATTCACTAGGGTCGGCTTAGATGTTTTTGGGCCCTGGAGTGTAGTCACTCGCAAGACTAGGGGTGGGGCCGCAGAAAGCAAACGCTGGGCAGTTTTATTTAGTTGCTTAGGGACTCGTGCAGTTCACATAGAAGTAATTGAATCTATGTCCACCTCATGCTTTATTAATGCACTGAGAAGGTTTTTCGCAATTAGAGGACCTTCCAAAGTTCTTAGATCCGATCGCGGCACCAACTTTATTGGAGCCTGTAAGGAGCTAAAAATCAGTACCGATCATCCGGAGATCCAAGACTACCTCAGCAACGAAGGCTGCACATGGACATTCAACACGCCTCACTCATCCCATATGGGCGGCTCATGGGAAAGAATGATTGGCATCGCTCGCCGCATTTTAGACGCCATGTTACTGCAGTCAGGTCCAACTCGCCTTACCCATGAGGTCCTCACGACACTAATGGCAGAAGTCATGGCAATCATTAATGCTCGTCCACTGGTTCCTATAAGTACTGATTCAGATTCACCAACTATTTTGACTCCTTCTATGCTTCTAACTCCAAAGGCAGGAGCTGCTCCTGCTCCTGAAGGGTCATTTGACATAAAAGACATGTACAAAAAACAATGGCAACACGTTCAAGGTCTTGCAGACACTTTTTGGAAGCGCTGGAGACAAGAATATCTGTCAGTACTTCAGTCAAGGAGGAAATGGACTCATGACAAAGATAACATTCAAGTGGGGGATGTAGTCTTGTTGAAAGACGATCTAATTAAACGTAATGAATGGCCCATAGGACTCATTACTAAATGCATCCCTAGTGAGGACAAGAGGATCAGAAAAGTGGAACTCAAAGTTGTGAAGCAAGGGACTTCTCGTGTTTACTTGCGCCCAGTGACTCAACTTATTCTCCTGCTCCCCCAAAGTAGTGATACAAAGACTGATAAGTGTTAAATAGGCCTAGTGGTATAAAAGCATTTATACCAGACGGGGAGTGTAATGGTTCAGTAGTTTGATTAGTTTGTCTACTCTTAAGCGCCCTCTTGTGGCGAGGATCGTGTTTGGAAACTTCCGTTTTACTTGCGTGAGTTGAGTTCATTGTAAAGTGTCATGGCTGAAGAGCGGCTCGCATGGTGAAGTCGTGGCCGCATAAGGCTGTAAGTTACTGTTATTTGTCATGTAAATATGATGATTGGTAGGTTTAACATGTTTGACAGTCGATTCATTAACCTAAAGATGCAAATGTGCTATAAACGAAACGTAAAGTGATTGTGTAATCCGTGATGAAAAGTGATTGTGCAATACATTGGCAGTAGTTAGCGCCGAATGCTAGCGATCTTTTGTTATGTTGATTAGGCTAATTTGGATTCCGTGATTTCAAGTAATTATCTAAAACAAAGAATATAATTATCAAATGCACATGAAAATATAACTTTTAATGCTCAAAATGTTGATTTAATGTTTCAATTAAGTGCTTTATTTAGGCAGTAAATACTGTTCAGTCAGATATGCACTTTCAATAATATGTACAATTCTAATTGCTGTATTTTCGTATTTAGTGTATTTAGTGATACGTCTAGTGAGGACAGAACAGTGTTTTAATTCTACAATATATGGTGTGAAAACGTGTGAGTGCTGCCCTCTTCAGGTTGAACGGTGGCTACTGCAGTTGATTTTTCCTATTGGATGTTGTGGTGGCAAGTGACGTAAGCGGTGGCAGGTGACGTAAGCAGTTTCCAGCTCACCACGCCCCTTGGTACGAGCTACCACGCCCTTGGCAGTATAAAACCATCAAAATCACTGTAGTGAGTCAGGAGCTGGAATTGTGAGTATTGGTAACGACCAGAATAGACTATTATAGCATCTTTCAGCATAGCAATTATATAGTTATTTAGATCTTCAAGTTAGCGTAGATTTATCTGTATTTAGTACAGTGGTCAGGATGGTACGGAGGTGTGTTGCTAGTTGAGACAGCACTGCTGGACTGCATAGTTTACCAGCAGACTTTAAAATTAAGCGCCAGTGGTTGCATGCACTTGGCCTGAAAGACCGCAAGTTCCCGCCAAGAGCTCGAGTGTGCAAACTGCATTTTACACGGGATTGCTTCTCCAACGCAATGGAGGTGGAAATGGGCTTCTCCACACAGCTCGCGCTGAAAAGCGACGCGGTGCGGGAGTTAAGACTGCAGTTTGAGCCAGCGGCTCGAATTGATATGAACAGACACCTCGACACCCTCCACTTCAGGTGAAAGTGGGGGAAAAAAGTCCTCTACTTCAAATTATCGCTCTGTTGCAAAGCTACTTGCGTCATTACAGTCACTCTCTATTTTAGCGTCTCTGACAGCAGCTGTCAATCAATCCGTTACTGCGAGTCTCAGGATCACGCCGCACTCGCTCAGCCCCGCCCTCGGTTCGTCCCCTCTATCTCCGCTGTGATCTGCCCACTTTTCAGCATTTTTCAAATATTGTCAGTGGGTGGAGTCAGGCTCTAAGCAGGGGTTTAGTTACACTTTAATTACTTAATGGTTTAGTCAAAGTATGAGGGGCTTGGTCTTTTTAAGATGGCATCTCACATTTGTTAGGGGTTCGTAGGGCTAGCACTTTTTTTCCAGGGATTTCAGAACAGCGTAACAGATATTGCGTCATCGGGCAGGTGTGGCCTATTTGATAATCTGCATAGGTCAACGATCATGCGCAGATTGGGAGGAAAGCCATTTGTTAAAATTGCTTCAAATAGCTTTACTTGTCCGAGATTGTGGATGGTTTTCAAATTATATTCATACTGTTACAACTTAAGGTAACCTTAAGTTGATAGATATGATAAGTCTATCATATCTATCATGACGGCGTGTTCACACTCAGCGGCTTCTTTCTGTCCCGACAGAATGGTGTTTTCGTGTTTTTTGTCTTATGATTCGCAGTGTTTTTGTACGTCGTCATCGCGTCTACCTGTCTGTAAATGCACATACAGTCTCGAGTTTATGCTCGATGTCGGCAGAACCGCATTTTTATAGTTAAACTCCGTGCACGCGAAACAGCTGCGGGATCTCGGTCTGCTACGGAGGCCTACACCATCACCATCGCCCACAGCGGAGGTGCCACAAGCGGTGTGAGAGGAAGCATATAAGGGGTATGCGCGGAGGTATCCGGACTAGGCTAACGGCTAACCAACACAAGCCATCTATCCCCACCATTGTACTGGCTAACGTATGCTCGTTGGAATATAAACTGGACTACATTAGATTATTACGTTCAACTCAGAAGACTGTAAGAGACGGTTGTGTTTTTGTGTTCACGGAAACATGGCTCAGCAACAGCGTTTCAGACGGCGCTATTCAGCTCAGCCAGCTGTGGTGCTAATGTGCGGACTGAGCTCTCGTCGCGGGAGGAAAAACCCGCGGCGGCGGGCTTTGTGTTTACATCAATGACGCGTGGTGCCGTAATGCTGTTGTTATCTGCAAACACTGTTCACCCCTGGTGGAGTTAATGATTATTAAGTGCCGGCCATTCTTTCTGCCGAGGGAATTTACTGCCATACTGCTCATTTCGGTTTACATTCCACCGATCAACATCAACGGCAAAAGGAACGATGCAATAAATGAACTGTAACAGCACATAAGTGAGCAGCAGACAGCACACCCTGATGCTTTTCTCATCATAGCTGGGGATTTCAACCATGCTGACTTAAAGAGTGTGTTTCCAAAAGTACACCAACACATTAACTTTCCAACTTGAGGTTATAACATTTTGGACTTTGTTTACACCACACAGAGAGGAGCTTACAAAGCCCTTCCCCTCCCCCACCTCGGAGCCTCAGACCACATCACTGTCATGCTAATGACTGCATACCGACCACTGATGTCACCAAACCAGTTCAAAAACAGGCATTTTCAACATCTCACTTAGTCAGGCTGTTGTTCCCACATGTTTCAAAACTACCACCATCATTCCAGTTCGGAAGAAGCCATCTCCATCCTGCTTCAATGACTACAGTTCTGTTGCACTTACTCCCATCCTCATGAAGTGCTTTGAACGGCTAGTCATGCACCACATCAAGTCTGCTCTCCCACCCTCCCTGGACCCCTTCCAGTTTGCATATTGGTCCAACCAGTCGACCAATGACGCCATCTCCACTGCCGTCCACTCAGCACTCACACATCTGGACAAAACGGACTCATACGTCAGAATGCTGTTCATAGACTTCAGTTCAGCATTCAACACAATCATCCCTCAACAGCTCATTTACAAACTGGTCCAGCTGGGGCTCAACACTTCGCTGTGCAACTGGCTGTTGGACTTTCTGACTGGAAGACCTCAGGCAGTATGGTTCGGCAACAACACATCCAGCACCATCACACTGAACACCCAGGGTGCTCCCCAAGGATGTGTGCTGAGCCCCCTTCTCTTCACTCTGCTGACCCACGACTGTACACCATCACACGACTCCAACCTCTTCATTAAGTTTGCAGATGACACGACTGTGGTGGGTCTCATTAGCAACAGAGATGAGACAAATTACTGGAGCGAGGTGAGCCCCCTGCCTGGATGGTGCAGTGACAACAATCTCTCTCTGAACATGGAGAAGACGAAGGAGATTGTTGTTGACTTCAGGAGAGCACACACTCAGCACGTTCCTCTGACCATCAATGGTGTGACTGTTGAGAGAGTGAGCAGCACCAAGTTCCTGGGTGTGCACATCACAGAGGACCTCTCCTGGACTAAAAACACAGCAGCACTGGCCAACAAATCACAGCAGCGTCTTTATTTCCTCCGCAAACTGAGAAGAGCCAGAGCCCCGCCCCCCATCATATACACCTTCTACAGAGGCACCATCGAGAGCATCCTGACGAGCTGCATCACTGTGTGGTATGGTACCTGCAACGCATCCTGCCGAAAGACTCTGCAACGCACAGTGAGAGCAGCTAAGAACATCATTGGTGTCTCTCTCCCCTCCCTCCAGGACATTTATGGAACCCGTCTCACTCGCAGAGCCCTCTGCATCGCAGGTGATCCCACCCGTCACACAGCTTCTTCAGTCTGCTGCCATCAAGGAGGAGAATGCGGAGTTTCTAGAGACTAAAGGATGACAAGCGGAAAACTGACATTACCTGCAAATTTTGTGGAAAGAGACATGAAAGAAATAAACAAAAATGTCCAGCTTATGGGAAAACATGTAGAAAATGTGGAAAAGCCAATCATTTTGCTGCATTGTGCAAGTCCAAACGTGAATGTTGAAAGGTTGTGAATAATGTAACAGAAACTCAGAGTGAACAGTATGAGGATATCTGGAGCATTACAACTGAGTCTGTGAACAAAGTTACAAAGAGCCTTGACGGGCAGCCATCTCAACTGTTTGCAGGTATGCTGCTTGGAAAAAACCTAGTCAAATTTCAGTCGGACTGTGGTGCAACGTGTAACATTATCCCTATAAACTTTGTTAATCCAGATGTTCAAATTGAGAAAACAGACCAGGTACTTGTTATATACAACAAAATACACTGAAACCAGTAGGCAAGTGCCATTTGAAGCTGAGAAACCCACATAACAAAAAGCTGTACAGACTGGAGTTTATGGTTGTTGATGCACACTCTGCAGTACTGTTACTAGGAATCAAAGCAGTCCAGGGGATGAAACTGGTTAAAGTACAATCTGAGAATATCCTGATTGTGGATAATGCTGTGACAGAGACACACAGTGATGACACAAGCGAGCAATGGACAATGGAACAAATAACAAGTGAGTTCTCAGATGTTTTCACAGGTGATGGTTGTCTGCCAGGTCGCTACAAGATAGAGATTGAATCTGGGGTGGAGCCAGTAAAACTGCCGAAGTGAAGAATACCAGTGGCGATGATGGGACCACTGAAGGAGGAGCTAAACAATCACCAAGAACGAGGTATAATCAAACCGGTAGAACAAAGCACTGACTGGATAAGTCGTCTGGTTGTCGTAAAGAAACCCAGTGGCAAGTTGAGAATTTGCATAGACCCCAGACCACTGAACAAAGCTTTAAAGAGGAGTCACTTCCCTCTGCCCACGATTGAGGATATTTTGCCGGAGCTGTCAAAAGCAAGAGTGTTCACGGTCTGTGATGTTAAAAATGGCATCTGGCATGTCCAATTGGATGACCCATCATGTTATCTCACCACGTTTGCAACACCTTACGGGAGATACAGGTGGTTGAGAATGCCTATGGGAATAAGCCCAGCACCTGAGGTTTTTCAGAGAATGCTAAACCAGGCAATAGAAGGACTTCTAGACATACACATAATCGCAGATGATGTGCTAATAACTGGGGAAGGTGAAACACTAGAAATGGCAAGTACAGACCATGATCAAAAACTGAAATTGTTCCTTGACAGATGCAGAGACAGAAATATCAAGCTGAACAAAGACAAATTCAGACTCAGGCAAGGTGAAGTGCCATATATTGTACATCTGCTCACATCTGAAGGTCTAAAAGTAGATCCAGAGAAAGTACAGGCCATAAACATAAATACTATGTGTTTCCAGATCCCTACTATCTCTACCACTCGCAAACCACACATCACACAATGTAGGCAGCGCAATCTTAACAAATTGCGCACTTTGCCTATATCTGCTAATACACTACTTTCTTTTTCTATTGGTGTCTGTAATTGCCAGTCTGCTGTAAACAAAGCCGATTTCATTACTTCTATTATTAGTAATTCAAAGCTTAATCTCATGGCCCTAATAGGGACCTGGATCAAACCAGAGGACACTGCTGCACTTGCAGGATTCTCCAATAATTTCTCATTTCCCACCCACCCCGTTTGACTGGAAGAGGTGGAGGTACTGGTCTGCTCATCTCTAATGATTGGAAATTTAATCCTTTGCCATCTTTGGGTATCAACAGCTCCTTTGAATCTCATTCAGCTACTGTTACCTACCCTCTTAAAATACATTTTGTGGTTGTCTATCGACCCCCAGGACCACTAGGTAACTTTTTGGATGAAATAGATGTGTTGCTCTCAACCTTTCCCGAGGATGGTACTCCCCTAGTTATAATTGGAGATTTCATCATCCACCTAGATAAACCTCTGTATGCTGATTTCCACAGTCTGCTTGCCTCTTTTGATCTCAACCACTGCTAACTACTGGTGTCAACTACTGCTACTCACAAATCCGGCAACCAGCTGGACCTTATTTATACGTGACACTGCTCTACTGATCATGTTCTGGTTACTCCACTGCACACGTTGGATCACTTCCTCCTCACTCTTAACCTCAACATGGTCCCTGACACATCACTTACCCCTCCACATGTCATCTTTCGACATAACCTACGCACACTTTCACCCTCCCGGCTATCTGAAATGGTTTCATCACATCACTTCCTTCCCCTAAACTGTTAGCATCTTTTGATGTTAACAGTGCTACTGATACTTTCTGCTCCACTCTTACATCTTGTTTAGACACTGTTTGCCCCTTATCTTCCAGGCCTGCCCGCAACACCCCTCCTGCCCCTTGGTTATCTGATGTTCTATGCAAACACTGTTCTAAGCTTAGAGCTGCTGAAAGGGTGTGGTGCAAATCCAAAAATACTACTGACCTTAATTTGTATCAGTCACTCCTATCTTCCTTCTCTGCTAATGTCTCCACTGCTAAAATGACATACTACCATAACAAAATTAACAATTCGACTAACTCTCGCATGTGTAACAGGGACGACGAATGTAGTATTCTATGTTAGTTACTCTACAGAAGTTATATTCAGCCTAGGTTCGGCTCTGGGAGGATTTAAAAGTAAAAGGGTGGACCAAATCAATTGTGAGTAATTACCAGCCGGCAATTTATTTACAATAATTCACATTCAATGTAAACAGTATTCTCACAGTTGACTCTTTGTCTGGTTTCCACTCAACACTATGAACCAACAACAAAATGATTCATATCAAACCCGAAGTTGAATGTAAATACCAAAAATTAAATAAAATGAAATAAAACAAAATAAAACACAGTCTCAATTTGTTCTGGATCCTTTGTAGAATATAAAGTGCTCAAATGTCCATATGAAAAAACTCAAATGTCCATATGTTAAGCTCCAATGGTCATGTGTGTGTGTAAAGAGCTTCAATGTCTTTGTGTGTAAAGAGCTTCAATGTATTTGTGTGTAAAGGCCTTGTGTGTTGCTACCCGGGTAGTATGGATGTGCTTAGCTCTCTTGTGTGCATCCGTGATGGACCACGATGATTCTTTGAATGGTAGATCAGGGTCTGGCTCGCCGTTCAAATGGTAGATCACTCAAATTGAATCAGCATTCAAAAAAACCAATCTGCATAAAACAATGCAGTCACATTAAACATTTTTCTCAATATAAACAATTTTTACACCGACATTTTTATATTAGCTGCACAAAATGTCCGTTATTACCAGTGTTAATTCAACACGTGACAATATAAGTGCAAATAAACAGCTTAAACGCATAAAAGTATTCCAATATGCAATATATATATCTCTCATTTCAATATTTTGTTAGTTGTACAACATTTATTTTATCATTTGCTGCATTTATAACACTTGTAGAAAATAAAATAATTTAACTAAACAGTTAAACTAGCATTATACACGGACAGACTTGACTCAGTATCCATTTTACCTCTTAAACATACAAAAATACATTCTAAAACATAATATATAACTCTGATTGGCTTTAGGACACATATAAAGAAAAAGGGATATCAATTTGGAAGTTAAAGTAATGCATAAGCAAAACTCACCAGAGTTCGTGTAAAAGAAAACCCAGTAAACAAAAGCTTTGACCAGTTGTTTTCCTCAGCAACTGGGTAAATAAACGACCTCAATGACTAATGTTACTCTTTATAAAAGAATATGCACATTGAACTGAAAAACAAATGAAAATTAGATCGTCTTTTTGCTGCTACACGCTAACCTCGTGCGTACATATTCAGCAGGCTTCTTCATCTGATTTTCAACATACGTTGACTCTCAACATGACACAGCGTTAACCGCCATCTAGAGGTTAATGACAGTACTGCGCCTAAAACACAGAAACTTCCTTTTAAGGTATATAAATCAACTGTAGTTACAAATAAATATACTTTAGGACTAGAAATAAAGGAAAACTCTGAATGTTAAATTCGAAAGGGTTACATCCTCCCCTCCTAAACCTGCATGCGTCTCTGTATGTAGTGTACCTATAAAATAATTGATCTATCAGGGGTAAGTATCCTAACTTCAGGGAAATTATCTGGCTCAAGGGCTTGTGTAAAAGCTTTGTTTAAACCACTGAACAGGGATTGCATGACTAACACTAAGGGATTACCTAATGAAGTGTAAATTAGCCTATCAGGTGGCTCCCTGACTCTGGTAGAACGTCTGAACTCCTGCTCAGATATTTCTTCCACAGGGGTATTTCCATTTCTTTCAACATTCTCCTCAATCAGTATTTCACTGTCGTTGTCTTCTTTCCTTTCCACATATTTTCCCTCAACAGGTTCCATTCTGTACCTGATAGACTCCTCAGTTGACACATCATTGATAACTTCAACAGCTTCAGAATTCAGTTCCTTGACAGGTAAGTTTCTCACATTTTCTTCCAGAGTTTCCTCAGGTAAGTTTGTTTCTTTCTTTTCAGCTAAAGTTACTTCTTCCTCTACATTTTCCTCATCAAATTGCACATGCTCAAGTTCAATATCCTGACATTCCACATCCTCAGAAGGTTCAAATGACCGTGCATTTGGATTAAGTGTTGTCCCACAGGAACTTTCTTCCATTCCTCGTATGTAGGGTACTTTCTTGACAATTGTTATGGTAGGATATGTCTCATCATGCATTATTTGAGGAAAGTAGAAATCTGGTTCTTCATCACTATCATACGCTTGTTCACCATCTTCCTCTGGAACTGTTGGTGATTCCTTAGAACAAGTTGTTTTTTCCTTTTCCTCCACCCTTTTGTCTTCTTCACTTGAATTGGTGGGGGTTAAGAAACCACAAGGCAAGAGTAAATCTCGATGAAGGGTTCTTTCAGGTCCGTCAGTCGTAAGAGGCTTTACAACATAAACTGGAGATTCAGTTATTTGCTTGACTACTTGGTAGATGGTCTTGCTCCATCGGTCAGCTATCTTGTGCTTGCCTCTTATGCCAACATTCTTGACAAGAACACGGTCTCCAGCTTGTAAAGTGGATTCTCTCACTTTCAGATCATATCGCTGCTTGTTGCGAAGAGCTGTCTTCTTACTGTATTCAACAGCAATCTTGTAGCTTTCTTGCAGACTCTCTTGAAGCTTTTTGACATACTCAACATGACTAATTCTCTTTTCTCCTTCAGGCTTGATACCAAAGGCTACATCTATGGGAAGGCTTGGCTGTCTCCCGAACATTAGCTGGTAAGGAGAAAATCCAGTAGTATCATTTTTCGTACAGTTATAGGCATGTACCAGAGGCTGTACAAACTCACGCCATTTGGTCTTGTCTTCTTCTTGAAGAGTTCCGAGCATCTGCAGAAGAGTTCGGTTAAACCGCTCCACGGGATTTCCACGTGGGTGGTAAGGAGTAGTCCTAGTCTTCTTTATACCCAGTAGTTGACAAAGGTCTTTGATCACAGCAGATTCGAAATCTCGACCTTGGTCGCTGTGCAGGCGTTCTGGTATGCCATAATGGATGAAAAAGTTACTCCAAAGTGCTTTAGCAACTGTCTTTGCTTTCTGATCAGATGTCGGAATTGCCACAGCATACTTCGTGAAATGATCAGTAATGACTAGAATGTTCTTCGTACCTTTACCATCCGGCTCAAGAGAAAGGTAGTCCATGCAGACTAGTTCTAAAGGTCGGCTTGTTTCGATGTTAACAAGGGGAAATGCTTTTTCTGCTTTTGCCTTTCTTCTGACACACCTTTCACAGGTACTGACTTTGTTTTCGACATCCAATGACATCCTTGGCCAATAGAAACGTGTACGAACTAAATCCAAAGTCCGCTCCACTCCCATATGACCTACTGAGTCGTGCAAAACTTCCAAGACAACTTCCTTATACTTCTGTGGTAGAACTAGCTGATAGAAGGGCTCTCCTCTATTCATACGCTTCCTGTAGAGGACTCCATCGAGAACTACAAGTTGGTGAATCAGTCGAAGCATGAGTTGGACCTCTCGGTTTTCTTGCTGTCTGACACGGTAAGAAAGACGTTTGCCAGTGTTCAAGAGGTGAGTTATTCTGCTAATGACAGGATCATTTGCTTGCTCTGCAGCCCAATCCTGTTGCGACATCCTAGGAAGGGTACTGGAACCATGAAGAAATTCAGCTTGGGAGAATTCAACTGGGATGGCATTGACATCAATGGCAAGACACTCCAGAGCAACAGGTAAATTGGTATCTTTGTCTGCCGCAGTGCGTCCATACAGTTGATGCTTTTGACAAACAGCTTCCACTGCTTCCTTAGGAAAGGAAATCCCATTTTCTTCATTCAGAAACCGGGAGATGAACTGACTGATGCGGTCATCTTCGACCTGGGCGCTGTTATCAGGATTGACCAGCTCATGTGGTCGCCTGGAAAGACCGTCAGCATCTTGGTTTTTCTTTCCAGCTCTGTATTTAATGCTGAAATTGAAAGTAGACAGAGCTGCAAGCCATCGATGTCCTGCAGCGTCAAGCTTGGCAGACGTCAATATATATGTGAGAGGATTATTGTCGGTCATGATGGTAAACTCGACTCCATACAGATAGTCGTAAAACTTATCCGTCACTGCCCACTTTAAGGCTAAGAATTCCAGCTTGTGGGTGGGATAGCGCTTTTCACAGTTGGACAATCCTCTGCTGGCAAATGAAATTACCCTCATGTGACCATCTTGTTCCTGATACAAGGCAGCTCCAAGTCCATGGAGGCTGGCATCAGTATGTAAGATATACGGCAGTTTTGGATTTGCAAATCCTAACACAGGGGCTGTAGTGAGATTTTGAATTAGTGTCTGGAATGCGGTGTCACACTCAGGCGTCCATCTACCACCAAAAGGTTTCTTGAAATCAGAATTGGAGGCAGGCTTAAAACCCTTTGCATTCCTTCGAGGTGGACAATAGCCAACTGTTAGTGCATTCAATGGTTTGGCAATTTTGGAGTAGTCTCTGACAAACCTCCGATAATACCCAGTGAAACCCAGAAAGGACTTTAGCTCACTGATATTTGTCGGCTTTGGCCAGGTGGTGAGTGCAGAGATTTTCTCAGGGTCTGTTTCTACGCCTTTCTCCGAAACAATATGTCCCAGATATTTCACAGATTTCATAAAAAAATGGCATTTGCTTGGAGATAGTTTTAAGCCAAACTCTTTCAGCTGGTTCAGGACTTTCGTCAGGCATTCTTCATGTTCCTCCAGGCTTTTAGAGAAAACGATGAGATCGTCGAGAAATACAAGGACTTCTTTGAGATGCAAGGTGCCCATACACTTTTCCATGACACGCTGAAATGTACTAGGTGCATTAGTCACTCCCTGAGGCATCCTATTAAATTCCCAGAATCCCATAGGTGTTACGAATGCCGTCTTGTACTTATCCTCCTCTTCAACCTCTACCTGATAGTAACCTGACTTAAGATCCATGACAGAGAACCATTTAGATCCTGTCAATGCAGAAAACGTTTCCTCAATGTTAGGCAGTGCGTAGGCATCTTTGATCGACTATTTAGTTTTCTGTAGTCTACACACAGGCGGATAGTACCGTTCTTCTTCTTTACAACAACTATTGGCGAAGCGAAAGGACTTTCCGACTCACGAATTATGTTTGCATCTTTAAGCTCCTGGAGATGAAACCTAACAGCTTCATAATCTGAGGGATGGATAGGCCTCACTCTCTGCTTAAAAGGGGTTGGATCTGAAAGTCGAATTCTGTGCTTGACAGCTGAAGTGTGCCCATAGTCAAGGTCACCCATTGCAAATACTTCAGGAATGGAGTTGAGCCTGGTCGTGATTCTATCTTTCCACTCTTCTGAGAGAGATGAGTCTGTGAAGTCGAATGTGATCTTATTTTCAGGATTGGTGGAACATGCTGCATTGCAACCGACTTTAATAGTGGAAGGCACAACACTTGGTTTTTTCTCTTTAGCTGAGGTATCCCTTAGTGAGGACAGAGCTGATGGAGCATAGAGCTCAGCTAAACAACAGTTAGCAGGGAGTGTGATTTCGTGTGCTGTTTCATTCTGTAGGATAATGGGGACTTTAAATGAAGTACGTCTGGGACTGGTCAGGACGTAACTACACAAAAGTAGACCACCAGGGAGACTGGAGTGAGTGGATGGCTCTACTACAAGGGGAGCATCAGCAACCGTTGCCACATTCCTAGCGTACCCATCCAGGACCATCTTTTGACCCGCTGGAATAGTGACACATTTCTGACCCTGTAGTTTGACTTGGCCCACTTTACCATCGCTTTGTCCCAGCATGTATCTGCGCAACAGAGTTTTCAAAAGGGGTGCATGTTGGAATTTGTCCTTGGGAGCAGCATAACTGCTGTCGTTTGCAACACAGGATTTAAACAATATGTCAAGGGTGTTGGTGCCAACCAGTACTGGGACTTCAGCATTGAATTTGTAGTCAGGTATGACAAGTGCAAGAGTGGAAACAGTTTCAGCTTTTCCAGCAATTCTCTCTGGGAAATGTATGCTAACTTCAGTATAGCCCAAGTATGGTACAGTCTGACCCCCAGCTCCTTCAACTTCAATAAGATCATCAAGAGAGAGGATTGGAGAGGATGACAGATGTGTATCATAAAAGGACTTGGACACAGTGGTTACTTGTGACCCTGAATCAAGAAGAGAGTTGCAAACTTGTCCCTCAATGATGATTTCGGCTGTGCATTTAGGACCAATTATGCCAGAGATTAACTCACTTTCATGAGAAGGAAGACTTGAGTGAGCTTGACATCTTGCTTCTCTTTGATTCAATTCGTTGGAACATTCTTTGCTGCTATGGGCCCCAGTATGTCCCGTTACTGAAACCCCGTCCAGTTTAACGGCACTCCGTTTTTCACTTTCCATTCATCTTGTTTCACTTTGAGCTCTTTGTACTTTCGGTCCACAAGCGCTTTGTTGATGGAACCTTCACACGTCCTAGCTATGTGGCCATCTTCACCACATCTGAAACAAAACCAGGGTTTTGGTGTTTTAGCTGTTACCTGTTGAGCTTGCATCTCCACTTTAGGTGTCATCGTGTTTGGGTATTCTGTCAATTTGGACTCATGTTTCTTCTTTTTCTCAGATTTGGATGATCTAAGCTGCATCTGGAGATCAGCCACCTGTTTTCTCAAAGCCTCGGTTTCTGAAATGTAGGTCTGCAACACACTTGAGTCACTGTAAGAAGACATGTCAACAACAGATTGTTTGTGAATTGCAGCTTTGTGCTTTGAACTGCCTAAGTGTCGTTGCATTCTGTCCAGTTTTGCTGCACGTCTGTCTTCCTCAGTTCTGAGCAGCAACAAAAGCTCTGCAAAGTCAGGTGGTGTCTTGGCTTTGGCTTCCAGCTGAAGGGTAAGTATTAATGAATGGTCCCAGCAGCCACGCTGAAATTGTTTCAACAACTGACGATCTGCAGATGATTGCTTTACACCATTTCTCCTAACCGCAGTACTAAGCAGTGTTTGCAGTCTTTGTAAGTAATCAGATGCTTTCTCACCAGGATCTTGGTTGGTGTTCAGGAAACGAGCGAAGATTTCATCACCATCTTCAACTAAGCCGTATGCAGAGTCTAGAAGCTTCACATAGTCTCTAGGAGGAGCTGTAGAACCAAGCTGCTTAACCACATCTGAAGCTGGTGGCAAGAGGCTTTCTAAGATTTTCCTTCGCTGGATATCTATTGGAAGAGAATCCTGCAACAGAAGGTCAACATGGAGACACCAGGTATCAAAGTCAGCTTCACCTGGGGGTTTAGGCACTTTTCCTGAGAAGGAACGCAGCCACTTGGAGTGTGTCTGTGCAGAAAAAGCATCATTTTTAATGACATGCTCAACAACAATGCGCTGAATCTCAGGAGGGTTTATGTCATCATTGGTAAATGTGTTAAAGGCAGGCTTTGGTGTTTTTTTCCTCACAGCAGGATCAGGCTTGGTGTCTGAGCTACGGGCACTTGACTTTGATTTTGGCTTCCTAAGTGGTTGTCTTTTTAGATACCTCTTTGGAATAAAGGCACTGCTATCAGAAGAGACGTCTTCGGGAACAGCATTATCACTGTCATCACTTGACTCCACGGATAAACTTTGTGCTTGGGTAAGGGACTGTGCTAAGGGCTGTGCTAGCACTTTGACACTATCTGCATACCATGTGACTGCTGGGTTTCGCACACTCTTAATTTCTAGGGGAAACTTAGGCTCAAGAAGTGTGACAGGAGTGTGTGTATCAAACTCGACTATGATGATGGGCTGTACCGTCTGCTCAGTAGAGGCGGCTACTCTCACTACTTTCACAATGACCCCTAAACTCTCAAAAGTGGTTATAATATCATCATCTGTGTCATTTACAGTAATGCCTAACACACATAACGAATGTCGTGCTTTTACATTGTAGGACTTCTCAATGTCAGACATACTCATTGTGCTAATTTTCCAAAAAAATGACGTCCGAAAATAAAACTTTGAATTTCACTACTCTCTCAATATGCTTGTAACCGGCTAATAAATAAAAATCCTCCTGGCTGGCTCGCCACAAAAAGGGATGTAACAGGGACGACGAATGTAGTATTCTATGTTAGTTACTCTACAGAAGTTATATTCAGCCTAGGTTCGGCTCTGGGAGGATTTAAAAGTAAAAGGGTGGACCAAATCAATTGTGAGTAATTACCAGCCGGCAATTTATTTACAATAATTCACATTCAATGTAAACAGTATTCTCACAGTTGACTCTTTGTCTGGTTTCCACTCAACACTATGAACCAACAACAAAATGATTCATATCAAACCCGAAGTTGAATGTAAATACCAAAAATTAAATAAAATGAAATAAAACAAAATAAAACACAGTCTCAATTTGTTCTGGATCCTTTGTAGAATATAAAGTGCTCAAATGTCCATATGAAAAAACTCAAATGTCCATATGTTAAGCTCCAATGGTCATGTGTGTGTGTAAAGAGCTTCAATGTCTTTGTGTGTAAAGAGCTTCAATGTATTTGTGTGTAAAGGCCTTGTGTGTTGCTACCCGGGTAGTATGGATGTGCTTAGCTCTCTTGTGTGCATCCGTGATGGACCACGATGATTCTTTGAATGGTAGATCAGGGTCTGGCTCGCCGTTCAAATGGTAGATCACTCAAATTGAATCAGCATTCAAAAAAACCAATCTGCATAAAACAATGCAGTCACATTAAACATTTTTCTCAATATAAACAATTTTTACACCGACATTTTTATATTAGCTGCACAAAATGTCCGTTATTACCAGTGTTAATTCAACACGTGACAATATAAGTGCAAATAAACAGCTTAAACGCATAAAAGTATTCCAATATGCAATATATATATCTCTCATTTCAATATTTTGTTAGTTGTACAACATTTATTTTATCATTTGCTGCATTTATAACACTTGTAGAAAATAAAATAATTTAACTAAACAGTTAAACTAGCATTATACACGGACAGACTTGACTCAGTATCCATTTTACCTCTTAAACATACAAAAATACATTCTAAAACATAATATATAACTCTGATTGGCTTTAGGACACATATAAAGAAAAAGGGATATCAATTTGGAAGTTAAAGTAATGCATAAGCAAAACTCACCAGAGTTCGTGTAAAAGAAAACCCAGTAAACAAAAGCTTTGACCAGTTGTTTTCCTCAGCAACTGGGTAAATAAACGACCTCAATGACTAATGTTACTCTTTATAAAAGAATATGCACATTGAACTGAAAAACAAATGAAAATTAGATCGTCTTTTTGCTGCTACACGCTAACCTCGTGCGTACATATTCAGCAGGCTTCTTCATCTGATTTTCAACATACGTTGACTCTCAACATGACACAGCGTTAACCGCCATCTAGAGGTTAATGACAGTACTGCGCCTAAAACACAGAAACTTCCTTTTAAGGTATATAAATCAACTGTAGTTACAAATAAATATACTTTAGGACTAGAAATAAAGGAAAACTCTGAATGTTAAATTCGAAAGGGTTACATCCTCCCCTCCTAAACCTGCATGCGTCTCTGTATGTAGTGTACCTATAAAATAATTGATCTATCAGGGGTAAGTATCCTAACTTCAGGGAAATTATCTGGCTCAAGGGCTTGTGTAAAAGCTTTGTTTAAACCACTGAACAGGGATTGCATGACTAACACTAAGGGATTACCTAATGAAGTGTAAATTAGCCTATCAGGTGGCTCCCTGACTCTGGTAGAACGTCTGAACTCCTGCTCAGATATTTCTTCCACAGGGGTATTTCCATTTCTTTCAACATTCTCCTCAATCAGTATTTCACTGTCGTTGTCTTCTTTCCTTTCCACATATTTTCCCTCAACAGGTTCCATTCTGTACCTGATAGACTCCTCAGTTGACACATCATTGATAACTTCAACAGCTTCAGAATTCAGTTCCTTGACAGGTAAGTTTCTCACATTTTCTTCCAGAGTTTCCTCAGGTAAGTTTGTTTCTTTCTTTTCAGCTAAAGTTACTTCTTCCTCTACATTTTCCTCATCAAATTGCACATGCTCAAGTTCAATATCCTGACATTCCACATCCTCAGAAGGTTCAAATGACCGTGCATTTGGATTAAGTGTTGTCCCACAGGAACTTTCTTCCATTCCTCGTATGTAGGGTACTTTCTTGACAATTGTTATGGTAGGATATGTCTCATCATGCATTATTTGAGGAAAGTAGAAATCTGGTTCTTCATCACTATCATACGCTTGTTCACCATCTTCCTCTGGAACTGTTGGTGATTCCTTAGAACAAGTTGTTTTTTCCTTTTCCTCCACCCTTTTGTCTTCTTCACTTGAATTGGTGGGGGTTAAGAAACCACAAGGCAAGAGTAAATCTCGATGAAGGGTTCTTTCAGGTCCGTCAGTCGTAAGAGGCTTTACAACATAAACTGGAGATTCAGTTATTTGCTTGACTACTTGGTAGATGGTCTTGCTCCATCGGTCAGCTATCTTGTGCTTGCCTCTTATGCCAACATTCTTGACAAGAACACGGTCTCCAGCTTGTAAAGTGGATTCTCTCACTTTCAGATCATATCGCTGCTTGTTGCGAAGAGCTGTCTTCTTACTGTATTCAACAGCAATCTTGTAGCTTTCTTGCAGACTCTCTTGAAGCTTTTTGACATACTCAACATGACTAATTCTCTTTTCTCCTTCAGGCTTGATACCAAAGGCTACATCTATGGGAAGGCTTGGCTGTCTCCCGAACATTAGCTGGTAAGGAGAAAATCCAGTAGTATCATTTTTCGTACAGTTATAGGCATGTACCAGAGGCTGTACAAACTCACGCCATTTGGTCTTGTCTTCTTCTTGAAGAGTTCCGAGCATCTGCAGAAGAGTTCGGTTAAACCGCTCCACGGGATTTCCACGTGGGTGGTAAGGAGTAGTCCTAGTCTTCTTTATACCCAGTAGTTGACAAAGGTCTTTGATCACAGCAGATTCGAAATCTCGACCTTGGTCGCTGTGCAGGCGTTCTGGTATGCCATAATGGATGAAAAAGTTACTCCAAAGTGCTTTAGCAACTGTCTTTGCTTTCTGATCAGATGTCGGAATTGCCACAGCATACTTCGTGAAATGATCAGTAATGACTAGAATGTTCTTCGTACCTTTACCATCCGGCTCAAGAGAAAGGTAGTCCATGCAGACTAGTTCTAAAGGTCGGCTTGTTTCGATGTTAACAAGGGGAAATGCTTTTTCTGCTTTTGCCTTTCTTCTGACACACCTTTCACAGGTACTGACTTTGTTTTCGACATCCAATGACATCCTTGGCCAATAGAAACGTGTACGAACTAAATCCAAAGTCCGCTCCACTCCCATATGACCTACTGAGTCGTGCAAAACTTCCAAGACAACTTCCTTATACTTCTGTGGTAGAACTAGCTGATAGAAGGGCTCTCCTCTATTCATACGCTTCCTGTAGAGGACTCCATCGAGAACTACAAGTTGGTGAATCAGTCGAAGCATGAGTTGGACCTCTCGGTTTTCTTGCTGTCTGACACGGTAAGAAAGACGTTTGCCAGTGTTCAAGAGGTGAGTTATTCTGCTAATGACAGGATCATTTGCTTGCTCTGCAGCCCAATCCTGTTGCGACATCCTAGGAAGGGTACTGGAACCATGAAGAAATTCAGCTTGGGAGAATTCAACTGGGATGGCATTGACATCAATGGCAAGACACTCCAGAGCAACAGGTAAATTGGTATCTTTGTCTGCCGCAGTGCGTCCATACAGTTGATGCTTTTGACAAACAGCTTCCACTGCTTCCTTAGGAAAGGAAATCCCATTTTCTTCATTCAGAAACCGGGAGATGAACTGACTGATGCGGTCATCTTCGACCTGGGCGCTGTTATCAGGATTGACCAGCTCATGTGGTCGCCTGGAAAGACCGTCAGCATCTTGGTTTTTCTTTCCAGCTCTGTATTTAATGCTGAAATTGAAAGTAGACAGAGCTGCAAGCCATCGATGTCCTGCAGCGTCAAGCTTGGCAGACGTCAATATATATGTGAGAGGATTATTGTCGGTCATGATGGTAAACTCGACTCCATACAGATAGTCGTAAAACTTATCCGTCACTGCCCACTTTAAGGCTAAGAATTCCAGCTTGTGGGTGGGATAGCGCTTTTCACAGTTGGACAATCCTCTGCTGGCAAATGAAATTACCCTCATGTGACCATCTTGTTCCTGATACAAGGCAGCTCCAAGTCCATGGAGGCTGGCATCAGTATGTAAGATATACGGCAGTTTTGGATTTGCAAATCCTAACACAGGGGCTGTAGTGAGATTTTGAATTAGTGTCTGGAATGCGGTGTCACACTCAGGCGTCCATCTACCACCAAAAGGTTTCTTGAAATCAGAATTGGAGGCAGGCTTAAAACCCTTTGCATTCCTTCGAGGTGGACAATAGCCAACTGTTAGTGCATTCAATGGTTTGGCAATTTTGGAGTAGTCTCTGACAAACCTCCGATAATACCCAGTGAAACCCAGAAAGGACTTTAGCTCACTGATATTTGTCGGCTTTGGCCAGGTGGTGAGTGCAGAGATTTTCTCAGGGTCTGTTTCTACGCCTTTCTCCGAAACAATATGTCCCAGATATTTCACAGATTTCATAAAAAAATGGCATTTGCTTGGAGATAGTTTTAAGCCAAACTCTTTCAGCTGGTTCAGGACTTTCGTCAGGCATTCTTCATGTTCCTCCAGGCTTTTAGAGAAAACGATGAGATCGTCGAGAAATACAAGGACTTCTTTGAGATGCAAGGTGCCCATACACTTTTCCATGACACGCTGAAATGTACTAGGTGCATTAGTCACTCCCTGAGGCATCCTATTAAATTCCCAGAATCCCATAGGTGTTACGAATGCCGTCTTGTACTTATCCTCCTCTTCAACCTCTACCTGATAGTAACCTGACTTAAGATCCATGACAGAGAACCATTTAGATCCTGTCAATGCAGAAAACGTTTCCTCAATGTTAGGCAGTGCGTAGGCATCTTTGATCGACTATTTAGTTTTCTGTAGTCTACACACAGGCGGATAGTACCGTTCTTCTTCTTTACAACAACTATTGGCGAAGCGAAAGGACTTTCCGACTCACGAATTGTGTTTGCATCTTTAAGCTCCTGGAGATGAAACCTAACAGCTTCATAATCTGAGGGATGGATAGGCCTCACTCTCTGCTTAAAAGGGGTTGGATCTGAAAGTCGAATTCTGTGCTTGACAGCTGAAGTGTGCCCATAGTCAAGGTCACCCATTGCAAATACTTCAGGAATGGAGTTGAGCCTGGTCGTGATTCTATCTTTCCACTCTTCTGAGAGAGATGAGTCTGTGAAGTCGAATGTGATCTTATTTTCAGGATTGGTGGAACATGCTGCATTGCAACCGACTTTAATAGTGGAAGGCACAACACTTGGTTTTTTCTCTTTAGCTGAGGTATCCCTTAGTGAGGACAGAGCTGATGGAGCATAGAGCTCAGCTAAACAACAGTTAGCAGGGAGTGTGATTTCGTGTGCTGTTTCATTCTGTAGGATAATGGGGACTTTAAATGAAGTACGTCTGGGACTGGTCAGGACGTAACTACACAAAAGTAGACCACCAGGGAGACTGGAGTGAGTGGATGGCTCTACTACAAGGGGAGCATCAGCAACCGTTGCCACATTCCTAGCGTACCCATCCAGGACCATCTTTTGACCCGCTGGAATAGTGACACATTTCTGACCCTGTAGTTTGACTTGGCCCACTTTACCATCGCTTTGTCCCAGCATGTATCTGCGCAACAGAGTTTTCAAAAGGGGTGCATGTTGGAATTTGTCCTTGGGAGCAGCATAACTGCTGTCGTTTGCAACACAGGATTTAAACAATATGTCAAGGGTGTTGGTGCCAACCAGTACTGGGACTTCAGCATTGAATTTGTAGTCAGGTATGACAAGTGCAAGAGTGGAAACAGTTTCAGCTTTTCCAGCAATTCTCTCTGGGAAATGTATGCTAACTTCAGTATAGCCCAAGTATGGTACAGTCTGACCCCCAGCTCCTTCAACTTCAATAAGATAATCAAGAGAGAGGATTGGAGAGGATGACAGATGTGTATCATAAAAGGACTTGGACACAGTGGTTACTTGTGACCCTGAATCAAGAAGAGAGTTGCAAACTTGTCCCTCAATGATGATTTCGGCTGTGCATTTAGGACCAATTATGCCAGAGATTAACTCACTTTCATGAGAAGGAAGACTTGAGTGAGCTTGACATCTTGCTTCTCTTTGATTCAATTCGTTGGAACATTCTTTGCTGCTATGGGCCCCAGTATGTCCCGTTACTGAAACCCCGTCCAGTTTAACGGCACTCCGTTTTTCACTTTCCATTCATCTTGTTTCACTTTGAGCTCTTTGTACTTTCGGTCCACAAGCGCTTTGTTGATGGAACCTTCACACGTCCTAGCTATGTGGCCATCTTCACCACATCTGAAACAAAACCAGGGTTTTGGTGTTTTAGCTGTTACCTGTTGAGCTTGCATCTCCACTTTAGGTGTCATCGTGTTTGGGTATTCTGTCAATTTGGACTCATGTTTCTTCTTTTTCTCAGATTTGGATGATCTAAGCTGCATCTGGAGATCAGCCACCTGTTTTCTCAAAGCCTCGGTTTCTGAAATGTAGGTCTGCAACACACTTGAGTCACTGTAAGAAGACATGTCAACAACAGATTGTTTGTGAATTGCAGCTTTGTGCTTTGAACTGCCTAAGTGTCGTTGCATTCTGTCCAGTTTTGCTGCACGTCTGTCTTCCTCAGTTCTGAGCAGCAACAAAAGCTCTGCAAAGTCAGGTGGTGTCTTGGCTTTGGCTTCCAGCTGAAGGGTAAGTATTAATGAATGGTCCCAGCAGCCACGCTGAAATTGTTTCAACAACTGACGATCTGCAGATGATTGCTTTACACCATTTCTCCTAACCGCAGTACTAAGCAGTGTTTGCAGTCTTTGTAAGTAATCAGATGCTTTCTCACCAGGATCTTGGTTGGTGTTCAGGAAACGAGCGAAGATTTCATCACCATCTTCAACTAAGCCGTATGCAGAGTCTAGAAGCTTCACATAGTCTCTAGGAGGAGCTGTAGAACCAAGCTGCTTAACCACATCTGAAGCTGGTGGCAAGAGGCTTTCTAAGATTTTCCTTCGCTGGATATCTATTGGAAGAGAATCCTGCAACAGAAGGTCAACATGGAGACACCAGGTATCAAAGTCAGCTTCACCTGGGGGTTTAGGCACTTTTCCTGAGAAGGAACGCAGCCACTTGGAGTGTGTCTGTGCAGAAAAAGCATCATTTTTAATGACATGCTCAACAACAATGCGCTGAATCTCAGGAGGGTTTATGTCATCATTGGTAAATGTGTTAAAGGCAGGCTTTGGTGTTTTTTTCCTCACAGCAGGATCAGGCTTGGTGTCTGAGCTACGGGCACTTGACTTTGATTTTGGCTTCCTAAGTGGTTGTCTTTTTAGATACCTCTTTGGAATAAAGGCACTGCTATCAGAAGAGACGTCTTCGGGAACAGCATTATCACTGTCATCACTTGACTCCACGGATAAACTTTGTGCTTGGGTAAGGGACTGTGCTAAGGGCTGTGCTAGCACTTTGACACTATCTGCATACCATGTGACTGCTGGGTTTCGCACACTCTTAATTTCTAGGGGAAACTTAGGCTCAAGAAGTGTGACAGGAGTGTGTGTATCAAACTCGACTATGATGATGGGCTGTACCGTCTGCTCAGTAGAGGCGGCTACTCTCACTACTTTCACAATGACCCCTAAACTCTCAAAAGTGGTTATAATATCATCATCTGTGTCATTTACAGTAATGCCTAACACACATAACGAATGTCGTGCTTTTACATTGTAGGACTTCTCAATGTCAGACATACTCATTGTGCTAATTTTCCAAAAAAATGACGTCCGAAAATAAAACTTTGAATTTCACTACTCTCTCAATATGCTTGTAACCGGCTAATAAATAAAAATCCTCCTGGCTGGCTCGCCACAAAAAGGGATGTAACAGGGACGACGAATGTAGTATTCTATGTTAGTTACTCTACAGAAGTTATATTCAGCCTAGGTTCGGCTCTGGGAGGATTTAAAAGTAAAAGGGTGGACCAAATCAATTGTGAGTAATTACCAGCCGGCAATTTATTTACAATAATTCACATTCAATGTAAACAGTATTCTCACAGTTGACTCTTTGTCTGGTTTCCACTCAACACTATGAACCAACAACAAAATGATTCATATCAAACCCGAAGTTGAATGTAAATACCAAAAATTAAATAAAATGAAATAAAACAAAATAAAACACAGTCTCAATTTGTTCTGGATCCTTTGTAGAATATAAAGTGCTCAAATGTCCATATGAAAAAACTCAAATGTCCATATGTTAAGCTCCAATGGTCATGTGTGTGTGTAAAGAGCTTCAATGTCTTTGTGTGTAAAGAGCTTCAATGTATTTGTGTGTAAAGGCCTTGTGTGTTGCTACCCGGGTAGTATGGATGTGCTTAGCTCTCTTGTGTGCATCCGTGATGGACCACGATGATTCTTTGAATGGTAGATCAGGGTCTGGCTCGCCGTTCAAATGGTAGATCACTCAAATTGAATCAGCATTCAAAAAAACCAATCTGCATAAAACAATGCAGTCACATTAAACATTTTTCTCAATATAAACAATTTTTACACCGACATTTTTATATTAGCTGCACAAAATGTCCGTTATTACCAGTGTTAATTCAACACGTGACAATATAAGTGCAAATAAACAGCTTAAACGCATAAAAGTATTCCAATATGCAATATATATATCTCTCATTTCAATATTTTGTTAGTTGTACAACATTTATTTTATCATTTGCTGCATTTATAACACTTGTAGAAAATAAAATAATTTAACTAAACAGTTAAACTAGCATTATACACGGACAGACTTGACTCAGTATCCATTTTACCTCTTAAACATACAAAAATACATTCTAAAACATAATATATAACTCTGATTGGCTTTAGGACACATATAAAGAAAAAGGGATATCAATTTGGAAGTTAAAGTAATGCATAAGCAAAACTCACCAGAGTTCGTGTAAAAGAAAACCCAGTAAACAAAAGCTTTGACCAGTTGTTTTCCTCAGCAACTGGGTAAATAAACGACCTCAATGACTAATGTTACTCTTTATAAAAGAATATGCACATTGAACTGAAAAACAAATGAAAATTAGATCGTCTTTTTGCTGCTACACGCTAACCTCGTGCGTACATATTCAGCAGGCTTCTTCATCTGATTTTCAACATACGTTGACTCTCAACATGACACAGCGTTAACCGCCATCTAGAGGTTAATGACAGTACTGCGCCTAAAACACAGAAACTTCCTTTTAAGGTATATAAATCAACTGTAGTTACAAATAAATATACTTTAGGACTAGAAATAAAGGAAAACTCTGAATGTTAAATTCGAAAGGGTTACATCCTCCCCTCCTAAACCTGCATGCGTCTCTGTATGTAGTGTACCTATAAAATAATTGATCTATCAGGGGTAAGTATCCTAACTTCAGGGAAATTATCTGGCTCAAGGGCTTGTGTAAAAGCTTTGTTTAAACCACTGAACAGGGATTGCATGACTAACACTAAGGGATTACCTAATGAAGTGTAAATTAGCCTATCAGGTGGCTCCCTGACTCTGGTAGAACGTCTGAACTCCTGCTCAGATATTTCTTCCACAGGGGTATTTCCATTTCTTTCAACATTCTCCTCAATCAGTATTTCACTGTCGTTGTCTTCTTTCCTTTCCACATATTTTCCCTCAACAGGTTCCATTCTGTACCTGATAGACTCCTCAGTTGACACATCATTGATAACTTCAACAGCTTCAGAATTCAGTTCCTTGACAGGTAAGTTTCTCACATTTTCTTCCAGAGTTTCCTCAGGTAAGTTTGTTTCTTTCTTTTCAGCTAAAGTTACTTCTTCCTCTACATTTTCCTCATCAAATTGCACATGCTCAAGTTCAATATCCTGACATTCCACATCCTCAGAAGGTTCAAATGACCGTGCATTTGGATTAAGTGTTGTCCCACAGGAACTTTCTTCCATTCCTCGTATGTAGGGTACTTTCTTGACAATTGTTATGGTAGGATATGTCTCATCATGCATTATTTGAGGAAAGTAGAAATCTGGTTCTTCATCACTATCATACGCTTGTTCACCATCTTCCTCTGGAACTGTTGGTGATTCCTTAGAACAAGTTGTTTTTTCCTTTTCCTCCACCCTTTTGTCTTCTTCACTTGAATTGGTGGGGGTTAAGAAACCACAAGGCAAGAGTAAATCTCGATGAAGGGTTCTTTCAGGTCCGTCAGTCGTAAGAGGCTTTACAACATAAACTGGAGATTCAGTTATTTGCTTGACTACTTGGTAGATGGTCTTGCTCCATCGGTCAGCTATCTTGTGCTTGCCTCTTATGCCAACATTCTTGACAAGAACACGGTCTCCAGCTTGTAAAGTGGATTCTCTCACTTTCAGATCATATCGCTGCTTGTTGCGAAGAGCTGTCTTCTTACTGTATTCAACAGCAATCTTGTAGCTTTCTTGCAGACTCTCTTGAAGCTTTTTGACATACTCAACATGACTAATTCTCTTTTCTCCTTCAGGCTTGATACCAAAGGCTACATCTATGGGAAGGCTTGGCTGTCTCCCGAACATTAGCTGGTAAGGAGAAAATCCAGTAGTATCATTTTTCGTACAGTTATAGGCATGTACCAGAGGCTGTACAAACTCACGCCATTTGGTCTTGTCTTCTTCTTGAAGAGTTCCGAGCATCTGCAGAAGAGTTCGGTTAAACCGCTCCACGGGATTTCCACGTGGGTGGTAAGGAGTAGTCCTAGTCTTCTTTATACCCAGTAGTTGACAAAGGTCTTTGATCACAGCAGATTCGAAATCTCGACCTTGGTCGCTGTGCAGGCGTTCTGGTATGCCATAATGGATGAAAAAGTTACTCCAAAGTGCTTTAGCAACTGTCTTTGCTTTCTGATCAGATGTCGGAATTGCCACAGCATACTTCGTGAAATGATCAGTAATGACTAGAATGTTCTTCGTACCTTTACCATCCGGCTCAAGAGAAAGGTAGTCCATGCAGACTAGTTCTAAAGGTCGGCTTGTTTCGATGTTAACAAGGGGAAATGCTTTTTCTGCTTTTGCCTTTCTTCTGACACACCTTTCACAGGTACTGACTTTGTTTTCGACATCCAATGACATCCTTGGCCAATAGAAACGTGTACGAACTAAATCCAAAGTCCGCTCCACTCCCATATGACCTACTGAGTCGTGCAAAACTTCCAAGACAACTTCCTTATACTTCTGTGGTAGAACTAGCTGATAGAAGGGCTCTCCTCTATTCATACGCTTCCTGTAGAGGACTCCATCGAGAACTACAAGTTGGTGAATCAGTCGAAGCATGAGTTGGACCTCTCGGTTTTCTTGCTGTCTGACACGGTAAGAAAGACGTTTGCCAGTGTTCAAGAGGTGAGTTATTCTGCTAATGACAGGATCATTTGCTTGCTCTGCAGCCCAATCCTGTTGCGACATCCTAGGAAGGGTACTGGAACCATGAAGAAATTCAGCTTGGGAGAATTCAACTGGGATGGCATTGACATCAATGGCAAGACACTCCAGAGCAACAGGTAAATTGGTATCTTTGTCTGCCGCAGTGCGTCCATACAGTTGATGCTTTTGACAAACAGCTTCCACTGCTTCCTTAGGAAAGGAAATCCCATTTTCTTCATTCAGAAACCGGGAGATGAACTGACTGATGCGGTCATCTTCGACCTGGGCGCTGTTATCAGGATTGACCAGCTCATGTGGTCGCCTGGAAAGACCGTCAGCATCTTGGTTTTTCTTTCCAGCTCTGTATTTAATGCTGAAATTGAAAGTAGACAGAGCTGCAAGCCATCGATGTCCTGCAGCGTCAAGCTTGGCAGACGTCAATATATATGTGAGAGGATTATTGTCGGTCATGATGGTAAACTCGACTCCATACAGATAGTCGTAAAACTTATCCGTCACTGCCCACTTTAAGGCTAAGAATTCCAGCTTGTGGGTGGGATAGCGCTTTTCACAGTTGGACAATCCTCTGCTGGCAAATGAAATTACCCTCATGTGACCATCTTGTTCCTGATACAAGGCAGCTCCAAGTCCATGGAGGCTGGCATCAGTATGTAAGATATACGGCAGTTTTGGATTTGCAAATCCTAACACAGGGGCTGTAGTGAGATTTTGAATTAGTGTCTGGAATGCGGTGTCACACTCAGGCGTCCATCTACCACCAAAAGGTTTCTTGAAATCAGAATTGGAGGCAGGCTTAAAACCCTTTGCATTCCTTCGAGGTGGACAATAGCCAACTGTTAGTGCATTCAATGGTTTGGCAATTTTGGAGTAGTCTCTGACAAACCTCCGATAATACCCAGTGAAACCCAGAAAGGACTTTAGCTCACTGATATTTGTCGGCTTTGGCCAGGTGGTGAGTGCAGAGATTTTCTCAGGGTCTGTTTCTACGCCTTTCTCCGAAACAATATGTCCCAGATATTTCACAGATTTCATAAAAAAATGGCATTTGCTTGGAGATAGTTTTAAGCCAAACTCTTTCAGCTGGTTCAGGACTTTCGTCAGGCATTCTTCATGTTCCTCCAGGCTTTTAGAGAAAACGATGAGATCGTCGAGAAATACAAGGACTTCTTTGAGATGCAAGGTGCCCATACACTTTTCCATGACACGCTGAAATGTACTAGGTGCATTAGTCACTCCCTGAGGCATCCTATTAAATTCCCAGAATCCCATAGGTGTTACGAATGCCGTCTTGTACTTATCCTCCTCTTCAACCTCTACCTGATAGTAACCTGACTTAAGATCCATGACAGAGAACCATTTAGATCCTGTCAATGCAGAAAACGTTTCCTCAATGTTAGGCAGTGCGTAGGCATCTTTGATCGACTATTTAGTTTTCTGTAGTCTACACACAGGCGGATAGTACCGTTCTTCTTCTTTACAACAACTATTGGCGAAGCGAAAGGACTTTCCGACTCACGAATTATGTTTGCATCTTTAAGCTCCTGGAGATGAAACCTAACAGCTTCATAATCTGAGGGATGGATAGGCCTCACTCTCTGCTTAAAAGGGGTTGGATCTGAAAGTCGAATTCTGTGCTTGACAGCTGAAGTGTGCCCATAGTCAAGGTCACCCATTGCAAATACTTCAGGAATGGAGTTGAGCCTGGTCGTGATTCTATCTTTCCACTCTTCTGAGAGAGATGAGTCTGTGAAGTCGAATGTGATCTTATTTTCAGGATTGGTGGAACATGCTGCATTGCAACCGACTTTAATAGTGGAAGGCACAACACTTGGTTTTTTCTCTTTAGCTGAGGTATCCCTTAGTGAGGACAGAGCTGATGGAGCATAGAGCTCAGCTAAACAACAGTTAGCAGGGAGTGTGATTTCGTGTGCTGTTTCATTCTGTAGGATAATGGGGACTTTAAATGAAGTACGTCTGGGACTGGTCAGGACGTAACTACACAAAAGTAGACCACCAGGGAGACTGGAGTGAGTGGATGGCTCTACTACAAGGGGAGCATCAGCAACCGTTGCCACATTCCTAGCGTACCCATCCAGGACCATCTTTTGACCCGCTGGAATAGTGACACATTTCTGACCCTGTAGTTTGACTTGGCCCACTTTACCATCGCTTTGTCCCAGCATGTATCTGCGCAACAGAGTTTTCAAAAGGGGTGCATGTTGGAATTTGTCCTTGGGAGCAGCATAACTGCTGTCGTTTGCAACACAGGATTTAAACAATATGTCAAGGGTGTTGGTGCCAACCAGTACTGGGACTTCAGCATTGAATTTGTAGTCAGGTATGACAAGTGCAAGAGTGGAAACAGTTTCAGCTTTTCCAGCAATTCTCTCTGGGAAATGTATGCTAACTTCAGTATAGCCCAAGTATGGTACAGTCTGACCCCCAGCTCCTTCAACTTCAATAAGATCATCAAGAGAGAGGATTGGAGAGGATGACAGATGTGTATAATAAAAGGACTTGGACACAGTGGTTACTTGTGACCCTGAATCAAGAAGAGAGTTGCAAACTTGTCCCTCAATGATGATTTCGGCTGTGCATTTAGGACCAATTATGCCAGAGATTAACTCACTTTCATGAGAAGGAAGACTTGAGTGAGCTTGACATCTTGCTTCTCTTTGATTCAATTCGTTGGAACATTCTTTGCTGCTATGGGCCCCAGTATGTCCCGTTACTGAAACCCCGTCCAGTTTAACGGCACTCCGTTTTTCACTTTCCATTCATCTTGTTTCACTTTGAGCTCTTTGTACTTTCGGTCCACAAGCGCTTTGTTGATGGAACCTTCACACGTCCTAGCTATGTGGCCATCTTCACCACATCTGAAACAAAACCAGGGTTTTGGTGTTTTAGCTGTTACCTGTTGAGCTTGCATCTCCACTTTAGGTGTCATCGTGTTTGGGTATTCTGTCAATTTGGACTCATGTTTCTTCTTTTTCTCAGATTTGGATGATCTAAGCTGCATCTGGAGATCAGCCACCTGTTTTCTCAAAGCCTCGGTTTCTGAAATGTAGGTCTGCAACACACTTGAGTCACTGTAAGAAGACATGTCAACAACAGATTGTTTGTGAATTGCAGCTTTGTGCTTTGAACTGCCTAAGTGTCGTTGCATTCTGTCCAGTTTTGCTGCACGTCTGTCTTCCTCAGTTCTGAGCAGCAACAAAAGCTCTGCAAAGTCAGGTGGTGTCTTGGCTTTGGCTTCCAGCTGAAGGGTAAGTATTAATGAATGGTCCCAGCAGCCACGCTGAAATTGTTTCAACAACTGACGATCTGCAGATGATTGCTTTACACCATTTCTCCTAACCGCAGTACTAAGCAGTGTTTGCAGTCTTTGTAAGTAATCAGATGCTTTCTCACCAGGATCTTGGTTGGTGTTCAGGAAACGAGCGAAGATTTCATCACCATCTTCAACTAAGCCGTATGCAGAGTCTAGAAGCTTCACATAGTCTCTAGGAGGAGCTGTAGAACCAAGCTGCTTAACCACATCTGAAGCTGGTGGCAAGAGGCTTTCTAAGATTTTCCTTCGCTGGATATCTATTGGAAGAGAATCCTGCAACAGAAGGTCAACATGGAGACACCAGGTATCAAAGTCAGCTTCACCTGGGGGTTTAGGCACTTTTCCTGAGAAGGAACGCAGCCACTTGGAGTGTGTCTGTGCAGAAAAAGCATCATTTTTAATGACATGCTCAACAACAATGCGCTGAATCTCAGGAGGGTTTATGTCATCATTGGTAAATGTGTTAAAGGCAGGCTTTGGTGTTTTTTTCCTCACAGCAGGATCAGGCTTGGTGTCTGAGCTACGGGCACTTGACTTTGATTTTGGCTTCCTAAGTGGTTGTCTTTTTAGATACCTCTTTGGAATAAAGGCACTGCTATCAGAAGAGACGTCTTCGGGAACAGCATTATCACTGTCATCACTTGACTCCACGGATAAACTTTGTGCTTGGGTAAGGGACTGTGCTAAGGGCTGTGCTAGCACTTTGACACTATCTGCATACCATGTGACTGCTGGGTTTCGCACACTCTTAATTTCTAGGGGAAACTTAGGCTCAAGAAGTGTGACAGGAGTGTGTGTATCAAACTCGACTATGATGATGGGCTGTACCGTCTGCTCAGTAGAGGCGGCTACTCTCACTACTTTCACAATGACCCCTAAACTCTCAAAAGTGGTTATAATATCATCATCTGTGTCATTTACAGTAATGCCTAACACACATAACGAATGTCGTGCTTTTACATTGTAGGACTTCTCAATGTCAGACATACTCATTGTGCTAATTTTCCAAAAAAATGACGTCCGAAAATAAAACTTTGAATTTCACTACTCTCTCAATATGCTTGTAACCGGCTAATAAATAAAAATCCTCCTGGCTGGCTCGCCACAAAAAGGGATGTAACAGGGACGACGAATGTAGTATTCTATGTTAGTTACTCTACAGAAGTTATATTCAGCCTAGGTTCGGCTCTGGGAGGATTTAAAAGTAAAAGGGTGGACCAAATCAATTGTGAGTAATTACCAGCCGGCAATTTATTTACAATAATTCACATTCAATGTAAACAGTATTCTCACAGTTGACTCTTTGTCTGGTTTCCACTCAACACTATGAACCAACAACAAAATGATTCATATCAAACCCGAAGTTGAATGTAAATACCAAAAATTAAATAAAATGAAATAAAACAAAATAAAACACAGTCTCAATTTGTTCTGGATCCTTTGTAGAATATAAAGTGCTCAAATGTCCATATGAAAAAACTCAAATGTCCATATGTTAAGCTCCAATGGTCATGTGTGTGTGTAAAGAGCTTCAATGTCTTTGTGTGTAAAGAGCTTCAATGTATTTGTGTGTAAAGGCCTTGTGTGTTGCTACCCGGGTAGTATGGATGTGCTTAGCTCTCTTGTGTGCATCCGTGATGGACCACGATGATTCTTTGAATGGTAGATCAGGGTCTGGCTCGCCGTTCAAATGGTAGATCACTCAAATTGAATCAGCATTCAAAAAAACCAATCTGCATAAAACAATGCAGTCACATTAAACATTTTTCTCAATATAAACAATTTTTACACCGACATTTTTATATTAGCTGCACAAAATGTCCGTTATTACCAGTGTTAATTCAACACGTGACAATATAAGTGCAAATAAACAGCTTAAACGCATAAAAGTATTCCAATATGCAATATATATATCTCTCATTTCAATATTTTGTTAGTTGTACAACATTTATTTTATCATTTGCTGCATTTATAACACTTGTAGAAAATAAAATAATTTAACTAAACAGTTAAACTAGCATTATACACGGACAGACTTGACTCAGTATCCATTTTACCTCTTAAACATACAAAAATACATTCTAAAACATAATATATAACTCTGATTGGCTTTAGGACACATATAAAGAAAAAGGGATATCAATTTGGAAGTTAAAGTAATGCATAAGCAAAACTCACCAGAGTTCGTGTAAAAGAAAACCCAGTAAACAAAAGCTTTGACCAGTTGTTTTCCTCAGCAACTGGGTAAATAAACGACCTCAATGACTAATGTTACTCTTTATAAAAGAATATGCACATTGAACTGAAAAACAAATGAAAATTAGATCGTCTTTTTGCTGCTACACGCTAACCTCGTGCGTACATATTCAGCAGGCTTCTTCATCTGATTTTCAACATACGTTGACTCTCAACATGACACAGCGTTAACCGCCATCTAGAGGTTAATGACAGTACTGCGCCTAAAACACAGAAACTTCCTTTTAAGGTATATAAATCAACTGTAGTTACAAATAAATATACTTTAGGACTAGAAATAAAGGAAAACTCTGAATGTTAAATTCGAAAGGGTTACACATGCTTTTTAAAACATTTTCCTCACTTCTTTGTCCTCCTCCTCCGCCTCCTGCTTCATCTCTAATAGCTGACGACTTTGCCACGTTTTTCATTAATAAAATTAAACACATCAGTGCACAATTTTCCACACCACAATCAGTCAAGCTCATATCACCTGAAAACATACTCATTTACATCATTCTCTTCACTCTCTGAGGCAGAAGTCTCCAAACTCATCCTTTCAAATCACCCTACTACTTGCCCGCTTGATTCTATTCCATCTCATTTCCTTCAAGCCATTTCTCCTGCAGTTGTACCTGCACCAACTCACATCATCAACACATCCCTCTACACTGGTGTTTTCCCCTCATCATTTAGACAGGCTTGTATACCTCCCCTACTTAAGAAACCCACCCTCAACCCATCTCTTTTAGAGAACTACAGACCAGTTTTCCTTCTTCCTTTCATTGCAAAAACACTTGAACGAGCTGTGTTCAACCAAGTCTCTACATTTCTCACACACAACAACCTCCTTGACAGCAACCAATCTGGCTTCAGAAGTGGACATTCAACTGAGACTGCCTTGCTCTCAGTTGTTGAAGCTCTAAGACTGGCAAGAGCGGAATCCAAATCTTCAGTACTTATTCTGCTTGATCTTTCCGCTGCTTTCGACACGGTTAACCACCAGATCCTCCTATCAACCTTACTGGCAAAGGGCATCTCAGGAACCACACTTCAATGGTTTGAGTCTTACCTATCAGATAGGTCCTTCAAAGTATCTTGGAGAGGTAAGGTGTCCAAGTCACAACATCTAACTACTGGGGTGCCTCAGGGCTCAGTTCTTGGACCACTTCTCTTCTCTGTCTACATGGCATCATTAGGTTCTGTCATTCAGAAACATGGCTTTTCATACCACTGCTATGCTGATGACACTCAACTCTACCTCTCATTCCATCCTGATGATCCGACGGTAGCTATTCGCATCTCAGCTTGTCTAACAGACATTTCTTGCTGGATGATGGACCATCACCTTCAACTCAACCTTGTCAAGACAGAACTGCTTGTGATTCCAGCAAACCCATCGTTTCATCATAATTTCACCATCAAGTTAGGCACATCAACCCTAACTCCTTCAAAAACAGCTAGAATCCTTGGAGTTATGATTGGTGATCAGCTGACTTTCTCATACCACATTGCTAAAACTGTCCGATCCTGCAGATTTGCTTTATTCAACATCAAAAAGATCAAGCCCTTTCTTTCGGAACATACTGCACAACTCCTTGTTCAAGCTCTTGTTCTGTCCAGACTGAACTATTGCAATGCCCTCTTGGCAGGCCTTCCAGACAGTTCTATCAAACTTTTACAATTAATCCAGAACGCGGCAGCAAGATTAATTTTTAATGAGCCAAAAAGAATACACGTCACACCTCTGTTTATCAATTTGCACTGGCTACCAAAAGCTGCTCGCATAAAATTCAAGCATTAATGTTTGCCTACAAAACTACCACTGGCTCTGCACCCGTTTACCTAAATTTGTTACTTCAGACTTATGTGCCCTCTAGAAGCTTGCATTCTGCAAGTGAACGTTGCTTGATTGTGCCATCCCAAAGAAGCACAAAGTCTCTTTTGCGGACTTTTAAATTAAATTAAATGTTCCTTCCTGGTGGAATGACCTCCCTAACTCAATCCGAGCAGCTGAGTCCTATAGTCTTGAGTCCTTTAGCCATCTTCAAGAATCGGCTCAAAACCCATCTCTTCCATCTTTATTTGACCCTCTAACTTTAACACTCACTATTCTAATTCTATTCTTAAAAAAAATCTAACTACCTTTCTAATATTTTTGTATTCTATTTTCTTTTCATTTATTATGCAATTGCATATATATGCACAGACACACACACACACACACACACACACACACACACACACACACACACACACACACACACACACACAGTGTGTGTGTCTGTGTGTGTGTGTGTTTGTGTGTAAAGACCTCTAACACTAGCTTGCTCTATTCTTTTTTCATTCTATCTGTTTTCTTTTTATTTATTAGATTATTTAAAAGCCCATGCTATGCGTGTACTGTGTTAACCTAACTGAGACTTGTTATAGCACTTATATATCATTGCTCTTTTTGTTGTTTTTGATAGCTTCCACTGTCCTCATTTGTAAGTCGCTTTGGATAAAAGCATCTGCTAAATGAATAAATATAAATGTAAATGTAAATGAGATGCCAAGATCAACTGATGTGAAAGGGGTACAGAGAATTCTAGGCATGGTGAATTATCTGTCTAGATTTTGCAGACATCTTTCAGATCACTGTGAAGTGCTCAGGCAGCTGACACAAAAGGATAGTTTGTGGGACTGGTCTGAGGTGCATGAACAAGCATTCCAGAGTATAAAAGACATCATAACCAGGGTTGTAATGCGTTACTACAGCCTCAAAGAACAGTTAGTCCTACAGTGTAATGCATCTGAGACAGGCCTGGGTGTGGCATTCTTGCAGAGTGGAGAGCCTGTTGCTTTTGGTAGCCATGCATTATCACTGACTGAACAGGGTTATGCCCAAATAGAAAAAGAGTGCCTAGCCATAGTGTAGGGCATGGAGAAATTCCATCAACACACATATGGACGGAAAGTGATCATGCAGTCGGACCACAAGCCTCTTGAGAGTATTGTTAAGAAACCATTGCTGCATGCACCCAAGAGACTTCAAAGGATGTTAATGAGACTCAAGAAATATGATTTTATCATTAACTATGATCCAGGAAAATAGATGCTGTTAGCAGATTCACTGAGTCGGGCATACCTAGAGGACACCGCACAGGAAGGATCAGTAGAGAAAGAGATAGAAAGTTTTAACATGATTCAGTACCTCCCAATATCTGAAGAGAGACTCAAAGTAAATCAGAGATGAGACAGAAACAGATTAGACACTCCAGATACTGATAAAGACAATAAAAGAAGGATGGCCAAAGAAACAAGAGAATCATACCAAACAAAATAGCTCACTACTACTCAATCCAGGATGAGTTATCTGTGCAGGATGGTATTGTGTTTAAAGGTGAAAGCGCTGTGATACCAGATGCACTCAGAAACGACATGATACACCGAATTCACTCTGCACACCTTGGTATTGAAGGATGCTTGAGGAGAGCAAGGGAATGCCTCCATTGGCCTGGAATGAGTGCACAGATAAAGAGATACATTGGAAAGTGTGAGATGTGTAGATCACTGGAAACAAAACAACAGAAAGAGTCACTTTTCCCACATGAACTGCCTGAAAGACCATGGTCCAAGGTGGGCACAGATCTGTTTGTATACAAAAATCGTGACTATCTCATCACTGTGGATTATTTTTCTAATTTCTGGGAGGTGGATTACTTGCCAGACACAAAGACATCTACGGTGATTAAGAAGCTGAAACCCCATTTTGCCAGGCAAGGCATACCTGACGTTGTGTTCTCAGATAGACCAACGCTACTTTTGCGTCATCGAAGGGACACGCCCTTTTTTGGGGGGAAAACAAACGGATATCCCCTGAGAACAGAACTCGCTCTAGAGCGTCTAGATCTGCAAAGTAACCAAAGAACAAAACAACATGCCCAAAAGTTGTTGCGTGGTGAGCTGCACCTCAAATGTTTTGAAAAACCCTGGTTTAAAATTTATACCTTTACCATGCCAAATAAAACAAGCAGAAAGAAGAATGTTGTGGCTTCAGGCGATAAAGAGGGAAGCACCAGATGGAGGGTAATGGGACCCAAAGACACCTCACACATATGTATGTGGGAAACATTTCATAACAGGTGAGCCGATTATTTCATTAATTCAACCCCCCCAAACTATCTGTATACATGAAGTAGTGTACTTGCTAGTTACTGGTTTAAATTGTTACCATACCACCTAAACCAGTTAGTGCTAGCTAGCATCTAGCTATGGCTAGGCAGCTAGGATACCGCCTAGGGTGTATACCACAGTTTTTATACCATATGCTTGTACTGAAACGGTATTTTACAAAGTTAAACCAATTCCAGGAAACCATGTTAAAGAACCCCTGCACCCGGATTTTGTGCCCACAATATTTCCTCACCGTACTGTGTCAGACCCAAACCAGAAATTAAATAGGTATAAACACGCCAGGAAATGTGAACAGATGTCACCCCTTCTACAACGCAAAGTGGCAAAAACGACTGCTGTGAGCCCAGATCTACCTACAAGTAAGTTTAATGACATGCACTCGTTGAGATTGTATTAAGATGGTCAGGCTAAAGCTGGATTGGGGTTAGATGTGCGGGCTAAAGCAACTTATTCTTCTCGTTAGTTGTCGATGAAGACCATTGCCCAGTTGACAACGATGACGCTGACGATATCCCTGATGAAATGCGTGAGTCAAGGAACTGCCTGTCATCTTATTCTTTGGAGGAAAATGATGGAAAGTGCCGACAGATGACTGGACTCAGCTGGACAATGTTTTTGAGCCTATTTACATTTCTTAACCAGTTTGTGAAGAAGCGAGGCTACATCTTCCTTCCACCGCGGGACCAGCTGTTTATTACACTGATAAAACTACGTCAAAACCCATCCTTTTTTTTCTTAAGTCACGTTCTGAAAATGCCTCAAACAACTGTCAGGCAAATTTTTATCCAATGGCTTGACCTAATGTATGGGAAAATTTCCTTTTTAGTTCACTGGCCTGATAGGGAATGTTTTTCAATGATACCTCCAGAAATGAAGGCCCAGTTCCCACGACTCACAGCAATCATAGATTGTTTTGAAATAAGGACAGAGTACCCCAGGAACCTTAAAGCTAGGTGAGTGTCACAAGAAATGTCTACACACTCTCACATCCCATATTGAAATAAAAGACTAGATGTCATTGTTATTATGTATCCTTTCTTAGAGCAAAATCATATTCTAACTACAAGAAATGGACAACAGTGAAATATTTAATAGCATGCAGTCCATCTGGCAGCATTACATTTTTGTCAAATGGATGGGGAGGAAGGGCCTCTGATGTGCACATTGTCCGACAGTCAGGATTCCTGTCCTCATTGTACCATTCTCCAGGTGATCAGGTAAAATTGGAATTACGTATATCTCAACTAACCACATTCATATCATTTGATTAGGGTGTCGTGTCACCACCCTTTGGTGAGAAAGCAGAATATAGATGATACAATGCAATATTATGGTGGATTTTTTGTATCTCTAGATATTGGCAGACAGGGGGTTTACACTCCAGGATGACTTTGCCCTCCTCGGTGTCGAGCTGCTAACACCATCGTTTACGAAAGGGAGGAAGCAGTTACCTGGGAGAGAGGTGGAAATGTCTCGTAGGAAGTCAAACATCCGGATTCATATTGGTAAGTAAAACTAGATTATTGTAATGCCTTTTTATTTGAAAAGTCAATGTACATGTCACATATATAATTATCAGTGGTCTCTCTATTTTTGACAAGCGTTTTAATAATAGTTTTATAAGAAACTCTCTTAATGTTGGATCCAGTCCTCCATGTTAATCAAAATGGCTTAAACCTCAATGTATATCTTGGCACAACATTTGGATGCTGCCATATAAATATGTAATTTCTAATAAAGTAAAATAAGTACTTTACAAAATAATTCACAGATGTTATCCTGTAAATGCAGTTGTTAGCAGATATATTCATAGTGATTGTGATAAGTGTACCTTTTGTAATGCATCTGTTGAGGATATTGAACATTTATTGTTCTATTGCCCTTTGTCTATTTCTTTTTGGGTTGACTTTAAAATAGACATAACAAAAAAAATAAACAAAAAAAACAAAGTCCTTTATTTAGAACCTCACGATATTTTACTTTGTTATCAAAACCCATCTTTTTCTGATAAACATATGTATATTATTAATCTGTTAATTATCTTAGCAAAGTTTTATATTCATAAGTCAAAAGTATTTCAAAAGAAACCATCATATATTACATTTTGTAACACTGATCTTAAAATATATTTTGAAACCCTTTCTAATATAAGATCACAAAATAAGAAGCTTTTAAAAACAATACAAATTCTAAAGCTTTTCAAATTTATGTAATTGCCCTAATGCAGTTTTTATTTTTTTATTTATTTAATTTGTAGCTTTTTTTCTACTTATTTTTATTTGTTTTTGTTTATATGTATGTTTGCATTCAATTGTAATTTTTGTTGTTGCTGCAGTTATGTTTTGCATGCTTTGAGATGTGCAATGTTTTTCTGTTCACATTAAGTCTTTGTGTGATGGAACTGAATAAAAAAATAAATAATAAAATAATTCATAATAATAAATAATTCATGAGCTGGTTAAGAGGTTAAATAATACATATATATATATATATATATATATATATATATATATATATATATATAATACATATCAACATATATGAAGAGATATGTATATGTGATAGCAATATATTGTCTTCTATGTAGCATATGACGGCGTCACTAGTGATACAGGAACATATGTCATATATTACATTTCTGTATGGGTTTTTTGTTGTTGTTGTTGTCCTTGCAGAGCGGGTGATTGGTGTGCTGAAAGGTCGCTTTCACATCCTTGACGGTCCACTCCCTCGCTGTCTGGTTCAGTCTGCACGGGACAAAAACCAAGGGCAAGCAACAGTTGACAAAATTGTAAATGTTTGTGCAGCACTTGTAAATATGGCACAAAGTATTATTAAATAAATACTAAAATATGTTCAATAGTGTCTCTATTTTTTTTTTTATAGATTTAAAAAAGATTATTATTTTTCTCACCTCACTTTGTAGCACTGTTGTCATCAATCGTGGGTGAATGTGTTTTGCCCAGAATCTGCTGATCACGTCCACCATTCCGTTAATGAATTCATCATCTTTTAAGATTCTAAAGATGGTCTGCTGTGGGGTCCAAGTAACAAAGTCTGCATATTGTGCTGCACACACAAACATTTGCAGCTGAACCTTTGGCAAGGAGGAAGGGGGAAAGAAAGTATTATAAAAATTTGCTACAGTATTTGTTAAAGAATGTCACAATTTTGTGTATAGCTTTGCCTTTGCAGAGTAAACTGTACCTGAGTGTAGTACCTGAGTGTGTACTGTACCTTTCTCATCATCTGTCCAGCTAACTGACTGCTGACCCGCCCACTTATACGGACACTTTACCTCCACCACACCCTTGCCGCAACAATCGCATGACACATAGGCATCACATGATGCAACAAAGTATGGTTTTTCATGGCTGATTCTAAAGCCTGATGTGTCCACTCTTAATCCTTCATGCACTTTGCACACATCTTCAGTTACCAATATGTTGGTAGATAATTTGTCAGTGGCTGGGCCAATGCCCAGTGCATATTTGTAGGTCTCTAGGGCATGTTCTTCATTGTCTCTTCCCCACTTAAGGGAAGGACTATTTATGTTTTTAGCCTCTGACATGATTGTTCTGATTACAGTGTTTGAGGGTTTCTCTAGATTAGTGTGAAGAACAGTGCGAGCAAACGAGCTGGTGATTCTTCCTACTCGGTGCCTGCCCCAGGCCTTACAGGCTGCCTGCATTACTGTCTCTGCCTCCACTCTGTCTGCCTCTTCCTTGGTAAAGGTTAGTGTTTCAAACCACAAGGAGTGGTGTGGTGTGGAGCCTGCATATTTACTGAAAGTACTCAGCACCACAGGACATTCACCTGTCTCATGTAGCATTTGTAAAAATTGTGCTTGTTGGCTTGCTGAGGCTTTGGGCATGGGTCTTTTGACCTTACCTATGACTCTCCAGCCTCTGTCTCCAAAATCTATTGAGCGGATTTCTGATGGCTCAACTTTTTTTGTAGAAACAGCATTCCATTGGCAGGCTATACTGGTACTTACAGTGATGGTGATGCCCAGGCAGACTGAGGCTTCCAATTTATACAGAACTGCACCCACATGGGAACAGCTTTCCCCTAGTCTAGGACAAAAAATGTCAATTCCACGAAAACGTAAGCACAAGTACAGTATGGATCTCTTACCCGGCCATGCAGTCGCAGTGAGCTGCTCTAACTTTGCCACTATTTTCCACAGCTACCCAGGTGTTGTGGGGCTTGCTAGTCACCCTCCAAGAAGGTTTAACACTGCTTTTAAAAAAAAAGCACTTGTCTGTTTTTATGTGTAAAACAGCCTGGACCCAACCACTGACGAAAAACTTATGGGCCTCCAGGGATCTTTTATTTTTCATTGTTTCTGATGTGTACAGGCCTGTCAGACACAATTTCAAACAGATATTGTTTAGTCCTAGCCTGCGACTAATTTCAACCGTAAATCAGTTAACAGCCAAGGTAGCGTGCCTAATGAGAGCTAACGTTAATCGTATTTCTAACTAGTATAGCTAGTCGACAACAAAACTGTCAATAGCTTAAATCAATTGAAATATGACCCAAGTAAACCACCGACTCCTCTTGACATGGCCTCATCGTCTAGTTTATCATACTGTGAATGTGTTAATGACAAAAAATAGGCTACTTACTTGGTGATTCCACGAGATAATGGTAGATGTCTGAATAGTCCAAATTTGGCCACTGCGTGGGGTCATTAATCCAATTTTCGACCATTTCAAAGGGACACCTCTGTAACCCCGTATCCAGAAGCTTCTTTAAATTCCAGCAGTTCAGTAGACGCTGGGAGTTTCAGCATAAAACATCATCACCCACTCATCCACAAAGTAACAGGAAGGCAGAGTCTTCTGTCAAGACAGGAAAACGTCTGATGCAGAGAGCCAAAATTTCAGGACAAGATCCATACCTGATGATATCAGATCACAGAAACACTCCGTCGCAGGGTCTGAATGCAAGCCCTGCTCATAGACTGCTAAGCAGGAGAATACACACGCATCTCCCTACACACAACAATCTGTTGAAGCCAAAAGTAGTAGACACCACAGAAAATCTGAGACTAAATCAAAGGCGACAGGAAATGTACTACAACAGACACACAAAAGATATGAACATCCTGAAACCAGGTGACCAAGTGAGACTACAACCAACAGAGTCACAAAAGGTTTGGCAGAATGCAACAGTTCTGGAACCAGTCAACAGCCGATCATACAAGGTTGAACTGGACAGTGGTGGTGTTCTGAGGAGAAACAGAAGGTACCTCAGACACACAGGCCATCAAGATCAGGTCATGAAACAAGAACAGTTTGCTGAGAGCAACAGACAAATAGAGCATTTTGTTCTGCCAAGTGGTGATAGAAAACCTACTGTCACTACCAGATCAGGTTAAATTAAAAATTAAATTTAAATTTATGCATTTAGCAGACACTTTTATCCAAAGCGACTTAAAGTGCATTCAGGCTATCAATTTTTACCTATCATGTGTTCCCGGGGAATCGAACCCCCAACCCGATTGTGCTTGATAGCACAATGCTCTACCAATTAAGCTACAGGAACACTAATTAGGATTAATTAATTAGGATTAACGTCAAACCAGAGTATTTGAAGGACTATTGTAGGATTATCCTTGAACAGTCCATTTCATTAAAAGAACCCAACACCGCATTCCACAGTAAAGGAACGATTCCCCATCGAACCATTAGTGCGTCATAACTGGACTCATCTATTCACTTCAGCAGAGACCAGCTGTAGCCCCAAAGTGCAACAGGACTCTTTATCAAACAGGCGAGACTTGCAAGTATCAAACTTTGTCTTATTAATTGATACATTAAGTATCATATTCACCCTTTACAAAGATGTGTTTGAACTAAGAAACTGATGTTTCCTTCAGGCTGTAGATCTGCTGAATATCAAATTGTACCATAGCTCCATGTTTATTTCTTTTCTTTTTACTGCTTAAGCTTTAGTACTTTTTCCTATGCCAACTGTATGCATGTATGTGTGTTTATGTTAGATTAGTTTAAGTGTTGTAAGGGAAACAGGTCAATTTAGCTCAAAGGGAATCATTTAAGATTTTAAAGGGAATTTGAACAGAATCACTGTTTCACGGCTGATCACTGAGACGCCCTGCGATTCACTGAACGAGCCGTTTAACATTAAATCTGCGCTGGATATTAATATCCAAACTATAGTGAAAACACTATCAATTAGCACAGTAACAAGATCGGCAGTTTAAGACATTAACTTGTAAGCACAAAACACAAGATACTTCTCTTTTCAATATGAATAAGACTTTATTAGATAAATCTAAGACATATAAACTAATCTAACACATAAACGCACGGACGCACACATTCACAGAAGTTGCAGGAAGATCGAAAGTTAGGGAAAGATGAGTTTAAGAGAATGGAAATGTGGAATCCCAAGTTCACAGCAATACGTTAAATTGCATAGGCATGAACAACCATCAATCATTTAATTAACCATCGCATTGAGTTCCTCAATGAGGTTAAAATTATATTAGATACACCAGTACAAATGTCTGAAGATACATTGCCTGTGTAAAGTTGTCGTTGAAATGGGGTTCCCCCGATGTTGCTGATTGGCTGGAAGTTCAGTAGTCGTTTAAGTGACGTCTTGGGAAGCCAGTGGTTGGCCGTTGGCTGAAGATGCAGAGTTGTGTGGCTGGTTGAAGTTGAACGGGCAGTCGAGGTCAGACGGCGTTACAAAACTTAACTCAGAACATGAAACTCTCAAACGGAAAAGAAAAGAAATAAAGTTTGACGAGACTAGGTGGTGTTTCTTCTCATCGTGGCTAAGTAGCAGCAGGCGTGCAGGCCGAAGCATGCTGAAACCGCGCTCAAAGAACCGTGATGACAAACAGCATGGCTAAAAGCTAAAGCTAAGAAGCGAAGCTAAAAGCAGGCATGACTGATAGCAAAAGCAAAGCTAACAACTAAAAAGCAGGCATGACTAGTAGCAGAAGCAAAGCTAACAACTAAAAAGCAGGCATGACTAGTAGCAGAAGCAAAGCTAACAACTAAAAAGCAGGCATGACTAGTAGCAGAAGCAAAGCTAACAACTAAAAAGCAAGATTTTATGGTGTCCTGAGTATTTAAACTGTTGGCCACACCTCAAATGTTGTCTTGACCAGTCAGATATTGTCTTGGCTCGGGGGTATCATAAATCATATGTTATCTTACCAAGCATGTGGTCCGAATTTTCCCGCTCTTGCAGGGTCTAATTTTGGACATGATTCCTATAACAAGAATATGTATACATTTTATATATAAACATTTGACAAATAACTGATGGTCAGGACTATTTCAAGCAAGCAGATTCGATTACATAGATACTAGACATGAATATGTATCCTTAAGCTATCCCATAGTTATTAAAAGACATACACAATAAGTGATTATAACATGATAGTCAAATGTATGGGTTACATATAAATGAATATGGAGTGAAACGATGGACTGATTCATTTATAAGTCTTTTTGAGTTCATTTTGATCCATATATATGTAGAAAAGACAGTTTCTTTGCCATTCTCTTGACAAAGATTTCTGTGGAGACCAGAGGTTCAAAGGCCCCTCCCCCTTAGGAATTTCAGTCTGGTTCTGCTAGGTGGGGTAAGTCAAAAGATCTTGTGTAGTACTCTCATGGGTTTACACGTGATGTCTGGCGTTGCCTATCAATTACGAACAACAAATTTGACATCTCTTCTCCAAATTTAAATAGTCAATAATTGTTCTAGTGGTGTTAATGTTGAAAGCTGTTCTGTGAAAGCGTTGGTTGGTTGGTTATCTTGCTTGGGACTTGTGGCACAGAATGTTTTATGACTTCCTGTTGCCTTACTGAGGAATTCGGCTCGTGTTTCAACCACAGCCCTGATCGACTCTTTAATTTGTCTGGTTCGAGTCATTTCTGCTACATATACCCCTTTCGATCGGTGAGGTGTTTAGCTGAAGACATCGTCGATCGCTGGAGAAACAAAGGTAGAAAAAGCAGACAAACACAGCAAACAACAAGACAACACCTCCATGACCGTTACTGTACTGGTGCAAGCATCAGGTTATTTAGGTACACGTGGTTAAGTTCAGTTGGTCAATGTAGTTTAGCACATTGAGGATAGTTTAGATCGTTTTGGAAATCGTTGTTTTATTTTGATTCGTCAATCAAATTTGTGGTTAACTTTGTTTGGTTCTTCTAGGTTGTCTTACTTTACACGTTTACCGTTAGTTTTCTAGTAACCTCATTTTCAATTAAATGAATTGACCTATCATGCATGGAGCTCTCTAGCTTCTGCCAACTTTAGAGTGGCTGGCGGATATTAGGTGTTCCGAGTCACCTAATATCAGACCTTTGACCCTTGCAGGGTGTCTAGGTGTTTCACCTACTCAGGAAAAAGGGAAAGGAGAAAGATAGGTAAATGAAGAACAAAACAAAATAAAGCTGCTGTGGGTTTTCCTAACATGGGTTACAACTACTATTGAGCTAGGATGTCAGGTGCAGCTAGTGTGTCATGAACCTTAACTTGGTGTCAGGTGTTCTACCTATTGTGAGGATGTCTGCACGTTTCTTCATGGTGGGTATTTGTTACTTTGTTACGCTAATAGTTGGATCTTCTACCTGTGGAAAGAATATGTTTGTTGAATGTGTTATCAGTAGATGTGTTTACCTCTGGGTGTGGGTAATGTTGTGTGTGTTAACGGTGTAGTGTATGTGTGGTCAGATCTGTTAAAGTCTGTGTTGTCTCCCCCCTTTTCTAGTATGTCACTGAAGACTGGCTCTCTGCATCCTTGGCTTGGATGAGAGCGTGTCCATGGTCTAATGGGGGTCAGTCCAGCAAGGCAGGAAGTTCTTTAGCAGACAGTCGGAGGCAGTTTGGCATGGCTGGGTGCAGCTGGGGTGCAAAACTTTGTCTCCTATGTTGCATTCTTCTTGTGATGCTTTCTGGCTGTAGCAGACTTTCTGACCTTCTGTGCTCTGGTGGTTGCTGTTGCACAGACAGGGAATGTGGTTCTTGGAGTTGGAGTTCATTTCACAGTTTGTTAGTGACCGTGTTAGGTGACTGAGGTGATGTCCTTTAGTACCTCAGATTTTTCATCAACAGTTGGCCGAGAAAGACTTGTTCGTTCTGGGTTGTTGTTAAACAGGTGCTTGTCATCTCTGATGTGGTGTACCAGGTGATCACCGGCCTTCCGTTCTGTCGCTGGTCACAGCGAGCATGACTCAACTTTGTGGTCACATGCATGTAAATGGTCTTGAAGGAACTCTCGCAGTTGTTTCATGACTTGTTCCATGTCTTCTAATGGTAAGCGGTTCTTGTGTATACTCAGCACTGTGCTTGTCTGAGTGGTGCTGAGGTGGGTTTTGTTGTCGCTTACCCACCCGTGTTGCTCTTGGATGAGTCAGATGATTACCTTTGGATGTCTGGTTAGGTTTCCAGATGTTCTTATCCTTTTGGTTTCTTGATAAGCGTAGCTGGTCCAATGGATTTTTCCAGCAGTTGGGCTGAAAACGGTCGTGGATATGGGTGTCACGCTCTCTGTGCTCTTGATGGAAGCCTCTGGCATTGTGATGCCACTGGGTGTTGTCCAGTGCAAGGCTTGAGTCTTTGTTAACGGAGTTCAAGAGTGTGGAGGTTCTGTTACCTTTCTTTGAGGCCATCTTCTGCTTGTTATAGGCCTTCTGTGTTAAGTCACGCAACTGTTGGATGGTCATGGAGCGTGGACAGGCCATGACACCTAGATGGTGACTGACTCCAGGGTGCAGATTTCTTAGAAAGAGGCTTTTGAAGTTCACATCCTCTTCAAGGTCAGGTTGGTTGTGTGCACCAAAGTAGGCTTGTCGGAGTCGGTTGTAGTAAGCTTGTGGAGCCTCTTGTCGACCTTGTTTGGTTTCCAAGGCAGTCAACAGTCCATGTTCAGACTCTGGGTCTGTAAACTCAGGACCTCACGAAGTTGCTGGTAGTTTGACTTTGTTTGACTGGGCTGTCGATCTAGAAAGTTTCGTACCTGGGGACTGGACGTGGCTCTAAGGAGGTATAACCAGTCTCTGTCAGTCACATGAGGTCTCATTTCCAGATGAAATTCGATATCTCGCAGGTAAGCCTGGATGTCGGGGCTCTCTGTGGAGTCCGGGTTGAACCTGCTGATGTTTTCAGACAGCTTGTTGAGGTCTTTGATGGTCATCCCGTGTGCAGCTCCAAGGTCTTGGACGGGAGGTTTTCTTTCGTTGGCAGGAAAGGGTTGTGTGGCAAAGGCAGGTGAGGTTTTGGGTTGTGGCCCTTTGCTCCTTTCATCATATGCCAGTTCTTGGACGTGGGACTCTGCTCTGCTCAGCAGTGAGGAGGCTAAGAGAGTTTTCTCTTTCCTTGGCTCTTGTTTCTGCTCATAATCATATTGGAGTTCTTTTCTGACCATGTAGAGCTCATCGTTGGCATCGTCTAGTTGTTGGGTCAGATTGTCCGTTTCAGTTCTGTACATTTCAAGGTGGTCTTTCAAAGCACTGATTTCAGAATTCTTGTTTCTGATGTCTAGCTTGGCTTTCTCTAGTAGCTGTTCGGCATACTGGAGTCTGTATACCAGGTCTTTCTGAGCAGCCGTTGCATGTTGCTGGTCGAGCTGAGCTGCTGCCAGGGCTGCTAGGAGCTTCATAACTTGTTCAGTTGTTTCCTGCTCCCTCTCGCTGGGTGCTTTGAGTTGATCTTGAACTTTCATTCCAGCTCGTCTATGCGACGTTGAGCACGCGTCAGCTCCTCTTGAAGGTTGTTGATGTGCTTGTTGCTCCGTTTCAGCTGGGTTGTGAAGGCATAGCTTATGGAGCTGGTGCTCTTGACTAGCTCCCCGTGGTTGTTGCTTGAATCTTGTGTCAGGAATCTTCTCAGGATTAGGATTATTATTAAAAATAATAACAGTTCAAATGTCTTTGGAGTGAGGCTGTCTGTCATGCCTCTCAGCCAAGTGTTCACATCTTCCCCATGGGCAATGGGGTCTGCAGTCTGTGGCATGTTGGCACGCTAGGGAGAACAGAGACTGACACAGATCTGTGTGGAGTAAAAGCCTATGTGTGGTGGGACAACTAAGTGTTGTATCAGTGATTGTGAACCACTAGTGAAGTGTGGTGATGACGGTGTTGGTCTCAGGGTGTCTAAGTAGACTAGAGATGCGAAGACTTTTTCACTTTAATGAGGAAGAGGAAAAGAGAGAAAGAGGTGAAAAACAAATTCAATGACCAGCAAAAATGTATGTTTTTCAAATGAGGAAAATAGAATTTCCCAATTAAATGTTATCAAAAAGGTAAACAATATTATTAATTCTCTTGATTTGGACAAAATACTACAATAATAATGCTGATATCTCTTTCCTTTAGTCTGACAGGATTGACACCGTACACCTTACAGTTGGACCGCTCACCAGGGAGGCTGCGACGGCGACAGTTGTTCAACACGTATCTCCATTAAATTGATCTCAACGTTGGATGAGATGCTAAAACTTGGATTGCGTTTCCAAATGTAGGAAGGTTAGGAAGAACAAAGGAGAGGATGATTACAATCAAATTCATAAGGATGATTCATTTTCTTTGACAAGATTGTGTATTTAATTCACTTAGAATTGATTGATGGTTCTTACATGTCCTACAAATGTAAAAAGAGAAGAGGAAAGTAAAGGAGAGAGAGGACGGAGATGGTAAGTCTCAGTAGCGGTTATATCAACTACAAGGAGAGCATTGTTTTAGTTGCTGCACAACTAATCAAACAAAATAAACTTTAAGTGAAAGATTTGTCTTTCTAATTTATTTGAACTCGTAGTGAGGGATAGCCATGTCTCCTTTTAGGGCTCAGGTGTGTCGTTCCCAAGCTAGGATACACTAAGTAAAGAAATGGTAAGAAAAGATAAAAAAATAATAATAATAATAAATGGGCAAAAATGAAATTAAATAGAGGAAATCAATAAGTAAAATAATAGTGGTTAAGTGTATAACCAAAACATGAAGAGGGGTAAAACGCAATCAAATAAGTAAAGGTCTGAATAGCATATATTCAGATGGGTAATAACTAAATTAGGTAGAATAAGTTTACTTAAACTTTCAAAGTTCAAGGCTTATTCATTCCTAAAATAATTAGGCCCAAAAGAGAATACTAGAAATAAAGGATCATATGAAATGATCTGAGAGGGAAATTTTGAATGATTCAAAATCAATTTAATGTTTCAATTAAATTTCAATTTGACCATTAATAATTGTGAGTCTGTATTTCCCTTTCTAGTAAAATGAACATAAGTGGTATAGTGGGAAAACAGAGCAATAAGAGGGAAAGAGACCAACAAGTGTGAGTTAAGATGTTTAAAGGGTTAAATCACGTCAGCGTTGCCAAAACACACACTATTCAAACACTGGATTGTAATGCTAACCAGGGGCGTCATGCATTCATGGTTTTTGAGGGGGCACATTGGGGGGGGGGTATAAGTCATTCTATGAAAGCACTGTATAACTGATATAGGCTTATTAGTTTATTTATTTCTCCTTTTTATTCAAAACAATTCCAAACATGCTTAATATATCAGGAAATATCTCGTTTCTCAAATATCTGTAGGTAAACGCATTTTGCACCTTTATAGATTATTTGATCAATATATGGAAATGTAGTGTAATCTATTAACTACACATAAAAACCCGACTTTTTACTTAAGTGCCATATCATGCCATAAAATATTTTTAATACGAATGAATTTGCATTTAATGTAAATTTTAATAACAATAATTTAAGTTACTTATTTTAACACTTTCATTTTACAGAGAGTAAAGAACATTTACATTATCAAAAAACATTTTCATTCAGTCTAGCCAGAGTGCAGGCACTCTCAAAAACTCCCATTAAAATCACTGAAGCACTTTACATTATGAAACGAATATCTTGCGTACATTTGCGTACGCACATCTGCACTTTTTGTTGTTTCTGATGAGAGAATTCGCTAAATAATTCAGTCAGCGAGCAAGTGAACAAAACACCGCGTTTCAGTGATGACTCTTCTGGACGTCTCTGATTGGCCATTGCATCCATAAGTGCAACAGAATAGTTTCTGATTGGTTATCATGAAGCGTTGTATGATCGCGTCTGGCTCAGCGCCAGCCAGCAAATGCAGATTTGAATTTAGCAGCTGATGCTGTGCGCTGAACGATCTAATCACACCGCTGTGATTGTATCAAATATATAAAAAATATTATTCGGCAATATTTTTATTTTTTGTTGTGTGGAAGCTGCATTTAAAATCCACTTGGCTCAGAAATCTGAGGGGGCACGTGCCCCCTCACTTCGAATGGGCATGACGCCTCTGATGCTAACGGCTAACCTTTGAGGCTAGTGGCTTTAGCATAGACTTCAATGTAAATACAACTGTTTCGTTAGCTTAGCAACACCGTGGAGTTTGTTTATACTAGTGTCGATGCGCTGCGCGTTCGCAGTGCATAGTTTCTCTGGAAGTGCAAGGCTTCCTTGTCACGGCTGTAACTGTGGCAACCAAATCAAATTCTAGTGGATTAGCAAATTTATCGTTGCATAGTTGCAAGTACAGTTAAGCATGTTACATGAAATGTCGGCCCATTTCAACACTGTACAAATAACAACATTGGTTTTGCGATGTGGCACTTAAACTCTCAGTTTGTAAAGACTTAAATTAAATTAAAAGCTGGAGTTTTCTTTGGTCTGTTAGGCTTGAACACTGCCTGGGACATGTCTTCTTGCACGCCTTTACCTCAACAGAAACAAAGTCACATTAGTGTTTTTGTTTTTTTGAGCTATAAAACACTAGAGCTATTCGCAGCTATTAAGGTTACTAGCTAGAATATATAACAGCTTACACAATCAATGCATTTTTTTTTATTATTACCTTTTTTAATTTATTTTTTTTATTTATTACAACCTGAATTCCGGAAAAGTTGGGACGTTTTTTAAATTTTAATAAAATGAAAACTAAAGGAATTTCAAATCACATGAGCCAATATTTTATTCACAATAGAATATAGATAACGTAGCAAATGTTTAAACTGAGAAATTGTACACTTTTATCCACTTAATTAGCTCATTTAAAATTTAATGCCTGCTACAGGTCTCAGAAAAGTTGGCACGGGGGCAACAAATGGCTAAAAAAGCAAGCAGTTTTGAAAAGATTCAGCTGGGAGAACATCTAGTGATTAATTAAGTTAATTGATATCAGGTCTGTAACATGATTAGCTATAAAAGCTTTGTCTTAGAGAAGCAGAGTCTCTCAGAAGTAAAGATGGGCAGAGGCTCTCCAATCTGTGAAAGACTGCGTAAAAAAAATTGTGGAAAACTTTAAAAACAATGTTCCTCAACGTCAAATTGCAAAGGCTTTGCAAATCATATCATCTACAGTGCATAACATCATCAAAAGATCCAGAGAAACTGGAGAAAACTCTGTGCATAAGGGACAAGGCCGGAGACCTTTATTGGATGCCCGTGGTCTTCGGGCTCTCAGACGACACTGCATCACTCATCGGCATGATTGTGTCAATGACATTACTAAATGGGCCCAGGAATACTTTCAGAAACCACTGTCGGTAAACACAATCCGCTGTGCCATCAGCAGATGCCAACTAAAGCTCTATCATGCAAAAAGGAAGCCATATGTGAACATGGTCCAGAAGCGCCGTCGTGTCCTATGGGCCAAGGCTTATTTAAAATGGACTATTTCAAAGTGGAATAGTGTTTTATGGTCAGACGAGTCCAAATTTGACATTCTTGTTGGAAATCACGGACGCCGTGTCCTCCGGGCTAAAGAGGAGGGAGACCTTCCAGCATGTTATCAGCGTTCAGTTCAAAAGCCAGCATCTCTGATGGTATGGGGGTGCATATGTGCATACGGTATGGGCAGCTTGCATGTTTTGGAAGGCTCTGTGAATCCTGAAAGGTATATAAAGGTTTTAGAGCAACATATGCTTCCCTCCAAACAACGTCTATTTCAGGGAAGGCCTTGTTTATTTCAGCAGGACAATGCAAAACCACATACTGCAGCTATAACAACAGCATGGCTTCGTCGTAGAAGAGTCCGGGTGCTAACCTGGCCTGCCTGCAGTCCAGATCTTTCACCTATAGAGAACATTTGGCGCATCATTAAACGAAAAAATACGTCAAAGACGACCACGAACTCTTCAGCAGCTGGAAATCTATATAAGGCAAGAATGGGACCAAATTCCAACAGCAAAACTCCAGCAACTCATAGCCTCAATGCCCAGACGTCTTCAAACTGTTTTGAAAAGAAAAGGAGATGCTACACCATGGTAAAAATGCCCCGTCCCAACTATTTTGAGACCTGTAGCAGAAATCAAAATTGAAATGAGCTCATTTTGTGCATAAAATTGTAAACTTTCTCAGTTTAAACATTTGCTATGTTATCTATGTTCTATTGTGAATAAAATATTGGCTCATGTGATTTGAAAGTCTTTTAGTTTTCATTTTATTAAAACTTAAAAAACGTCCCAACTTTTCCGGAATTCGGGTTGTAAATAACAAGTCCCAACTTTTCCGGAATTCGGGTTGTTAATAACAAGTAACAAACATAGCGTAGCATACAATATTACAAAAACAAAGTGTTGCATTAAATGGTAACAGGGATCCAAAAATTATCAAAATATTTTAAACACGTCAATGACTTTTTTTTTCCTTTCTTTTTTTTTTTTTTACCAATTTCAGTGAAGACAAAGCAATCAAATTCTACTCTAAACATCTTAAAGATTGGTGATGAATTTACATATGTTTGTTTGTGTATATAAAATTCTGCCAGCAGTGCTTATAACACAATCAATGAATGGTAAAAAAAATCAAGCCTAACATTAGACGCAGCTGGGCTGGTGTTAGAGACGCACCTAAAGCGTTTCAATTCATTTCTCCATGGTTATAAGGAGTAGAGACATGTTTAAAACGTCCCCTGAATCCTAATTTTCTCAGCTTTCATATCGACCCATTCATGACTTGAACCTTTAAACAGTGAGCTATATGAATGAACTGTAGTAGACGACGCCAAGTCACTTATTTCTGCATTTCTTCAGGTTCTGTAATGAGATTAACAGATATTTCACCTGTGGTTCGTCTTTGAATAGCGTGAGTTATTCTGAAGTATCCAAACAGACACAAAAAAAAAACAGCAATCAACGAGAAATACATTCGAGCTGTCATCCTCCCAGCCTGTGATCTCTGCTGCAAAATGCACTGAATTGGTGTGTCAGGAGAAGCAGACAGCAAAGCGCACAAAACTAAAACGATTACGTGTTGCTGCAATATCAACCTCTGTAAAATGGGATTTTAAAGATTCAAGGAAAACAGGTTAATTCCAACCCTGATCAAACTCACCTGCCTGTAGCTTTCTAGTTATACCTTGATTAGCTTGTTCAGGTGTGCATGATTGGGGTTGGACCTGCTGAATGCTACGTTCTAGCCATGTCATAAATTTATGCTGGGTACACACCAAAAGAAAATCGTTCTGATTTTGGGCCGATTTCCCCCCTTTCCGACAATCATAGCTATGTCCCGATTATCTTGATGGTTCTACAGATTATTTTATCTGATTTATTCTTGCTGTGAGTGAGGTGTGTTAAGAGTGTTGAACCTGATCGGAAGAACATCGGAGACGCCCCGATCGCGAATTGTAAATATTCAACACGTTTAATATTTACGATCAGAATCCTGATGTGTGGGGGGAATCCCTAGGACAAATGCATGCACGCTCTGGATAATATCACGTGAAACAAAACCGTATCCAATCAGAAAGCGAGATGATGGAAGACTAAAGCCGTCATGGCGCAGCACAAAGTGAAATTGTTGTGGACAGCAGAGATGGAGGATCAGCTTTTTGATTTGTGGCAACAGCACAAATGTTTATACAACGTGTCATGTATAAAATCATTCCAAACACTATCATTGCAATTTGTTCCTGCATATCATCCGCCATGCTTATCCTGAAGTCTCGCGAGATTTCCTGTGTTCAGTCGAGACTCTGGTTGAAAATCTGTGTGGTGCGCTGTCTGTGTCACATCATGGCACACCACACAGTATAGGAACAAAACGGTTAAACCTAGGAATTTTTATCCTCATGTTTGTGGTCTATTACATTTTGAAAATCTTATAAGATGTAAACAATATTTTGGTGTGTACCTAGCATTAGCTAGCCTAATTACGAGAGGATTGAGCATTTCAATGGCGACACTATCAACTGCAAAATGAATCTGCAGCAATCATGTAATCCAAGAGAGAAAATACGGTCAAGTTCAACAGTATGATGAATAAATATTTATGGTAATGCTTTACAATGAGATGTTTTGTTAACATTGTTTTAATTAACATGAATGAACAGTACGTTATTTTTATTGACAAAGATTAATAAATTGTGTAGAGTCATTGTTCATGTTAGTTCACAGAACATTAATGTTTACGAAACACAACTCGAGATTTGAATAATGCATAAGTTAATGCTGAAATTAGCATGAACTAAGATTAATAAGTGCTGTGGAAATGGTGTTCATTATTATTTGTTATTTATATATGTTAACTAATGAACCTGATTGAAGAATGACCGCAGATGAGGCATTAAGTGCATGGCACTGCGAACAACTTAACATTTTACAAGTTTAACGTAGCAATGTGTTTGCTCAGTTTTTCGTAGCTACGCACAGGCCCTATTGATTGCAAATACAAAAACAAGACGATCAAAGAAAACGTGGTACTTATTAAATAAAGTCACCCTTTACTTAAATATAGGAACACAGAAAACCACTGTTAACAGGTTAATAACATTTCCCAGTCTAGGACTAGAAAAATAATGGCAACTTACTCTGATGAACACGGCTCTCCTCAGAGTGGCTTTGTCTTCTTGTGTGACAGGTGCCAGCGTTAAGACACAATACTGCCACCTGGGAGATCAACCAGGTAGTGGCGCTGGAGTATTAACATGTGGTGTAATCATAAGAAAACTGTACATTTTAAATATTGCGGACTAAAAAATGATACCAAACACCAACTCTTCAAATCAAGCAATTTTTTTTTTATTTTATTTGAGGTGATAGTGGTAGAGAGTCAGAAAATCTTTCTAAACTGTTTAAGCAAACAGGGAAAACATGCCATTTGAATAAAAGCATTGGAAAAGATCCCCAAAAAGTATTATGCAAAATTCCCATGAACAGGTCCCTAAAGACGACAATGACCTTTGCGACATCCCCGACAATTCCCTTGACCACTTCCCTGACCCTGTCCAGATCCCTGACCAGCGCCACTTCCCTGACCCTGTCCAGATCCCTGACCAGCGCCGCTTCCCTGTCCAGCGCCGCTTCCCTGACCCTGTCCAGATCCCTGACCAGCGCCCTGGCCATAGCCACTTCCGTGTCCTGCGCCAGCGCCGCTTCCCTGTCCTGCGCCCTGTCCAGCACCAGCTCCGCTTCCCTGTCCTGCACCCTGGCCAAAGCCGCTTCCCTGTCCAGCTCCAGCGCCGCTTCCCTGTCCAGCACCCTGTCCAGCGCCAGCTCCTCTTCCCGGTCCTGCACCCTGTCCAGCTCCGCTACCCTGTCCAGCGCCAGCTCCGCTTCCCTGTCCTGCGCCCTGGCCAGCGCCGCTTCCCTGTCCTGCGCCCTGGCCAGCGCCGCTTCCCTGTCCTGCGCCGCTTCCCTGTCCAGCACCCTGTCCAGCTCCGCTACCTGTTCCAGCGCCAGCGCCGCTTCCCTGTCCTGTGCCGCTTCCCTGTCCTGCGCCCTGGCCAAAGCCGCTTCCCTGTCCTGCGCCGCTTCCCTGTCCTGCGCCCTGTCCAGCTCCGCTACCTGTTCCTGCTCCAGCGCCGCTTCCCTGTCCTGCGCCAGCGCCGCTTCCCTGTCCTGCGCCCTGGCCAAAGCCGCTTCCCTGTCCTGCGCCCTGGCCAAAGCCGCTTCCCTGTCCTGCGCCCTGGCCAAAGCCGCTTCCCTGTCCAGCTCCAGCGCCGCTTCCCTGTCCAGCGCCAGCTCCTCTTCCCTGTCCTGCGCCCTGGCCAGCGCCGCTTCCCTGTCCTGCGCCCTGGCCAGCGCCGCCAGCTCCTCTTCCCGGTCCTGCACCCTGTCCAGCTCCGCTACCCTGTCCAGCGCCAGCTCCGCTTCCCTGTCCTGCGCCCTGGCCAGCGCCGCTTCCCTGTCCTGCGCCCTGGCCAGCGCCGCTTCCCTGTCCTGCGCCCTGGCCAGCGCCGCTTCCCTGTCCTGCGCCGCTTCCCTGTCCAGCACCCTGTCCAGCTCCGCTACCTGTTCCAGCGCCAGCGCCGCTTCCCTGTCCTGTGCCGCTTCCCTGTCCTGCGCCCTGGCCAAAGCCGCTTCCCTGTCCTGCGCCGCTTCCCTGGCCAAAGCCGCTTCCCTGTCCTGCGCCCTGTCCAGCTCCGCTACCTGTTCCTGCTCCAGCGCCGCTTCCCTGTCCTGCGCCAGCGCCGCTTCCCTGTCCTGCGCCCTGGCCAAAGCCGCTTCCCTGTCCTGCGCCCTGGCCAAAGCCGCTTCCCTGTCCTGCGCCCTGGCCAAAGCCGCTTCCCTGTCCTGCGCCACTTCCCTGTCCTGCGCCACTTCCCTGTCCTGCGCCACTTCCCTGTCCTGCGCCACTTCCCTGTCCTGCGCCACTTCCCTGTCCTGCGCCACTTCCCTGTCCTGCGCCACTTCCCTGTCCTGCGCCACTTCCCTGTCCTGCGCCACTTCCCTGTCCTGCGCCACTTCCCTGTCCTGCGCCACTTCCCTGTCCTGCGCCACTTCCCTGTCCTGCGCCACTTCCCTGTCCTGCGCCACTTCCCTGTCCTGCGCCACTTCCCTGTCCTGCGCCACTTCCCTGTCCTGCGCCACTTCCCTGTCCTGCGCCACTTCCCTGTCCTGCGCCACTTCCCTGTCCTGCGCCACTTCCCTGTCCTGCGCCACTTCCCTGTCCTGCGCCACTTCCCTGTCCTGCGCCACTTCCCTGTCCTGCACCCTGTCCAAAGCCGCTTCCCTGTCCTGCACCCTGGCCAAAGCCGCTTCCCTGTCCAGCTCCGTTACCCTGTCCAGCGCCAGCACCGCTTCCCTGTCCTGCACCCTGTCCAGCACCGCTTCCCTGTCCTGCACCCTGTCCAGCGCCGCTTCCCTGTCCAGCGCCAGCGCCGCTTCCCTGTCCAGCGCCAGCGCCGCTTCCCTGTCCAGCGCCAGCGCCGCTTCCCTGTCCAGCGCCAGCGCCGCTTCCCTGTCCAGCGCCAGCGCCAAAGCCGCTTCCCTGTCCAGCGCCAGCGCCAAAGCCGCTTCCCTGTCCAGCGCCAGCGCCGCTTCCCTGTCCTGCACCCTGGCCAAAGCCGCTTCCCTGTCCTGCGCCACTTCCCTGTCCTGCACCCTGGCCAAAGCCGCTTCCCTGTCCTGCACCCTGGCCAAAGCCGCTTCCCTGTCCTGCACCCTGGCCAAAGCCGCTTCCCTGTCCTGCACCCTGGCCAAAGCCGCTTCCCTGTCCAGCTCCGCTACCCTGTCCTACACCAGCGCCGCTTCCCTGTCCTGCACCCTGGCCAAAGCCGCTTCCCTGTCCTGCGCCACTTCCCTGTCCTGCACCCTGTCCAAAGCCGCTTCCCTGTCCTGCACCCTGGCCAAAGCCGCTTCCCTGTCCTGCACCCTGGCCAAAGCCGCTTCCCTGTCCTGCACCCTGGCCAAAGCCGCTTCCCTGTCCTGCACCCTGGCCAAAGCCGCTTCCCTGTCCAGCTCCGCTACCCTGTCCAGCGCCAGCACCGCTTCCCTGTCCTGCACCCTGGCCAAAGCCGCTTCCCTGTCCTGCACCCTGGCCAAAGCCGCTTCCCTGTCCTGCACCCTGGCCAAAGCCGCTTCCCTGTCCTGCACCCTGGCCAAAGCCGCTTCCCTGTCCTGCACCCTGGCCAAAGCCGCTTCCCTGTCCTGCACCCTGGCCAAAGCCGCTTCCCTGTCCTGCACCCTGGCCAAAGCCGCTTCCCTGTCCAGCTCCGCTACCCTGTCCAGTGCCAGCACCTCTTCCCTGTCCTGCACCCTGGCCAAAGCCGCTTCCCTGTCCTGCACCCTGGCCAAAGCCGCTTCCCTGTCCAGCTCTGCTACCCTGTCCAGCGCCAGCACCGCTTCCCTGTCCTGCACCCTGGCCAAAGCCGCTTCCCTGTCCTGCACCCTGGCCAAAGCCGCTTCCCTGTCCAGCTCCGCTACCCTGTCCAGCGCCAGCACCGCTTCCCTGTCCTGCACCCTGGCCAAAGCCGCTTCCCTGTCCTGCACCCTGGCCAAAGCCGCTTCCCTGTCCTGCACCCTGGCCAAAGCCGCTTCCCTGTCCTGCACCCTGGCCAAAGCCGCTTCCCTGTCCTGCACCCTGGCCAAAGCCGCTTCCCTGTCCAGCTCCGCTACCCTGTCCAGCGCCAGCACCGCTTCCCTGTCCTGCACCCTGGCCAAAGCCGCTTCCCTGTCCTGCACCCTGGCCAAAGCCGCTTCCCTGTCCTGCACCCTGGCCAAAGCCGCTTCCCTGTCCAGCTCCGCTACCCTGTCCAGTGCCAGCACCTCTTCCCTGTCCTGCACCCTGGCCAAAGCCGCTTCCCTGTCCTGCACCCTGGCCAAAGCCGCTTCCCTGTCCAGCTCCGCTACCCTGTCCAGCGCCAGCACCGCTTCCCTGTCCTGCACCCTGGCCAAAGCCGCTTCCCTGTCCTGCACCCTGGCCAAAGCCGCTTCCCTGTCCTGCACCCTGGCCAAAGCCGCTTCCCTGTCCTGCACCCTGGCCAAAGCCGCTTCCCTGTCCTGCACCCTGTCCAGCTCCGCTACCCTGTCCAGCGCCAGCACCGCTTCCCTGTCCCGCACCCTGGCCAGCGCCGCTGCCCTGTCCCGCACCCTGGCCAGCGCCGCTGCCCTGTCCCGCACCCTGGCCAGCGCCGCTGCCCTGTCCCGCACCCTGGCCATAGCCATAGCCGCTGCCCTGTCCCGCACCCTGGCCATAGCCATAGCCGCTGCCCTGTCCCGCACCCTGTCCCTGGCCATAGCCGCTTCCCTGTCCCTGGCCATAGCCGCTTCCCTGTCCCTGGCCATAGCCGCTTCCCTGTCCCTGGCCATAGCCGCTTCCCTGTCCCTGGCCATAGCCGCTTCCCTGTCCCTGGCCATAGCCGCTTCCATGGCATGTTGCCTGACCTCTTCCCTGGCCACGCGGTTCACTGCATGCAAAGCCACCGGTGGTTGGGCAACATTTCTGTGTGGCAGGACACTGGCCATCATTGAAACAGCTATCAGCACACAGTGGAATCGTCTCCGGTATGGGACATTGACCCGGCTTCACTGCGTGAACACAGTTAGTCAGCTTTAGTTTGTGCATATAGACCAGAGATCCTCAAATCTGGACTTCGAGATCCATGTTCCTGCAGAGTTTAGCTCCAACCCTAATCAAACACACCGGAGCATGTTAACCAGTGCCAATCAATGTATTTGGGATCATTAGAAAAATCTGAGGTAGGCGGCTTTGATCAGGGTTGGTGAATAGCAAGTTTTACCTAAAGAAAGAATTCCATTGCAATTCAGTGGTTCTCAATTCCAGTCATGGGGGACCTCTTGCTCTGCACGTCTCCCTTATTTAACACACCCGATTGAAATCATCAGCTTGTTGGTCCAGTTCATGGATCTCTCTCCTGACAAGCTGATGATCACAATCTGGTGTGTTAAATAAGGGGGACATGCAAAGGGTGCGGAGCAAGGGGTCCCCGGGACAGGAATTGAGAACCACTGTTCGAAGTATTATTCCTCTTTATTTTGTAAATCCATCAGGTCCTTAAAACCATCCCAAGGGATGATTTTAATCCGACTTCAGAGGAGAACAACAAAAGGCAAACTCTCTGCTTAGAACTTACATTGAATCCAGAGCGTTACTAGTATGTGTGTGTGAGTTTAGCCTTAGAATCTATTATTAACTGAAACTCACTGAAAACAGGCAGCACACAAACAGGCCCAAATTCAAATCGACAGCATTTGTGCCCTCCAGGGCAGTCTTCATCAGAGGAACATCCTCGATGGGATGGTTCGACCATCAGCCTCTCCGGACAGAAACCATCCACTAGAGAATTCAAGAGGATTATAAGGGGAGTGCGGTTTCAGCATTTGTAAATCTGTGGTTTTGCAATGGGTCTCAAACCGAAATACTAAGTTTATACATTTGTCTGCTTCAAATCAAAAGCGGTTTAAAACCTACTACTCATTCATAAGCTAGGTTAAACTACTTTCAAAGACTGAAAGTCACTTATTTCTGCATTTCTTCAGGTTCTGTAATGAGATTAACAGATATTTCACCTGTGGTTCGTCTTTGAATAGCACGGGTTATGCTGAAGTATCCAAACAGACACAAAAAAACAGCAATCAACGAGAAATACATTCGAGCTGTCATCCTCCCAGCCTGTGATCTCTGCTGCAAAATGCACTGAATTGGTGCGTCAGAAGCAGACAGCAAAGCGCACAAAACTAAAACGATTACGTGTTGCTGCAATATCAACCTCTGTAAAATGGGATTTTAAAGATTCTAGGAAAACAGGTTAATTCCAACCCTGATCAAACTCACCTGCCTGTAGCTTTCTAGTTATCTGAAATGCCTTGATTAGCTTGTTCAGGTGTGCATGATTGGGGTTGGACCTGCTGAATGCTACGTTCTAGCCATGTCATAAATTTATGCTGGGTACACACCAAAAGAAAATCGTTCTGATTTTGGGCCGATTTCCCCCCTTTCCGACAATCATAGCTATGTCCCGATTATCTTGATGGTTCTACAGATTATCTTATCTGATTTTCTCTTGCTGTGAGTGAGGTGTGTTAAGAGTGTTGAACCTGATCGGAAGAACATCGGAGACGCCCCGATCGCGAATTGTAAATATTCAACACGTTTAATATTTACGATCAGAATCCTGATGTGTGGGGTGAATCCCTATGACAAATGCATGCACGCTCTGGATAATATCACGTGAAACAAAACCGTATCCAATCAGAAAGCGAGATGATGGAAGACTAAAGCCGTCATGGCGCAGCACAAAGTGAAATTGTTGTGGACAGCAGAGATGGAGGATCAGCTTTTTGATTTGTGGCAACAGCACAAATGTTTATACAACGTGTCGTGTATAAAATCATTCCAAACACTATCATTGCAATTTCTTCCTGCATATCATCCGCCATGCTTAATCTGAAGTCTCGCGAGATTTCCTGTGTTCAGTCGAGACTCTGGTTGAAAATCTGTGTGGTGCGCTGTCTTTGTCACATCATGGCACACCACACAGTATAGGAACAAAACGGTTAAACCTAGGAATTTTTATCCTCATGTTTGTGGTCTATTACATTTTGAAAATCTTATAAGATGTAAAAAATATTTTGGTGTGTACCTAGCATTAGCTAGCCTAATTACGAGAGGATTGAGCATTTCAATGGCGACACTATCAACTGCAAAATGAATCTGCAGCAATCATGTAATCCAAGAGAGAAAATACGGTCAAGTTCAACAGTATGATGAATAAATATTTATGGTAATGCTTTACAATGAGATGTTTTGTTAACATTGTTTTAATTAACATGAATGAACAGTACGTTATTTTTATTGACAAAGATTAATAAATTGTGTAGAGTCATTGTTCATGTTAGTTCACAGAACATTAATGTTTACGAAACACAACTCGAGATTTGAATAATGCATAAGTTAATGCTGAAATTAGCATGAACTAAGATTAATAAGTGCTGTGGAAATGGTGTTCATTATTATTTGTTATTTATATATGTTAACTAATGAACCTGATTGAAGAATGACCGCAGATGAGGCATTAAGTGCATGGCACTGCGAACAACTTAACATTTTACAAGTTTAACGTAGCAATGTGTTTGCTCAGTTTTTCGTAGCTACGCACAGGCCCTATTGATTGCAAATACAAAAACAAGACGATCAAAGAAAACGTGGTACTTATTAAATAAAGTCACCCTTTACTTAAATATAGGAACACAGAAAACCACTGTTAACAGGTTAATAACATTTCCCAGTCTAGGACTAGAAAAATAATGGCAACTTACTCTGATGAACACGGCTCTCCTCAGAGTGGCTTTGTCTTCTTGTGTGACAGGTGCCAGCGTTAAGACACAATACTGCCACCTGGGAGATCAACCAGGTAGTGGCGCTGGAGTATTAACATGTGGTGTAATCATAAGAAAACTGTACATTTTAAATATTGCGGACTAAAAAATGATACCAAACACCAACTCTTCAAATCAAGCAATTTTTTTTTTATTTTATTTGAGGTGATAGTGGTAGAGAGTCAGAAAATCTTTCTAAACTGTTTAAGCAAACAGGGAAAACATGCCATTTGAATAAAAGCATTGGAAAAGATCCCCAAAAAGTATTATGCAAAATTCCCATGAACAGGTCCCTAAAGACGACAATGACCTTTGCGACATCCCCGACAATTCCCTTGACCACTTCCCTGACCCTGTCCAGATCCCTGACCAGCGCCACTTCCCTGACCCTGTCCAGATCCCTGACCAGCGCCGCTTCCCTGTCCAGCGCCGCTTCCCTGACCCTGTCCAGATCCCTGACCAGCGCCCTGGCCATAGCCACTTCCGTGTCCTGCGCCAGCGCCGCTTCCCTGTCCTGCGCCCTGTCCAGCACCAGCTCCGCTTCCCTGTCCTGCACCCTGGCCAAAGCCGCTTCCCTGTCCAGCTCCAGCGCCGCTTCCCTGTCCAGCACCCTGTCCAGCGCCAGCTCCTCTTCCCGGTCCTGCACCCTGTCCAGCTCCGCTACCCTGTCCAGCGCCAGCTCCGCTTCCCTGTCCTGCGCCCTGGCCAGCGCCGCTTCCCTGTCCTGCGCCCTGGCCAGCGCCGCTTCCCTGTCCTGCGCCCTGGCCAGCGCCGCTTCCCTGTCCTGCGCCGCTTCCCTGTCCAGCACCCTGTCCAGCTCCGCTACCTGTTCCAGCGCCAGCGCCGCTTCCCTGTCCTGTGCCGCTTCCCTGTCCTGCGCCCTGGCCAAAGCCGCTTCCCTGTCCTGCGCCGCTTCCCTGTCCTGCGCCGCTTCCCTGTCCTGCGCCCTGTCCAGCTTCGCTACCTGTTCCTGCTCCAGCGCCGCTTCCCTGTCCTGCGCCAGCGCCGCTTCCCTGTCCTGCGCCCTGGCCAAAGCCGCTTCCCTGTCCTGCGCCCTGGCCAAAGCCGCTTCCCTGTCCTGCGCCCTGGCCAAAGCCGCTTCCCTGTCCAGCTCCAGCGCCGCTTCCCTGTCCAGCGCCAGCTCCTCTTCCCTGTCCTGCGCCCTGGCCAGCGCCGCTTCCCTGTCCTGCGCCCTGGCCAGCGCCCTGTCCAGCTCCGCTACCTGTTCCAGCGCCAGCGCCGCTTCCCTGTCCTGCGCCCTGGCCAGCGCCGCTTCCCTGTCCTGCGCCCTGGCCAGTGCCCTGTCCAGCTCCGCTACCTGTTCCAGCGCCAGCGCCGCTTCCCTGTCCTGCGCCAGCGCCGCTTCCCTGTCCTGCGCCAGCGCCGCTTCCCTGTCCTGCGCCCTGTCCAGCTCCGCTTCCCTGTCCTGCGCCCTGTCCAGCTCCGCTTCCCTGTCCTGCGCCACTTCCCTGTCCTGCGCCACTTCCCTGTCCTGCGCCACTTCCCTGTCCTGCGCCACTTCCCTGTCCTGCGCCACTTCCCTGTCCTGCGCCACTTCCCTGTCCTGCGCCACTTCCCTGTCCTGCGCCACTTCCCTGTCCTGCACCCTGTCCAAAGCCGCTTCCCTGTCCTGCACCCTGGCCAAAGCCGCTTCCCTGTCCAGCTCCGTTACCCTGTCCAGCGCCAGCACCGCTTCCCTGTCCTGCACCCTGTCCAGCACCGCTTCCCTGTCCTGCACCCTGTCCAGCACCGCTTCCCTGTCCTGCACCCTGTCCAGCACCGCTTCCCTGTCCAGCGCCAGCGCCGCTTCCCTGTCCAGCGCCAGCGCCGCTTCCCTGTCCAGCGCCAGCGCCGCTTCCCTGTCCAGCGCCAGCGCCGCTTCCCTGTCCAGCGCCAGCGCCGCTTCCCTGTCCAGCGCCAGCGCCAAAGCCGCTTCCCTGTCCTACACCAGCGCCGCTTCCCTGTCCTGCACCCTGGCCAAAGCCGCTTCCCTGTCCTGCGCCACTTCCCTGTCCTGCACCCTGTCCAAAGCCGCTTCCCTGTCCTGCACCCTGGCCAAAGCCGCTTCCCTGTCCTGCACCCTGGCCAAAGCCGCTTCCCTGTCCTGCACCCTGGCCAAAGCCGCTTCCCTGTCCAGCTCCGCTACCCTGTCCTACACCAGCGCCGCTTCCCTGTCCTGCACCCTGGCCAAAGCCGCTTCCCTGTCCTGCGCCACTTCCCTGTCCAGATCCCTGACCAGCGCCGCTTCCCTGTCCAGCGCCGCTTCCCTGACCCTGTCCAGATCCCTGACCAGCGCCCTGGCCATAGCCACTTCCGTGTCCTGCGCCAGCGCCGCTTCCCTGTCCTGCGCCCTGTCCAGCACCAGCTCCGCTTCCCTGTCCTGCACCCTGGCCAAAGCCGCTTCCCTGTCCAGCTCCAGCGCCGCTTCCCTGTCCAGCACCCTGTCCAGCGCCAGCTCCTCTTCCCGGTCCTGCACCCTGTCCAGCTCCGCTACCCTGTCCAGCGCCAGCTCCGCTTCCCTGTCCTGCGCCCTGGCCAGCGCCGCTTCCCTGTCCTGCGCCCTGGCCAGCGCCGCTTCCCTGTCCTGCGCCCTGGCCAGCGCCGCTTCCCTGTCCTGCGCCGCTTCCCTGTCCAGCACCCTGTCCAGCTCCGCTACCTGTTCCAGCGCCAGCGCCGCTTCCCTGTCCTGTGCCGCTTCCCTGTCCTGCGCCCTGGCCAAAGCCGCTTCCCTGTCCTGCGCCGCTTCCCTGGCCAAAGCCGCTTCCCTGTCCTGCGCCCTGTCCAGCTCCGCTACCTGTTCCTGCTCCAGCGCCGCTTCCCTGTCCTGCGCCAGCGCCGCTTCCCTGTCCTGCGCCCTGGCCAAAGCCGCTTCCCTGTCCTGCGCCCTGGCCAAAGCCGCTTCCCTGTCCTGCGCCCTGGCCAAAGCCGCTTCCCTGTCCTGCGCCCTGGCCAAAGCCGCTTCCCTGTCCTGCGCCCTGGCCAAAGCCGCTTCCCTGTCCTGCGCCCTGGCCAAAGCCGCTTCCCTGTCCAGCTCCAGCGCCGCTTCCCTGTCCAGCGCCAGCTCCTCTTCCCTGTCCTGCGCCCTGGCCAGCGCCGCTTCCCTGGCCAGCGCCCTGGCCAGCGCCCTGTCCAGCGCCCTGTCCAGCTCCGCTACCTGTTCCAGCGCCAGCGCCGCTTCCCTGTCCTGCGCCCTGGCCAGCGCCGCTTCCCTGTCCTGCGCCCTGGCCAGCGCCCTGTCCAGCTCCGCTACCTGTTCCAGCGCCAGCGCCGCTTCCCTGTCCTGCGCCAGCGCCGCTTCCCTGTCCTGCGCCAGCGCCGCTTCCCTGTCCTGCGCCCTGGCCAAAGTCGCTTCCCTGTCCTGCGCCCTGTCCAGCGCCGCTTCCCTGTCCTGCGCCCTGTCCAGCGCCGCTTCCCTGTCCTGCGCCCTGTCCAGCGCCACTTCCCTGTCCTGCGCCACTTCCCTGTCCTGCGCCACTTCCCTGTCCTGCGCCAGCGCCGCTTCCCTGTCCAGCGCCAGCGCCGCTTCCCTGTCCAGCGCCAGCGCCAAAGCCGCTTCCCTGTCCAGCGCCAGCGCCGCTTCCCTGTCCTGCACCCTGGCCAAAGCCGCTTCCCTGTCCTGCGCCACTTCCCTGTCCTGCACCCTGTCCAAAGCCGCTTCCCTGTCCTGCACCCTGGCCAAAGCCGCTTCCCTGTCCTGCACCCTGGCCAAAGCCGCTTCCCTGTCCTGCACCCTGGCCAAAGCCGCTTCCCTGTCCAGCTCCGCTACCCTGTCCTACACCAGCGCCGCTTCCCTGTCCTGCACCCTGGCCAAAGCCGCTTCCCTGTCCTGCGCCACTTCCCTGTCCTGCACCCTGTCCAAAGCCGCTTCCCTGTCCTGCACCCTGGCCAAAGCCGCTTCCCTGTCCTGCACCCTGGCCAAAGCCGCTTCCCTGTCCTGCACCCTGGCCAAAGCCGCTTCCCTGTCCTGCACCCTGGCCAAAGCCGCTTCCCTGTCCTGCACCCTGGCCAAAGCCGCTTCCCTGTCCAGCTCCGCTACCCTGTCCAGCGCCAGCACCGCTTCCCTGTCCTGCACCCTGGCCAAAGCCGCTTCCCTGTCCTGCACCCTGGCCAAAGCCGCTTCCCTGTCCTGCACCCTGGCCAAAGCCGCTTCCCTGTCCTGCACCCTGGCCAAAGCCGCTTCCCTGTCCTGCACCCTGGCCAAAGCCGCTTCCCTGTCCAGCTCCGCTACCCTGTCCAGTGCCAGCACCTCTTCCCTGTCCTGCACCCTGGCCAAAGCCGCTTCCCTGTCCTGCACCCTGGCCAAAGCCGCTTCCCTGTCCAGCTCCGCTACCCTGTCCAGCGCCAGCACCGCTTCCCTGTCCTGCACCCTGGCCAAAGCCGCTTCCCTGTCCTGCACCCTGGCCAAAGCCGCTTCCCTGTCCAGCTCCGCTACCCTGTCCAGCGCCAGCACCGCTTCCCTGTCCTGCACCCTGGCCAAAGCCGCTTCCCTGTCCTGCACCCTGGCCAAAGCCGCTTCCCTGTCCTGCACCCTGGCCAAAGCCGCTTCCCTGTCCTGCACCCTGGCCAAAGCCGCTTCCCTGTCCTGCACCCTGGCCAAAGCCGCTTCCCTGTCCAGCTCCGCTACCCTGTCCAGCGCCAGCACCGCTTCCCTGTCCTGCACCCTGGCCAAAGCCGCTTCCCTGTCCTGCACCCTGGCCAAAGCCGCTTCCCTGTCCTGCACCCTGGCCAAAGCCGCTTCCCTGTCCAGCTCCGCTACCCTGTCCAGTGCCAGCACCTCTTCCCTGTCCTGCACCCTGGCCAAAGCCGCTTCCCTGTCCTGCACCCTGGCCAAAGCCGCTTCCCTGTCCAGCTCCGCTACCCTGTCCAGCGTCAGCACCGCTTCCCTGTCCTGCACCCTGGCCAAAGCCGCTTCCCTGTCCTGCACCCTGGCCAAAGCCGCTTCCCTGTCCTGCACCCTGGCCAAAGCCGCTTCCCTGTCCTGCACCCTGGCCAAAGCCGCTTCCCTGTCCTGCACCCTGGCCAAAGCCGCTTCCCTGTCCTGCACCCTGGCCAAAGCCGCTTCCCTGTCCTGCACCCTGTCCAGCTCCGCTACCCTGTCCAGCGCCAGCACCGCTTCCCTGTCCCGCACCCTGGCCAGCGCCGCTGCCCTGTCCCGCACCCTGGCCAGCGCCGCTGCCCTGTCCCGCACCCTGGCCATTGCCATAGCCGCTGCCCTGTCCCGCACCCTGGCCATAGCCATAGCCGCTTCCCTGTCCCTGGCCATAGCCGCTTCCCTGTCCCTGGCCATAGCCGCTTCCCTGTCCCTGGCCATAGCCGCTTCCCTGTCCCTGGCCATAGCCGCTTCCCTGTCCCTGGCCATAGCCGCTTCCCTGTCCCTGGCCATAGCCGCTTCCATGGCATGTTGCCTGACCTCTTCCCTGGCCACGCGGTTCACTGCATGCAAAGCCACCGGTGGTTGGGCAACATTTCTGTGTGGCAGGACACTGGCCATCATTGAAACAGCTATCAGCACACAGTGGAATCGTCTCCGGTATGGGACATTGACCCGGCTTCACTGCGTGAACACAGATAGTCAGCTTTAGTTTGTGCATATAGACCAGAGATCCTCAAATCTGGACTTCGAGATCCATGTTCCTGCAGAGTTTAGCTCCAACCCTAATCAAACACACCGGAGCATGTTAACCAGTGCCAATCAATGTATTTGGGATCATTAGAAAAATCTGAGGTAGGCGGCTTTGATCAGGGTTGGTGAATAGCAAGTTTTACCTAAAGAAAGAATTCCATTGCAATTCAGTGGTTCTCAATTCCAGTCATGGGGGACCTCTTGCTCTGCACGTCTCCCTTATTTAACACACCCGATTGAAATCATCAGCTTGTTGGTCCAGTTCATGGATCTCTCTCCTGACAAGCTGATGATCACAATCTGGTGTGTTAAATAAGGGGGACATGCAAAGGGTGCGGAGCAAGGGGTCCCCGGGACAGGAATTGAGAACCACTGTTCGAAGTATTATTCCTCTTTATTTTGTAAATCCATCAGGTCCTTAAAACCATCCCAAGGGATGATTTTAATCCGACTTCAGAGGAGAACAACAAAAGGCAAACTCTCTGCTTAGAACTTACATTGAATCCAGAGCGTTACTAGTATGTGTGTGTGAGTTTAGCCTTAGAATCTATTATTAACTGAAACTCACTGAAAACAGGCAGCACACAAACAGGCCCAAATTCAAATCGACAGCATTTGTGCCCTCCAGGGCAGTCTTCATCAGAGGAACATCCTCGATGGGATGGTTCGACCATCAGCCTCTCCGGACAGAAACCATCCACTAGAGAATTCAAGAGGATTATAAGGGGAGTGCGGTTTCAGCATTTGTAAATCTGTGGTTTTGCAATGGGTCTCAAACCGAAATACTAAGTTTATACATTTGTCTGCTTCAAATCAAAAGCGGTTTAAAACCTACTACTCATTCATAAGCTAGGTTAAACTACTTTCAAAGACTGAAAGTCACTTATTTCTGCATTTCTTCAGGTTCTGTAATGAGATTAACAGATATTTCACCTGTGGTTCGTCTTTGAATAGCACGAGTTATGCTGAAGTATCCAAACAGACACAAAAAAACAGCAATCAACGAGAAATACATTCGAGCTGTCATCCTCCCAGCCTGTGATCTCTGCTGCAAAATGCACTGAATTGGTGCGTCAGAAGCAGACAGCAAAGCGCACAAAACTAAAACGATTACGTGTTGCTGCAATATCAACCTCTGTAAAATGGGATTTTAAAGATTCTAGGAAAACAGGTTAATTCCAACCCTGATCAAACTCACCTGCCTGTAGCTTTCTAGTTATCTGAAATGCCTTGATTAGCTTGTTCAGGTGTGCATGATTGGGGTTGGACCTGCTGAATGCTACGTTCTAGCCATGTCATAAATTTATGCTGGGTACACACCAAAAGAAAATCGTTCTGATTTTGGGCCGATTTCCCCCCTTTCCGACAATCATAGCTATGTCCCGATTATCTTGATGGTTCTACAGATTATCTTATCTGATTTTCTCTTGCTGTGAGTGAGGTGTGTTAAGAGTGTTGAACCTGATCGGAAGAACATCGGAGACGCCCCGATCGCGAATTGTAAATATTCAACACGTTTAATATTTACGATCAGAATCCTGATGTGTGGGGTGAATCCCTATGACAAATGCATGCACGCTCTGGATAATATCACGTGAAACAAAACCGTATCCAATCAGAAAGCGAGATGATGGAAGACTAAAGCCGTCATGGCGCAGCACAAAGTGAAATTGTTGTGGACAGCAGAGATGGAGGATCAGCTTTTTGATTTGTGGCAACAGCACAAATGTTTATACAACGTGTCGTGTATAAAATCATTCCAAACACTATCATTGCAATTTCTTCCTGCATATCATCCGCCATGCTTAATCTGAAGTCTCGCGAGATTTCCTGTGTTCAGTCGAGACTCTGGTTGAAAATCTGTGTGGTGCGCTGTCTTTGTCACATCATGGCACACCACACAGTATAGGAACAAAACGGTTAAACCTAGGAATTTTTATCCTCATGTTTGTGGTCTATTACATTTTGAAAATCTTATAAGATGTAAAAAATATTTTGGTGTGTACCTAGCATTAGCTAGCCTAATTACGAGAGGATTGTGCATTTCTATGGCGACACTATCAACTGCAAAATGAATCTGCAGCGATCATGTAATCCAAGAGAGAAAATACGGTCAAGTTCAACAGTATGATGAATAAATATTTATGGTAATGCTTTACAATGAGATGTTTTGTTAACATTAATGTTTTAATTAACATGAATGAACAGTACGTTATTTTTATTGACAAACAAAGATTAATAAATTGTGTAGAGTCATTCATTGTTCATGTTAGTTCACAGAACATTAATGTTTACAAACACAACTCGAGATTTGAATAATGCATAAATTAATGCTGAAATTAGCATGAACTAAGATTAATAAGTGCTGTGGAAATAGTGTTCATTATTTGTTATTTCTATATGTTAACTAATGAACCTGATTGAAGAATGACCGCAGATGAGGCATTAAGTGCATGGCACTGCGACCAACTTAACATTTTACAAGTTTAACGTAGCAATGTGTTTGCTCAGTTTTTCGTAGCTACGCCCCAGCCAACATTTCCATGTGGGCCCCATGTGGCTTTTTGATGGGCTGTCAGTTGGGTCCATGATGGGTCCATAGTGGTCTCCAAGTGGGGCCCATGTGGGTGTTCATTAGAGGGGCCCACATGGGTCCCAAATGGGTTCTAATAACTGGGGCCAATGTGGGCCACATACAAATCCCTCATGGGGCCCAGATGGGTGATTACACTAGACCCACAAATGGCCCTTATATGGGGTTTTAGTGGGACCACAGTCGGTCAGAACTGGGCCACATTTATATTTCTTTATTAATTCCACTGGATAAAGTTAATGTGCTAATATGCAATAAAGCTCTAAATTAAAATATTTACTTAAACAATTGGTGCTTAATACATTTTAAATTACATGTTAAAATATTTCAAATTTGAAGAAAATGACATCAACTCAGAATCTCTAAATCACATTTTTTATTGGGTAAAACAAAATAAAACAAAACAGGATAAGAACTGGATAAAAGTACTGTAACACTTTCTATGAAGCCCATATTTATAATACATTATAAGGGTACTCTTAAGGCATTATAATGAATGCATAATGCATTATAAAAAAACTTATAATATGTTATATCAACTCATGAATAATCATAACAATTATAATACATCATAATACAATGCATAATATAATTCATCATGGTTATAAGTTTAAGAGTATGATTATCTATAACACAATGAACACCACATTAAATCTACTTAATTTACAGTATAATGGACTGTATCATATCTTGACATTATTTCAGATCTGCACATTATCTTACTACAGCTTGTGAGTGGTTAGATGTTGAGTGTTACTTGAGTGTTTCCTTTGGAGCTAATGTTAATTGATGTGAGCTTAATACTCTTAACTGAAAAAAAATGCAATCTTTTATATGGTTACATTTTATTTTGATGGTCCCCTTAATCAATCGATTATAAGAAGCTTTGCCACTACATCCCAACTAACTCTCATTAGGGAATCAAGAATGGTAGAATCTAGTCTGGTAGAATAAGCTGACGTACTTGCAAAGACACCTATGTCAGTTTATCTGTTGGTTGACCATCAAAATAAAGTGTTAGCATATATTTACAGTAGCAGACATAGTAATACTCTAATGACCGCTAGTTGATATTATTGCAGGGATAATATCAAAATAATCAAACTGATATTACAATAAAAATAGTTCAAAGCAAATGTGTCATATTACAAATTCATCTGATCTGATATCTGATCTTATGGCGGTTTGAGAGAAAACATTTTTTTATTATTATTACTACTACTACTTATAAGTGGTCTTTGACCGCTTTAAGTAGCATCAGAAAAATGGCAAGATATGAGACTTATAATACATTATAACTATGAGAAATATAATCCATTGTAAAAGAGGATGCAACGTGTTCATTTTGTTATAATCATACTCTTAAAAGCTATAACCTATAACTTATAAGCTATAAATATATTAAACCTGTTCTTATGAATATTCATGAGATGATCCAACATATTATAAGTTGTATTATAATGCATTCCTTATAATGCTTTAAGAATACCCTTATAATGTATAATATGGGCTTCATAGAAAGTGTTAATACAAAAATACATTATTCCTGGGCCTGTGCAGACTTCTCAGCTTCATACCTAAAATAAACAAGTAAAGAAAGAAAAACAGAAAAGGCAATTATTTTAAAATACTACTAAAGCATTTACAAAGGCATTAAAAAGCATGCGTGGTTATAATTAAGTTGTGCCAGTACTTCATATTTTTGCCCAAGTTATACTACTAAAGGTAATATGAACAAGTTAGAAGTGACACTATTCAGTTTAGAAATGTAATTTTAAAAGTACTATTATTTTAGTATTTTGTTGTATATTCAATAACACAAGTTATTGCTTCACACCAACAGCTTTATTCACGATTCATCTTTTATTTTTCAGAGCTGAACTTTAACACAGAATTACCAAAATATAAACCATATTTCATCAATGAACATACATGTAGCCTACAAGTAAAATCATAGATAACACATTTTGCCAGTAGAAAATAAAGTGTAAATATGAAAATAAAAGTTTGAAGAGTTAATGTACTTAATTATTAAAACTATACAACAATATTCAGAGAACACATATCATCTCAAAACATATAAAATGGTCTTCTTTATGGAGACGACTCTTCCCGTCTGCCTCGTGATGGTCCAGCTGGTCAGCCAGCACCACTGCGGGAGAGAAATGCTAGTTAGTACGGCTTAATTGATAAAACAAACGAGACGACTTAAAGTGTTTTAAAGTTCACCTACCTGTACCTATTTAACGTACTCGTACGACTTTTAGGTCTTCACGGGTCTCCCTATTGGTCTGCTGGTGTCACTGTGGGAGGAAAATACTAGTGTACTGGGAAAGTGAGCAAGTAAAAGGACTATACAACGAGTCTCTCCTCTGGTCTGACAGCCGTGCTGCGGGAGGAAAAGGCCAGTTAGCACAACTTGACAGAGTTCACTCACACTATATTTTTATAAAAATAATGTAGCTTTATATCTAGCAAACATCATCAGAATAAAAGGTATAACGTTAAAGTTAACTTACCACACTCTTGTGGGCTTTCATCTTCACAATAAATATGTCATGGTGTCATGCCATCGCACGAGGAGATGTTTGTTAACACCTAAAAATTACTAACACCTACAATGTAACTCATTACACTCTCTGTGCTGTCTGTTTTGGGGGGGGGGGGGGGATTTTGGGGGGGGGGGGGAGTTTGAACTGGGAATGCACATATGGGTCCTGCATAGAATTTTTATGGGCCAAGTGGGCATGGGTTTGAACTGGGAACACATATATGGGTCTTGCATGACATATTTATGGGTCAAGTGGGCATGGGTTTGATCTGGGAATGCACATATGGGTCCTGCATAGAATTTTTATGGGCCAAGTGGGCATGGGTTTGAACTGGGAACACATATATGGGTCTTGAATGGCATATTTATGGGCCAAGTGGGCATGGGTTTGAACTGGGAATGCACATATGGGTCCTGCATAGAAATTTTATGGGCCAAGTGGGCATGGGTTTGAACTGGGAACACATATATGGGTCTTGCATGACATATTTTTGGGCCAAGTGGGCATGGGTTTGATCTGGGAATGCACATATGGGTCCTGCATAGAATTTTTATGGGCCAAGTGGGCATGGGTTTGAACTGGGAACACATATATGGGTCTTGAATGGCATATTTATGGGCCAAGTGGGCATGGGTTTGATCTGGGAACACATATATGGGTCTTGAATGGCATATTTATGGGCCAAGTGGGCATGGGTTTGAACTGGGAATGCACATATGGGTCCTGCATAGAATTTTTATGGGCCAAGTGGGCATGGGTTTGAACTGGGAACACATATATGGGTCTTGCATGACATATTTATGGGCCAAGTGGGCATGGGTTTGATCTGGGAACACATATATGGGTCTTGAATTGCATATTTTTGGGCCAAGTGGACATGGGTTTGAACTGGGAATGCACGTATGGGTCCTGCATAGAAACTTTATGGGCCAAGTGGGCATGGGTTTGAACTGGGAACACATATATGGGTCTTGCATGACATATTTATGGGCCAAGTGGGCATGGGTTTGATCTGGGAACACATATATGGGTCTTGCATGACATATTTATGGGCCAAGTGGGCATGGGTTTGATCTGGGAACACATATATGGGTCTTGCATGATATATTTATGGGCCAAGTTGGCATGGGTTTGAACTGGGAACACATATATGGGTCTTGAATGGCATATTTATTGGCCAAGTGGCCATGGGTTTGGGTGATTGGTTCAGGTCCAGCAATATTATGTAATGCTCATCTACAAACAAGCATCAAAAATAAAATAAAATACGCTTAACTTAGGATATCAAGGGGAGCCTTATCATTCAAGCTCCTTTTGGCAAAGCAAAATCTGCTCGTCACAACATGGCAGACAGAGCATCATTCTGCTTGCTCCGATGCTGGACAGGACAAGAGGAAAAAAGAAAAAAAGCCACTTCTGTGTTGTTAGATGTCCTTGGACCAAGGATTAGCATGTGTTTCTATCAAGGTGTAGCTCATACACCAACAATGACTGATGTGTTGGCTGTAAAAGGTACAGCAGATCTGTTTGGTTAGGCTATCTGAAGATCTTCAGGATGCATTGACATATACATGGTTTAGGATGGTAAAGGGAGGGGCTGAGGTAGTTAAAGAAGTAGGCCTATAAGGCCAGAGTCCCTTTCAATTTAAGTAAAAGAATGAAGCTGCAGAAAGCCTTCCGACAGTGCATGGAGCATTCACATAAACACTTTCATTGGTGCAGTGACCCTGATTGGGACAGATTTATGGGGATAAGTGTAAAGGAGACAGCATTGCTACTGCTGGCATTTGAATATTTACAATATTTATATTGTATGAATATTTTGCTAACTTAACATAAGTTGCTTATAACATATAGTTGCCTGTAGAATGTTGGGTAAATCCCTCCCTGATGCCTCATAGGACCCATTTTGCTACCCAATTGGCTTTTGGTCAGTTTGCACATTCATCTACCATGCCGGATATCCAGATTCAAGACCCGCCTGGGGAGTGGTTTCTGGTATCGGAGGTGGAAGTCATTAATTACAAATACTCAGATTACTGTAATTAAGTAGTTTTTTGGGGTACTTGTACTTTTATGAGTAGATTTTCAAGCCTGTACTTTTACTTGTAATATTCATTAATCCATGTAATCTACTAAATTACTTTTAAAATCATAGTTGAGTACTGAGTAAAATTTTAATTCATATCCAAACCTTTTATCTGCATTTTTGTAGCCAGTAAGGTGATTTGATAGCAAACAAGCCGATGAAAACCGGGTCATGAGGATGGAAAACGAAACAAAACAAAAAAAGGACGTTAATGATTGATCTTTCATTGATTCTGAAGGAAGAATTTAACCAGTTAAAAATGTATTCATGGATATTTAATCAATAGTCATGGCTCCTCATGTAATTTAGTTTTTTGTCTGCCGGAGGCATTCGCTTAATAAGGAAATCAATACTTAAATGAGAAAAAAATTAGGTAAAAACACTTTTTTTGCATCTTATCAGTTATTAATGATTAATAGATTGTTGGCATGTTAACTTCTGGTAAAGGAAAACACAATTTCCAGCCCTTGTCTGGAGAAGTGATGGTGACATCAGTGGTTTAAAGTAACTAATACTCTGAATATTTTCTTTTTCATTTTTATTTTTTAATTTTTATTATTTTAATTTATTTTTACAAACTGTACTTTTATTTGAGTATTTCGCTAACACCGGTTTTACTCGTAATTGAGTAATATTTTAGCAACGCACTTAATTGGACTTGACTACAGATTTTCAGTACTCTCCACAACTGCCTGTTATGCACAACAACACCTAATTAGGGTCATTCATAAGAAGCCAGCGAAGCAGTTAAGTTGTTTGTTAATTCTCTCACATATCCTTTAATTTACGAATTTTACTGTATTAAATTGTTATTTAGTCAGGCAGTTCGGACATCTCTGGGGCCTGTATGCAAAGGCCCTGTTTCGCGCTCAAAACGTTAACAGTCCATTCGGAATCGGAAAGCAAGCTGGCTGTGACTTGGAGGTGAAGTGCATATTTCTTCCGACCAACGCAGAATTTCCATAAAATTAAGGTAAGTTGAAATATTATATTGCCATAAAAATAACACTGCCGATTGTACAGTAGGCTGTATTTTTGGTTTGTGCGGTTTAATCTGATGTAGAATCTAACCAAAAGGAAAAACAGCGGGTTTGGTTTAGCTATAGGGCTGGGCAATAGTTCAGTATATATCACAATATACTTTTATTCAATAACGGTGATATGATATAAAATATATTCATCCTTATTTCACTTCAAATTCATCTAATCAATATCAGATTCAGAGTTTGGTTCCGTCCCGAACCCTTCCTCATGCTTTAAACATAAAAACATATTGCACATATTGCATAATAACACATACTTCAACATATTGCACTGTCCCCACCTTTTGCTCTAAGAATAAATTGGAACAAATCAAATCAAACTAAATGTGTAAGCAAACAGTCTCAAAAGTTTTGGGCTTGTAAACATCATAATGTCGGTCTCCCTGTGCATCTTGCTGGCTTCTATCGTTAGTTGTAGTGCTGCAGTTACAACTGCACTAGCAGCTAATACAAAATGAAGGATAAATATTGACTAAGGTTGAATTTTGTTTGCTTGCATAACCCAAAGAGCAAATGTAGCTGCAGATATCTTATTATAAAAATATAAGAATTATTAAAACTCGTAAAATTCTGACAAAGGAGCTAAATAAATGATAATTGTATAATAATAATATAATTACCGACATTTTAAGTATATGAAAGTAAATCAAGCACAGCCAATTTGATGGAGCTGAATTAATATCAGCCTTATGACTCAGAACATCTGAGTGGTTTGGCATCATGAGCATCAACCGTGATGTTCCTGGGATAAGGCTGATATTAATTCATATACTTAAGTATTCATATACTTAAAATGTAGGTAATTATATTATTATTATACAATTATCATTTATTTAGCTCCTTTGTCAGAATATTTTATGAGTTTTAATAATTCTTATATTTTTATAATAAGATATATATTTGCTCTTTGGGTTATGCAAGCAAACAAAATTCAACCTTAGTCAATATTTATCCTTCATTTTGTATTAGTGCAGTTGTAACTGCAACACTACAACTAATGATAGAAGCCAGCAAGATGCACAGGAAGACCGGGGCTCATACCCCTTTTTATGTAGGTAAAACATGGCCGAGAGGGGAGAGAAGGGAGAGAGAGGCCGATTCATACAAAAAGTAAATAAAAATGTCAATCTAAAACCAATTAGGCACAGTGTTCAGTCAGTATAGACATAAATCCATAAACAAATAAACATCCATTTTTTAAGGACAGGCAAATGTGTTTTATAAAAAAATTAAAATCAAGTGAACAACATGTTTCCTGTAAACCAAGGGCAGGCACACAGCAGCAGTTAAACAGTGAACACAACAAATATTAAGTGAATTTTGTGAAGTACATTCAGTGGACAACTGCACAGTCTGTTGCAAAAGAACTTTACAATTCTCACCAGTCTGAAATTATTCGCTGTATCCAGGCTAAAAAGCTCCCAGACATTAGCTGCTGTATAGGACACCGCCATTACTGTATGCTACCGCTCGGCAGAGATGCTATTGTGCATGTGCAACTCACGGCAGAGATTATAGTGAGATGCCTCTGTCATGATTCTGCCTTCATGTCCTGATTTTTCTCTAGTCTTGAGGCAGGATCATGACAGGCCCATGTTTTATGTGCAAGCACATGGCCATTTGTTTGGGCCATGTGCTTGCGTTGTCTCGTTTCCTTGCCCCGCCCCCCTTGTTACCCTAGTTTTGTCGTTATTGATTTACCTGTTCCACCTGTTGTGTTCATTAGTAGCCTCCCTTTATTACCTCGTGTCTTTCTCTGTCCCTTTGTCGGTTCATTGTTTAAGATTGCCAAACGTTGTTTAAATATTGTCACATTGATCTGTCAGTGAGTAAGTCTTGTCTAAGTAGTAGTGTGATCCTGTTTTTGTTATAGTGTAGTTTGTCAAGTGTTAGTCTAGTTTATCTCTCGTCAGTCTTGCCCTTGTTTTGCCCCCTCATGGGTTTTGTTTTTCTGTTTTGTATAATAAACCATGTTGCTGTGACATCTGTCTGCATTTGGGTTCATCCTCCACTCCATCATCGTAACAGCCTCACTCCGTTGGAAAAACATGTCTATCTACAATTGTCCACAATGGAATTCATTGTCGACTATTTCTATTATCGATTTTTGTCGAAAACATTGACGAATCGTTGCAGCCATAATACGCATATTGCTGAGTGACACGTGAGCCTTGCTTATCGTGGACGCTTGCACACACTAATGTCCCTGTGTGCTCTGCACGCATACACATGCACACAGACACACACACACACTTAGTGTCATGTAAGCTGGTTATTTGATGTTAAATGGTTACTTATCTTTTTATTGAAAGCTCCTGTTGAACACTGATTTGCTCAATTTTTGTCTAATTTCATTAAGGTCTTGCCAGCCAGAAGACAGGAGCCAACCAGACAGGAGCCAGCCAGACAGGAGGAGTTGTACCCTGTTCATAAATATGGCGTAAGTTTCCATACATCGACCTTAAAGTTTCCTTTAAATGCTCCTGATATGTTACAAGACGTTGACAAATTATGTTAATTTCAAATGCTTATGACTTATATCACAGTAGTTTAACCAAGATATTATCATTTCAAAAGCAGAGGTGCACTCCACAACTGATACTGTTTACATTTGATATTTGATGAAAGTTCCCAATCAGGGAGAGGAGGGCTCTAAAGTATTCAGAATTTGGGTGGATATGTTATTTAACCCATTTTGCCCATTTTTATCAATTTCTTTCATGAAGGGTTTTTCCTCCATAGAGATTTCCGTTATTTCTTAGCCGCCACCGCCTCACGATGAGGAAATCCAAAAATAAATACTTCAAGCGCTGTCTGTCGGGTGCGCTGGTTTTTCTTATTCTGCATGACCCATGCTATTTCTGGATCTTACAGTTACACTAGCACACACCCCCCCCCCCACCCCCCACCGTCGTAGCTATGATCGCACCATGCCGTGTGCTCCGCGAGGGGTTACCGCCACTGTCCTTTTTTTGGCCAAGGAAAAACCCTGACATTGCTCAATTAAACATGATAGTAGTATCAGTTCTGGCCACAATCTTACATATGACTCCTTTAAAACAGACCATCACAGATTAGGGATGTGTCACGATCTTTGGATATTGGAATATATTATCTCTGAGCCACAATTAATTTCACACACACATGTGTGTGACAGTCAGCAGGTCTTTAACTTAAACACCTCAATATGTCTGTCGGTTTTATATAGTACAAAAGCTTTGTCTGTTACAGATCAAAAAGAAAAATGGATTATGATGACAGTCGTTGGACTAAACGAAGACGTGTTAAAATGAAAGTACAGGAGCACTTGAAGTTTTTGGAAGACTGCCATAATGACGAGGACATTGTGCCAACAAATATGGATTTAATTGTATCAGAGGAAGAGTTGGAGTCTCATGGAAGTAACAATTCAAATGACAGACAGATCTGTGGACATCATAGTGAAGATTTGGGGTCTCAAAGTGATGAATCACGTTCTGAAGTTGTTTCCAAACACAGTTTTGAAGCCACAAATGATCAGACTGATTCGGAAAGCACAGGTGACAAGTCAGACCCTTGTAGGAAATTGGGAGACTGGGCAGTAAATCACAATATTTCACATAGTGCGCTGTCAGAGTTGTTGCACTTATTAGTGCAGTGTGGCTTAGAGTTACCAAAAGATCCAAGAACTCTTTTGTCAACCTCAACAACCTACGAAATCAAAGACATCGGAGCTGGATGCTACTGCCATATTGGAGTGTCTAACTTAATCATTTCAGCGCTGTCAAAGGAAGCACATTCCTCAGTAGACACTATAACACTGCACATTAACATTGATGGTATACCCCTCTCAGGCAGCTCTAAACAGGAGTTATGGCCTATTCTGGCTAAGATCAAGGAACTTCCCAGAGCTAATGTTGGTGTCATTGGTCTGTTTGCAGGCCCAACAAAGCCGCAATCGGTTCATGAATACCTGAAGGATTTCATTGAGGAGTTGAAGCTATTAATGCGTGATGGTCTAGAATACAATGAAAGACGTTACAATGTTGCTCTTCCAGATGCATTTATTTGTGATGCACCTGCTCGTGCCTACTTGAAATGCATCAAAGGTCACACTGGCTACAGCTCCTGTGAGCGATGTACTGAGTATGGGGTTCATTTAGGTACAGTTGTGTTTCCAGAATTGACTGCACCGCTTCGGACAGACTTGACCTTTGATCAGCAGCTTGATAGTGAACATCACCATAATGATATAGTCTCACCGCTACAGGAGCTTGGCATTACAATGGTCTCAAGCTTTGTCCTTGACTATATGCATTTGGTATGCTTAGGACATGTTAGAAGAATTGTACATCTTTGGACCAAGGGACCTTTAAGTAGTCGTCTTTCTGCTTCCACAATCAACATGATTTCTGATCACTTGGAATCAATCAGAGCAAATCTCCCACAGAATTTTTAACGTAAGCCAAGGTCACTTCGAGAATACAGAAATTGGAAGGCCACTGAATATCGGCAGTTTCTGTTGTACACAGGTCCTGTGGTACTGAAAGGACGCCTACCAACAAGGCTGTACAAAAACTTTATGCTACTTTCAGTTGCAATGAGGATACTTCTCAGTCCAGCCTTGTGCTCTAAGCACTGTGAATATGCAGACAAGCTACTGAAATGTTATGTGACAAATTTTGGACAGATATATGGATCAGAGCAGCTAGTGTATAACACTCACTCACTCATCCATCTTGCTGATGATGCCAGAAACTTTGGTGCCCTAGACAACGTGTCATGTTTCCCTTTCGAAAACCATCTGGGGACTATGAAGCGGCTAGTGAGACGGCCCCAAGGCGCAGTTCAACAACTCGTAAGACGTCTCAGTGAAAAACAGCGTTCACTCTCCCTTAAAAGTGGAAAAGAGAGGGCAAATAAGCCTCTACAACCACGTTTCTCAGGTCCGACTCTCCCTGATGTTCCTGTCCGCATGCAGTACATAAAGTACAGACATGAGGGCAATATCATTTCTCGTCGTGAAGGCAGCAATTGTTTTAATGTTAAGGGCAAAGTTGCTGTGGTGCGGAACATTGTTGAGTTGGTGTCAGGGGGTATGTATGCAGTCTGTCAGTTTTATGAAAAAGAAGGCAGCTTTTACAACTACCCTATTGAGTCAACGTGTGTGGGGATTAGAACAGTGACACGGCTGTCTCACGAGCTGCACGGTGTGTCAGTCACAGATTTAACTGAGAGACTAATACTTCTGCCATTGCAGGATGGAGCTGTTGCATTTGTCCAATTACACAATCAGTAACCATTATGAACTTTGCAGCATGCCCCTGTTCTGTTTTGTCGAGTTTATTGACGAAACCTACGATGGCCAATCTGTGGTGGATATAATTCCAACATGTTGGATGACCGAAGAACAAAATGAGTGTTTCTGGCCATCAGGCCGTAATGTAACCAAGGCTGTGAAGGACCGACAGAAGCCAGAGAAATTGTGGCCGAAATACTCCATCAGGGTACTTGGATGGGCAGGTAAGAGGTTCTTTTCTGAATTTGACAAATACTCTGTCATCTATCTAGCTCGATGTCAATAAGGCATCAATTTCTATAAGTGCCAATAATGTACTTTTCAAATTTAGGCTGTAAAATTGTGATTTCTATATTCAATTGCCTTTTTCTGAACCAACATCAGTCATCATAAATGGTAAACAATATTTTTTCATGTTTACTCAACTTCAGGCATTTGAGATTATTTATAGGTGCAAATACCAAAATGATTATTTTTATCACGGTCAGTATAGATTGCGTACTAATACCCTTTTTCCTTTTGTTATTAAGACACTTTTGAGGCTGCTCGCAAAAAATGTAAAAAAGCGGAGGCAACGTCTGACTTACAGACAGATAGTGATGATTTGCCTGCAAGGCGAAAAAGGAGGTAATGTAATACACAGAATATATAATGTTATATAATGTTATATAATTAACGTTGCAGAATTTCTGGCATTAAAGGAAAAGTACTGTTTTTTTTAACCTGTACTGTTTTTTTAAACCTTGTTTCTAGCATGTTTCTTTCATAAACTTACCCGGGGAAGTTTGGAGTGACTTTTTGTCCTTCTGGAGATATTTAGATCCATGTCATTCCTGCAAAACGGTAGAGGTTGGGGCCAGTAAGCATAAATAAAACATTATCAGTGACAAAACATCTTCTTTTCACCAGTATGTTGTTATGAATTGCTAGTATCCCTCGATGACTTCAGAACAGCTTGTTTGTCATCCAGGCATTTTAAAAAATATTTGTCAATATGAGCCGATGACGTCATTGCCGTTTGCCAACACATGATTATTTTATTTCAGCCTTGTACACTACATCCAATGGCCTGCTAACTTGCTACTGCTAGTACAATATAGCAGAATATCCGATTTTGAGGATATGTTGGACATCTTCATTGTGCACAATTTTGTGGAAGTGACGTCATCGACATCTTCTGTCAACCCAAAGCTATCTAGAAATAACCTTAGGCTTGTTTGCTGAATTTTTTAAAAAGCCCTGGAAGACAACCAAGCTGCTCCAAAGTCAACGAGGGATAGCAATGTATAACTACATATTGGTGAAAAGAAGACGTGTTGTTACCGATAATGTTTTATTTAGGCTGTAATGTTACTGGCCCTGACCTCTACGGTTTTGCTGGAATAGCACTCACTGAGATGGATGTAAATTTCTCGCGAACAACATCAGGTTACTCCAAACTTCTCCGGCTGAGTTTATGAACTTATTTCGTGCTAGAAATAAGGTCCAGGTTCAAAAAAACTTTTCCTTTCCCTTTAATTTCCATTTTTCATTTACGTCAAATATGGCAGTTGTTAGAAAAATTCCTTGAGCCACATACAGTATAAAAAACTCCTTTCGGTGGGAATATATCATAAAAAGCAATATTGATGCCAATATTTTAGAGTCCAAAACTAGATCAGTATGCTTTTCCACTGCAGCACGGTACATCGCGGTATGGCATGGTACAGCACCACACGCTTTGGACAACCAGGACGGTTTTTGTTTCCATACAGAAGGTAGTGTCGTTACGACCTGGAAGTGGGTGTAGTTGGCATGGCGACACTGCTGTGACGTCGTTTTTATTAGACGGCATATGTACTGTCACGCCGTGGTCAGTAAAGTAAACACAACAATGGAGGCATTAGAGGCGTTACTGCTGCTGTTGTTTGCTCTGTGGCTTGTAGTCAGCGAAAACGGCAAAAGACAGAGCCAGGAATATTTAGAAGAGGCAAGGCTGTTGTTTGTGTGTTTTGTTTTACACACATGGCGCGCTCGCTATAATCACCCTCGATCTGCTGCCCCCCTGTTTACACCATACACGTATTTCTCCGCGACAGTCGACAAGCGCTTCTGATCAGCTGTTGTCCTTGTAGAACATGTGCTGGGGATCATACAACTCCCTGTACTTCTCCACTTCTAAGATTAATTTTACACCGCTCATCTGGACTTGTCATCAACTCCTCTGCCTCTCTCTCACTTCCTTGTTTGTGTGTTTCGTCGCGCTTATTTTCTCTAACCAATCAGTGGACAGCAGCCTGTTACGTCACGTTTTGTGTTGGTTCAGCAAGATAGAGCCACCTCTGAAACGGGTGCGAAAATTCGTAACGGGTCCCGGGTCTCCCAGTGAAAACACAAATAAAGCGTGCCGTGCGGAGCCGTTACGAAAATGTGCAGGGGAAAAGGGGCATAACAAACACCTATAACTGCTTTTTTCAGTGTATTCTATTGTAAAAGTTTAAATGTTTGCTTTTAACTGAATATAGAGCACCAAAACCACTGCTGGCTTCCAGTGAGGAGGAAACGGACATTGAGGGAGATGTCTTGCCACCTACTCCTCCCGAGGCGTTTGTGTCTAAGAAAATGTTGGGTGCAGGTGAAGCCCGGACAAAAAACAGGGTTAGTGATTAAGTGTGTGAAGTGATTAAGTGTAACAAGACCTACAATAGGTATATTGGTCTACAAAAGGAGAAGTGAAAATGTCCCTCCTTCAATGAGAAATGTAGATAGGCTATATGGTCAGGATTTAATTTATTTTTAATTTAATTGATGCACTGACCCATCCATTGACTTTCGAGTGATTGCCCGCATATCGCCTAGCCAGTGGTTCTTAAAACTTTTTTGTCAGAGAATAGCTTATCCATTCACAAATTAAGGTGAATCTGCAGCATTCTGTCACAGAGGGGAAATATCACATGCTGAAAACGTCGCCTACGATAAGATAAATTCTCTCTTTGCATTCGATTGTTTATAGTGTCAGACAGAAAATTCTGAAATGCCGTTTCATTCATTCAGTAGGCTATATTGTAAGACATTAATATTTTAAGAGACCTTATTCAAATCTTTATTTTCTCTTGCTCTTTTCTCAAAAAATAAACATGGAGAGCATCTCGCGACCCATGGGAAACGTCTTGCAACCCCCTTGGGGGTCGCAATCCCTTGGATAAAAACCATTGGCCTAGGCTACGTTTTGTCGCCCAATGATAAAGATCTTTAGCTCTGGTAAAAGGCAAACTCGATTTCAGTAGCCTAATCTTCCAATGAAATCTGATAGTTATTGAAATGTGAATCTGCAGACTTGTATGATTTAATTACAAGCAACCTACATGATGGCTAAATTTCTGCAATTTGTATTTTGACAATGTAGCCTATATTTCTGCAGAATCATAAAGCTCCTTAACTTCTAAAGCGCTGCAACAGCCTTTGGTGACATGTAAAAAAGTAGGCTAGTCTAAGTATCCTAGACGGAACAATGCTCCCTGCAGCACAGAAGTCAGCATCAATCCGATTAAGCCAATCTAGTCGCAAACCGTGCAAATCACCATTAACCACTGACATTGCGCTACAAGACCTTGGTCTTTAACCTATGATGTGTTGGTCTAGTTATTTAATGTTTTAGTGTTGTGTTTTTAATTTGCTGCAGTGTTACCGGTATTTCTTCCTCTTAGGATATTGAAATGGTGTTAATGCTGTACTTCTGCTTTCATATTGTACAGAGGACAAGCCGCAGCCCTCATGTGTCCCAGAGGGGACTCAGCAGCCCTCATGTGTCTCATAGGGGAAGCCGCAGCCCTTGTATGTCCCAGAGGGGAAGCCGCAGCCCTCGTGTGTCCCAGAGAGGACTCAGCAGCCCTCATGTGTCTCATAGGGGAAGCCGCAGCCCTTGTGTGTCCCAGAGGGGAAGCCGCAGCCTTCGTGTGTCCCAGAGAAGAAGCCGCAGCCCTCGTGTGTCCCAGAGAAGAAGCCGCAGCCCTCGTGTGTCCCAGAGAAGAAGCCGCAGCCCTCGTGTGTCCCAGAGAGGACTCAGCAGCCCTCGTGTGTCTCATAGGGGAAGCCGTAGCCCTTGTGTATCCCAGAGGGGAAGCCGCAGCCCTCGTGTGTCCCAGAGAAGAAGCCGCAGCCCCGAG